>NC_058080.1:265133657-265448338 GCF_014858855.1 Bufo gargarizans
CTTACAAACACTCTGCCTGGAGTACTCTGTAGATTCAGAAAGTATCCATAGCGGTCATGTGTGACGTTGAAAAGATGATCCACAGTTTCATGTGAAGAATGAAGAATGAGACTTCCTGAGGTTTCTATGGTGGGAGGATGGAGATACAGAGCCAGCAGAATATAGAATGAAAGTACACTTGTTTGGAGCAGCATCATCTCCAGGTTGCGCCAATTATGGTATGAAGTACCTGGCTAATCAGAAAGAAAAGGATTGCCCATCAGCAGCAAATTTTCTGAAAAAAAAAAAAACTTTTATGTAGATGATGGTCATATAAGTCTAGAGTCTACAGAATCTGCAATCAAACTAGTGAAAGAAAGCCAAGAGTTATGTGCAAGAGGAAACCTGCGCCTTCACAATGAAGAATGTAGATCTCAATTATGATCATCTTCCAGTTCAGAACGTACTTGGATTGGGATGGAATGCAGATAAAGACAAGTTCTTCTTTGAAGTATCTATTGAAGAGAAAGTTGCAACTAGACGAACCATTCTTTCTGCAGTGGCTTCTATATTTGATCCATTGGGATTCTTGGCCCCAGTAATCCTCAGAGCAAAAGAAATACTGCAAGAATTATGCAGACAGAAGTTGGGGTGAGCCCATACCTGAAAATTTGAGGCCAAGGTGGGAGAGTTGGATAAGAGACTTGCAAAACTTGAGAGAAGTTCGGATACCCAGATGTTTTGTACCTCATGATTTTGAAAAGTACAAGAAAATAGAACTTCATCATTTTTCAGATGCCAGTAGTTATGGTTATGGTCAGTGCTCCTACATCAGAGTAATAGGAGAAGAAAATATACACTGTGTCTTGGTTATGGGATGGGAAAGCCAGAGTTGCACCTACCAGTATTCAGACAATACCAAGACTTGAACTGACAGCAGCCATAGTTTCAGCATCAGTAAGCAAGTTTCTGAGAGAAGAATTGGAATTGAAAATAGATGAAGAATATTTTTGGACAGATTCACAAGTTGTCCTAGGATACATAAACAACGAAGCTCGAACATTCCATATCTTTGTCGCCAACAGGGTTGAGAAAATTCAGGCAATAACAAAACCAGAACATTGGTATCACATTGACACAAAGCATAACCCAGCAGATCATGCTTCAAGAGGCCTGAATGTAACAGTATTGAAAAATTAAAATTGGTTCACAGGCCCAGTAAAGGTTACACAGAATTGTCTATGAGTGATCCAGAAGTAAAAGTTGTACAAACATTGAACACTGCTGCCAAGTGTCAAGATGACATACTTGAAAGACTAGCCAGATGTTCAAAATGGAATACGGGTATAAACATAGTAGCTCAAATTCAACGTTTGGCAAAGGGAATCAGAAAGAAGGAATCGTTGAATGTAGAAAAAAGACTGAAAGCTGAAGGAATAGTCATAAGACTCATTCAACAGAGATTCTACAGTGAAGAGTTGAAGAGATTTAGTCAAGAACCTAAAAGGCTTCCAAACAACCACCCATTGTGCAAGCTTAATCTTGTTCTGCAGGATGGTATACTGAAGGTGGGAGGGAGACTGGAAAATGCATCGTTACCTAGCAGAGTGAAACATTCAGCAATTCTACCCAAAAACTCTACCTTCACAAGATTGATTATTGATCACTACCACAACATATCATTGCATCAAGGAAGAAGCTTTACCTAAAGCTGTTTGAGAGAAGGTGGTTACTGGATTGTGAAAGGAAGCAAAGTTATAGCAAAGTATATAAGTAAATGTGTAGTCTGCAGAAAGGCACGTAGACCTACAGAAGAACAAATAATGGCATATTTACCGGCAGATCGTGTAAACCCATCACCACCATTTCTTTATAGCGGAATGGATTGTTTTGGCCCATTCATCACCAAACAGAACCGCAAGGAGTACAAGAGATATGGACTAATATTTACATGTCTAAGCTCCAGAGCAATTCACCTGGAAATGTTAGAAGATATGTCAACTGACACATTTATCAACGCCTTAAGATGTTTCATAGCCATTAGAGGTACTGTCAGAGAGCTTAGATCTGACCAAGGATCTAATTTTGTCGAAGCAAAGAATGAATTGAAGAAAGCGCTAAAAGAGATTGATAAAGAAAAAGTATGTGTTAGAGAAACAGTGTAATTTTTATATGAATGCTCCATATGCAAGCCATACAGGAGGAGTTTGGGAAAGACAAATCAGAACTGTGAGAAATGTGTTAAAGGGATTCTGTCATGACATTTGAGGCCTATAACCTAAACATATGGCCAGGTCCCTACTAATAACCTGAATCCGAAACTGTCCTTATTAAATGTGCCTGTGGCTCTATTAGCACATAAAACAGGTTTTTATAATCTGTCATTCACCTACCTAAGGTGCCCAAGGGGATGTCGCTTCATACAGGGCTGCCCGGCTGCAGCCATCTCCGTCTGGTGCCCAGCGCCGCTTTCCGACTAGAAATCGCCGCCCTCCATTTCTATAGAGCCGCCTTCCTCACCTCAGTGCCGCCTCCCTCACCTCAGCACTGCCTCCGAAATCGTCCGCTCCCTCAGCCAGATCCTGTGCGGCTGTGAGAGGATGGCTGCAATAGGGCGGTCAAGGCAGGTTTGAGCGAAGTGCGCCGTATGGCGCATGAGCACTTCGCTCAACGAGGCCGCTGCCAGGAGTCCGCACGGGCGCATCAGGTTATACCTAGTGCGCAGGCGCGGGATCTGGCTGAGGGAGCGGACGATTTCGGAGGCGGTGCTGAGGTGAGGGAGGCGGCACTGAGGTGAGGAAAGCGGCTCTATAGAAAGGGAGGGCAGCGATTTCTAGTGGGAAGGTGGCGCTGGGCACCAGACGGAGATGGCTGCAGCCGGGCACCCTGTATGAAGCGACATCCCCTTGGGCACCTTAGGTAGGTGAATGACAGGTTATAAAAACCTGTTTTATGTGCTAATAGAGCCACAGGCACATTTAATAAGGACAGTTTCGGATTCAGGTTATTAGTAGGAACCTGGCCATATGTTTAGGTTATAGGCCTCAAATGTCATGACAGAATCCCTTTAAGTTCAGTGTTGAAAAAGAACGCCGGAAGAATAGATGATGCTTCACTTAGGACATTATTCTATAAAGTAATGTCTATTGTTAACAGTCGTCCACTTACAGTTGATAACATCAACAATCCAACAAGTTTGGACCCTTTAACTCCCAACCCTCTACTTTACCTTAAGTCTGATTACATACAGCCACCCCCTGGCAAGTTCACCAAAGAGGATTTATATGCCAGAAGGAGATGGCGAAGAGTTCAATATCTATCAGGACAGTTTTGGAATAGATGGAGGAAAGAGTACTTAGCCAATCTTATGCTAAGAAGTAAATGGCAAACACCCAGAAGAAATGTCCATGCCACTCCTACCACTAAGAATATAGAATTGTGGGTAATTTTGGTGGGAGTGTAGCTGGCCAGCTAGGACCTCTCCTAGGTTGCTAGTATAACTTATATGTGTATACAGCTAGACCTGCCAATAGCCTTAATACAGTTCCTATGTTTATATGTTAAAGACAAAAGCAGAGTTATTTACTGTGACATCATGTTTTGGATGTCATATAACTGTTATATTTTGTGTTCACAGAAGCAGAAAAAGATAATATGCCTTTAAGATTCATTTTGTAGTGTAAGGTAAGGTCAGTGACACAGCAGAAACAAAAAAGCATATTGTTCATCTGTTGTTGCTGGGCATAAGTCTAGACCAATCACAGCCAGCTTCTCACACAGCAAGAGTTTTCACCAATCACAGCCAGACTCACACACAGCCTGTCTGGGAATTACCCCCAGCTCCTGCTGCTAGAATCATTATTCACCAGAGACAGGAGCTGAAGAGACATTTCACTCCACTGAATGCTTAGTTTTATGGGAACAAGAGGCCAATATAGGTATTTAAAACAGTTATATAATGTTCCTGTTGTTAGTATTGTGTTTAGAACTGTATATTGAACCAGTTATATGTGTGTTTACTTACAGTTCCACCAATTGCAAAGTACAAATATAAATTGCTAATTGCAAGCTACAGTTGCAAACTGTGAACTACTACAAATACCACACAAACATATTGCAATCCAAATTGCAAACAACCATACCAGATCATACTCAACCAATCTACAAATAGTTACTGCTAACTGCATACCGCCATTTTGTGATATCTTTTCAACACGTGTTTTTGTACATATAAAGCATTTGGTGTGCTCTTTGAACCTATTGTTTCCCTAGAACTGCGCTAGAGGAATTACAGAGTAATAGACAGTCTGGTTAGACTAAAAGTCAGAGATATCAAAATTCTTCTACTGCCACAGCGCAAAAGGCACTTCATAGGGCTGCGCCTGCCACACTGTGGCGTCCTCCTGTTGCTGCCGCTGCCACCACCTCTACAATCTGTCATTATGCCACCCTGTGGCCTCCTGATGCTGCTGCCACCGCCACACTCTGTGATTGTGCCGCTCTGTGACCTCCTGATGCTGCTGGCATCTCCTCACTGTCATTGTGCCATTCTGTGGCCTCCTCATGCTGCTTCCACCTCACCACTATGTCTGTGGACTTCTCATGCTGTTCCCACCCTCCCCACTTCATGACTGGGTCACTATTTTGCCTTTCGGCCTGGCTGACATCATCATTTATTTGACCCTACTTCTGATCTGTCAGAAGGAAGGAAAAATGATCCTGTCTGTGTAGCAGCTGTAAGACCTGTATGGTCCAGAATAGGCTTATGATTTTGTAGCCAAAAGCAGGAGTGGGTACAAAACACAGAAGACATAAAAACATTCCATTCACGTGTCATCTCTGTTTTGGATCCACTATTGTTGTTTTATGACATTAGCAAAACTGATGGATTACTGACCAAATGCTGACCGAGTGAAGGCAGATGCTCAACAGACAGGATCAGTTTTTTGGGGGTTATTGTTCTGACAGATTAGAGGAAGGGCAAAATAATCAGTGACGTTAATACAAACTTACTGCTGACACGCTCTTCACTCTGTCGGGGAACTTTACTTGTATAAGCATTTAATAGAACAGGTTCTGTAGATATCTATGTGATATCAGCTGATGACGGTGTAAAAGGAGTGCACTTCTTCTTGGCGCTAACATCAACCTGTAAGGCTGAGTTCATATTTGAGTTATTTGGTCAGTTTTGGCACGGTGACTGCCCAAATAAGTGAAGTGTGCAGTGATTCTAAGAGCGACGCCTGTCGTTTGCATGTCATACTGACTCACAGTATTATTTCACTACCACAGCAGACTCCCCATGCTTGTTACTGCAAGGCACCGTGTTCTACACAACTATAAAGGCTCTCTGCAGCCAGGATTCGCAGCAAATACACTACGTGCAGAATTATTAGGCAAATGAGTATTTTGACCACATCATCCTCTTTATGCATGTTGTTTTACTCCAAGCTGTATAGGCTCGAAAGCCTACTACCAATTAAGCATATTAGGTGATGTGCATCTCTGTAATGAGAAGGGGTGTGGTCTAGTGACATCAACACCCTATATCAGGTGTGCATAATTATTAGGCAACTTCCTTTCCTTTGGCAAAATGGGTCAAAAGAAGGACTTGACAGGCTCAGAAAAGTCAAAAATAGTGAGATATCTTGCAGAGGGATGCAGCACTCTTAAAATTGCAAAGCTTCTGAAGCGTGATCATCGAACAATCAAGCGTTTCATTCAAAATAGTCAACAGGGTCGCAAGAAGCGTGTGGAAAAACCAAGGCGCAAAATAACTGCCCATGAACTGAGAAAAGTCAAGCGTGCAGCTGCCAAGATGCCACTTGCCACCAGTTTGGCCATATTTCAGAGCTGCAACATCACTGGAGTGCCCAAAAGCACAAGGTGTGCAATACTCAGAGACATGGCCAAGGTAAGAAAGGCTGAAAGACGACCACCACTGAACAAGACACACAAGCTGAAACGTCAAGACTGGGCCAAGAAATATCTCAAGACTGATTTTTCTAAGGTTTTATGGACTGATGAAATGAGAGTGAGTCTTGATGGGCCAGATGGCTGGATTGGTAAAGGGCAGAGAGCTCCAGTCCGACTCAGACGCCAGCAAGGTGGAGGTGGAGTACTGGTTTGGGCTGGTATCATCAAAGATGAGCTTGTGGGGCCTTTTTGGGTTGAGGATGGAGTCAAGCTCAACTCCCAGTCCTACTGCCAGTTTCTGGAAGACACCTTCTTCAAGCAGTGGTACAGGAAGAAGTCTGCAAGGTAAGAAAAACATGATTTTCATGCAGGACAATGCTCCATCACACGCGTCCAAGTACTCCACAACGTGGCTGGCAAGAAAGGGTATAAAAGAAGAAAATCTAATGACATGGCCTCCTTGTTCACCTGATCTGAACCCCATTGAGAACCTGTGATCCATCATCAAATGTGAGATTTACAAGGAGGAAAAACAGTACACCTCTCTGAACAGTGTCTGGGAGGCTGTGGTTGCTGCTGCACGCAATGTTGGATGGTGAACAAATCAAAACACTGACAGAATCTATGGATGGCAGGCTTTTGAGTGTCCTTGCAAAGAAAGGTGGCTATATTGGTCACTGATTTGTTTTTGTTTTGTTTTTGAATGTCAGAAATGTATATTTGTGAATGTTGAGATGTTATATTGGTTTCACTGGTAAAAATAAATAATTGAAATGGGTATATATTTGTTTTTTGTTAAGTTGCCTAATAATTATGTACAGTAATAGTCACCTGCACACACAGATATCCCCCTAAAATAGCTAAAACTAAAAACAAACTAAAAACTACTTCCAAAAATATTCAGCTTTGATATTAATGAGTTTTTTGGGTTCATTGAGAACATGGTTGTTGTTCAATAATAAAATTAATCCTCAAAAATACAACTTGCCTAATAATTCTGCACTCCCTGTACATTCGGATCAAACCAAATCTTTTTTTTAAAAATCGTCGAACCGGCCGAATCGAATTTTTCTAAAATTTGCTGGTCTCTAACAACAACCCTTAAATTCAAATAAAGTACATCTTTGCTATGTAGAATCTTTATAGAGAGCAGATCAAAGTCCAAGGCAATATAGATAAAATGATAAATGCAAGTATATTACAGTGGTGTTTACTGAGAAGTGTTTAGCCTGATCCACACTTACATCCAAGAAGTAAGCCCACAGTGGGCTCAAAAAGAAGAAGGGATGAAGTCGAAAAAATTTACTTCCTTAGAGATATTCTTGATTGTCCTTTTTGTGTTGATGACTGGTGTCTGCATTGCATTTATAGTGCTCCATTTTGTGAATCCACAAAAAGAAGATGTTAAGGATGGTAAGTTGTGAACGCCTCTTCAACGTTTGAAACAAATTGGTTATTAGAAGATAAAATTAGTATTTTAGTGACTTTTTATTTAAGTATTTTATTTTACCATTACTGTGATAAGATTACCTTATGAAGCAGCTACAGTATTTATTATAACGTTACTAAATTCATTTTTGCTGTATATTATTTGAGCTCCGCTGGATATTTATTTCAATGAAGGTTCATAGAAAACCAAAGTTAGAACTGATTTAGATAAGCAATGGAGAGGATTTTTTCTTTGCATCTGTCTTTGGGATACATTCACGCATCTGCTGATGGAAACATTATACACTAGGGAAGGGAAAATGAATCCCTCGGTTACATACTAAATGAGAAATCAGTGGGTAAAACTGTCAATCTAAAAGGATTTAGGGATATTAGTCCACAGTAAATGTAACTGTTGTAATTAGTCTCAGGCAGCTGTATCCACTGCAAATGGGACAATGGAATACATCAAAAGCGGCAAAAATACAGTAATCAGACCATATATGGACAGTTTGGGGCATCTTCTTTGTACAAGAAAGACACAGTAAAGCTTGAGCTAGGTTTAAGGCTAAAGGCACATGATCAGGATTGTGTGCGTATTTTCCGTGCGGATTTGCGTGTGGAAAATCTGCACCGTAGGTCATGTACATTGTATTCTATCAGAATTTTAAATTCTCAATGCACATGATGTGAATTTTTTCTGCGCGGATTTATTTTATTTTTCCTGACCGGATTTACTTCATTCACTTAGTAAAATCCTCATGCGGAAAATCTGCACCAAATCCGCACGCACATCCGCACCAATTGATGCGGATTGACTGCACAGATTTGCCTGCAAACACCTGCGGATTTCAGTGAGGATTCTCCACACATGAATCCTGACCGTGTGCATGTAGCCTAAAGATGGCAATTCAATTAATAAACAGAATGGGTGGACTACAGTGCTCAGAAGGATAATCAAATGTTCCCATTTACTTCTGGAAAAGAGTTGGGAATTACTCCATTGTGGAGTTGAAACATTGCTGTTACCATTGGTGAATAAAGCTTTGACACTTTTTTGAATTCTGCTCAAGTTCTGCTTTTCCTTCTCTGATTCTTAGAGTTGGCTCAGGTTTGTTGACTCTGACCCCTGTCTCCTTCTCCGCCAACCCCACTTTTTTAGACCTTGCATTAGCTGAAAATTTCTACTTCAACATACAGTTGAAGGGCGCTCTTTACAGTAAGACCAGAAGAGGCTGTGGTGGGGATCTCTCCAAACAAGTTTAAAAAAGACCTGGATGTATTTTCTTGAGTGTAATATAACAAGTTAGGGGCACCAGATAACTAGAGATGGGTCACTGCCAAGGAGTTATTGTGATTGTCATAACTGGAGTTGAGAAGCAATTTTTTCTGTAACATTAGAGAAATTGGGCGAAGCTTTATAGGAAGAGGGGTAGGTTGATTCCTCTGGATCAAAATTGCAAGAGAACAGGTTTAACTAGATAAACCAGTATCTCTTTTCAACCTTAACTACCATGTTACTATATTACACTAGCACTGTAAATTATCAGGGAAAAATATTCTGGAGCACAGTCCATGTGTTATCACATCATTCCACGAATGATGCAATTCCTGCTGATAAATAAGGAATCTTGTATTTGATTAGGTTTGACCTAGTTTTTTTCTTTGCTACAGGTCAGATTCATTTACTGCAGATTGTTCAGTTTTAGATGAAAAACATCACAGATTTTGGCACAGGACTTTTTGTGATTTTTGGCTTTTGGTATAAAAAAACTGGAATAACATCTCAAAGGATGCACCAAATTTATCAAACTTAGGCTATTTTCATACTAGCGGCAGGACGGATCCGACAGGCTGTTCACCCGGTCGGATCCTTCCTGATGCTATTTTGCTGTGCCGCTGGACCGCCGCTCCATCCCCATTGACTATAATGGGGACTGGGGTGGAGTTCCGGCGCAGCACGGCAGTGCACGGCGAAAGGCCGCCAGACTAAAAGTACTGCATGTCCAACTTTTTAGTCCGGCGACCTCTCACCGCGCACTGCCGTGCTGCGCCAGAACTCCGCCCCGTCCCCATTATAGTCAATGTGGATGGAGAGGCGGTCCGGCAGCATGGCGAAATAGCGGCAGGACGAATCCGATAGGGTGAACAGCCTGTCGGATCCGTCCTGCCGCTAGTGCGAAAGTACCCAAAATGTGCTTCTTTCGTCGTCATCTCCTTCCAAGCACATCTACACTACAGGATGGGAGATAGAATTCTGTTCTTGTCTCAGTCCTTAAACTGACCCCTTTAAAACTGCCTATATCTCGGCCACCACTGCTGGTTTGGAAGGTAGTCAAAATCCTTGGAAATGAACAGTGTATAATGTGATGGAAAAATGAATCAAGCCAGCAAAGGAGGCAAAATACTGTCACGGGTGTCAAACACCCGGCCCGCCAGACCTCGTCATGTGGCCCGCGTAGCCACCGCCGGTGTTCCGGAATTTTCTGCTACCCGGAATATTTTGCTACCCACGTCACTTCCGGTAGTGACGTGGGAGGTGTGTCACTCACTTCGGCTCCTCATTGGCTCTGCCGGGGGTTTGGTGGCGCAGGCGCGAAGGATTCAGCCGTAGCGTGAACGCGCCGAAGGTAGCAGAAAATTCCGGGCCACTGCGCATGCGCGAAAAAGACGGTCGAACGTAGCAGAAAATTCCGGCTTCGCGCATGCGCAGTGGGACGGAATTTTCTGCTACCTTCGGCTCCTACTGCGCCTGCGCCGAACCGTCTTGTTTAGCAAGCAGAAGGTAGCAGAAGATTCCGGTCTACTGCGCATGCACGAAGCTGGAATTTTCTGCTACCTTCGGCTCCTACTGCGCCTGCTCCCAGGACCAATAAGATTTGAACTACTCTAGGCGTATGGTGCACTATGGCTGGCACTGATATGGGGCACTATGGGTGGCACTGATATAGGGCACTATAGCTGACACTGATATGGGGGAACTAGAGCTGGCACTGATATGGGGGCACTATGGGTGACACTAATATAGGAGCACTATGGCTGACACTGATATGGGGCACTATGGCTGACACTGATATGGGGCACTATGGCTGGCACTGATATGGGGCGCTATTCCAGCAATCAAAGATTGGTTAAATGAGATTAATAATGCGAACACCTTTGAAAAAATTAAGTGGACTTCACTTGGAAAATACGAAAGGTACCTAAGGATCTGGTCCAAATGGAACAAGTATATTATAACGGATAAAATTAATAAATACCTAGATTGAAGGGTTCGTCCACAATTAGGTTTCAATTCACTACTTAAATATGTGACTATGTTTTGTTTGTTTTCTGTTTTCATTTATTTTTCTTCACTCCACCCCTTTCTTCCTCCGCCTTCCCTCCCCCCCTTTTCCTTCCTCTCCCCCCTTCTCCCTACCTAACTTTCAACCAGATTTCTTTACAATACCTCCACTCATCAAATATTTGACATATTTGAGACTGTATTGATTACACAGAAAAGTTTTTCTGAAGGGAAGTTATCCTTTCATACGTTTGAATAAATTGCATTCAATACCTTACCTTCTAAATCTTCAGGAAGAATATTGACGCATTCAATAAAAGACTCATTCCTGCATTTACAGGATATATAGATTTTCAACAGTTGCTCTAATTAAAATAATTCACAGTTGAATTTGAATGCCTTTACTTATAGGTCCCTTCATATGGGCTTACTGAATCTTAGTTACACATATGGACCTTCACAAAGATTTTTTTTGGCTTGTACAGACATAACTAGAAAATAGTACTAAGATTTTATAAAGATCTGATATCTTATGATTATGATTTCACACAGACCATGTTGATGCTTTGAATTGAAGTTGTATAATCTCAGATATACATGTGTGACATGCTGTAATTCAATGGAGTGCAGAACTCTGGTTGTACCCTTTGTATTCATACAATTTGTTATTCTTATTCTATGAAAAATTTCAATAAAATTGAATTTACAGAAAAGCAGTATTTAGATTTAGACCAGTGATCCCATATAGTAAAAGATCCTTTGTGTTGCTTACATAAGAACGAGAGTGTTTTCTCATATGTATATGTGGAGTTAAGTCTGTGTGTTATGTCGGACAATGGGGGAATAGAATCACTCTTCCAATTTGAGGTGATCGCTATCTTTGTATCTAAAAATAAGTGGGCTAGTATTCCTCTGCTTCCACACATATGTCACCTAGGTCTAGGCATAGTAAGGCTAAGGAAGGAGATGGGGACAATGAGCAGTCCTCTAACTCAGAAGCTACCTCAAAAACTTCCTTCCAAAGTTTTTCAAGTTTGGGTCAAGACCATAATATATGCAATAAAGTACCATTGCTGCCACATCCCCTCCAACATTGGTTTGAGGTTCCAGGGAACATATGATAATAATCTGTCTGGGGTGTAATACCACCGTAGTGTGGTCTTAATTATTGATTCATAATGTGTAGTGCATGTAAGAAATCTGGTGGATAGGCGTAAGGCTGTTGTCCATTATGCATTGGAGGATTTATTCAATTCTGTCTCCCAAGAGATAAAGGGTGTGGATTTAGTGAAGGTCTCTTTGTTACCTAGCTTGGCATATATAGGCTTGAGAGATAATTTCTTTGCTCTGGGGATTGACCATAGCTCTAGTATGGAGCAATTAAGATTGACAGAAATGTGATGTCTTATCCTCAAATAGTTGTATATCTCTTTAGGCTGAATTTTTTATTTGTCACATAGGTGTTGAAAAGGGTGCAGATTAGGTCTGGAAACTATCTGGGCCATTCTTGTTATGCCCAGGTTCACTCAGGTGCTCAAATCCAAGCTAGGAACAAGAAGATGAGTATCATCAAGGGGCAGGAGTTCTAGAATAGATATGGGATCACATCCTGTAGTAGCATGAAATTCTTTCCAGTGTTTAATTGTTGCGGTCACCAGGTAAGGAAATTGGTTGTAGGAGAAAGAAGGAAGGAGAGATGCCATTAGTAGAGACCTCAAAGATAACTGGGGGACAGCAGACACTTCTATATGTACCCATTGTTTACTAAGGTCTCCCGGCCACCAATCCTGCATCTGTTGTACCTGAGTTGCCAAGAAGTAATCGTGCATGTTAGGTAGGCCTTTACCACCATAGGCTTTCAGTTTATATAATAGGGAGGCGGACACCCTTGGCCTCCTTCCTGCCCATATGTAGGTGTTAACCATTTGGGTTGCTTTGTTAAAGAAGGATTTGGGAACTACGATCGGGAGAATCTTAAAAATGTACAATAGTTTCGGTAATACCATCGTTTTAAAGGCAGCTATTCTTCCCAGCCAGATTTCTTTCAAGGCCATGGATGCCAGGTCAGATTTTAGTGTATCCAGAAATGGTATATAGTTATGCTTATACAGGTTTTTCATGGACCTGGTAAGTTTTAGGCCCAGGTAGTCTATTTGCTGGGTCTGCCAATCTAGAGAAAAATTTACTTTGAGATAATGCTCCTCATCTGAGGGGACATTAAGAGGCAGGATTTGGTTTCATTAAGCTTATAAAAGGAGAGTTCTCCAAAATTGTTAAGTTCCATAGCCACTTTCAGAGATTTTTTGGGGTGAATGCAGGATAAAATTATGTCATCCGCGTACAGAGAAATGTGATATGTGTTGTGCCTATGGTCACTCCTGATATGTCCGGAGGAGTTCTGATAGCTTGAGCTAGTGGCTCTATTGATAGCACAAATATAAAGAAGGATGGGGGGCACCCCTGTCTAGTTCAATTTGTTATGAGGAGGGGGTCTGATAGTGTAGAGTTAGCTAGTACTCTGGCAGAGGGGGTTGAGTAAAGCGCTGAAATGGCCTTAAAGCACGCTCCCTCGAATCCCATATGTCGCTGGAGCCTTGTGTGGGGGAAAGGATACAACAGCTGCTAGGACTTCTTTCTGATTTAGCGGTGAGTTTAGAGATTCCATTTGGAATCCGTCAGGCAAGGGCAAATATTATGGGGATTTTAACGGGGTAGTGGATCCTCTATTAGAGGAGGTGGAATCTAATAGAGGATCCACTACCCCGTTAAAATCCCCATAATATTTGCCCTTGCCTGACTGTTTCCACTTTTCCTGGAAAGTTTGAACCAGTGGCGGGAGGAGTCCCTGGTGTCCCTGGATGTAGAGAGTCTGTATAAGCGCATCCCCCAAGAAAAGGGTATCCAGGCCATATCATAAATTCTCTTAAATACAGACAAAAGCGTGGTCTTCAGAGATTTCATTGTAGATGGCCTAAGACTGATACTGAGCAATAATGCCTTCTTGTTTGGGAATGCGTGGTTCAGACAATGCGTCGGTACCTTCACAAATTTATACCTTACACACTTAGAAGATAAATTTATCTATTCGGTCTCCAACTCCAAACCATATGTAGCATGTATACAAACATTTTTACGATTTATCGATGACATTCTCATAATTTGGACTGGTACTGAAGCTATGTTTAAAGATTTTGTGCAATATCTAAATCATGTTAATGATATGAATATGCATTTCACCTATAACTATGGAGGCGATCGCCTTGAATTTTTTGGATGTATTGCTTGTGACTGAGGGCTATAGAAAGCCGACAGCGACTAACTCCCTTCTATACTATCAGAGCTAACATCCTGAATCAGTAAAGAGTGCCGTTCCTTACGGCCAATTCAGACGTTTGGCACGCATCAACAAAACTGACAGTTACAATTGCCAGACAGGGGAGTTAGGATCTCGCTTGAGAGCAAGGGGTTACTTCCCCCCAGGCTCCTGGACGAGGCTTTGACCAAGGCCACTCTATTAGGACGTGATAATTTTTATAAATCAGATTCCATTCAGGAATCATCAACATAGCCCGATGGCTGATGTTATTAAAAAGGTTATTAAAGACAACTGGAGTATCATTGCCAACGATACAAGTTCCTATCTTAAGGATTCCCGCCCCCTTGTCGCCTTTAGACGTTGCCATACGTTACGTGACAAATTGGTCCGCAGCCACTTTCAAGATTTGAGAAATAAGACTTGGCTGGACCCATGGCAACCGAAGGGCAACAAACGCTGCGGTAATTGTTCTATGTGTCGCTTTAACCCTCAGTGGTCCACAGTGAATTTTGCAGGCATTTTTCATAGAGTAAATACTTTGATCACTTGCAAAATAAAATTTGTAGTTTACATTTTACTGTGCAGATGTGGTATGCTCTACATTGGTAAAACAGTGCGCAGTTTATTTGAACGTATCCGAGAACATATTCATTCAATTGAGAGGGGTAAAGGGGTCCCCCAGATAATTGATCATATTAGATCTGCACATAATGGTGATGTATCTGTCCTCAGGTTTGCTGGACTTAAAACCGTACTTCTCGCTTTCAGAGGGGGCGACAGGGGACACAATCTACACTGCTCAAAAAAATTAAGGGAACACAAAAATAACACATCCTAGATCTGAATAATTAAATATTCTTCTGAAATACTTTGTTCTTTAAATAGTTGAATGTGCTGACAACAAAATCACACAAAAATTTTAAATTTAATTTTTCAACCCATGGAGGTCTGGATTTGGAGTCACACTCAAAAGTAAAGTGGAAAAACACACTACAGGCTGATCCAACTTTGATGTAATGTCCTTAAAACAAGTCAAAATGAGGCTCAGTAGTGTGTGTGGCCTCCACGTGCCTGTATGACCTCCCTACAACGCCTGTGCATGCTCCTGATGAAGTGGTGGACGGTCTCCTGAGGGATCTCCTCCCAGACCTGGACTAAAGCATCTGCCAACTCCTGGACAGTCTGTGGTGCAACGTGACGTTGGTGGATAGAGCGAGACATGATGTCCCAGATGTGCTCAATTGGCTTCAGGTCTGGGGAACGGGCGGGCCAGTCCATAGCATCAATGCCTTCGTCTTGCAGGAACTGCTGGCACACTCCAGCCACATGAGGTCTAGCATTGTCTTGCATTAGGAGGAACCCAGGGCCAACCGCACCAACATATGGTCTCACAAGGGGTCTGAGGATCTCATCTCGGTACCTAATGGCAGTCAGGCTACCTCTGGTGAGCACATGGAGGGCTGTGCGGCCCTCCAAAGAAATGCCACCCCACACCATTACTGACCCAATGCCAAACCGGTCATGCTGAAGGATGTTGCAGGCAGCAGAACGTTCTCCACGGCGTCTCCACTGTGCTCAGTGTGAACCTGCTTTCATCTGTGAAGAGCACAGGGCGCCAGTGGCGAATTTGCCAATCTTGGTGTTCTCTGGCAAATGCCAAACGTCCTGCACGGTGTTGGGCTGTAAGCACAACCCCCACCTGTGGACGTCGGCCCTCATATCACCCTCATGGAGTCTGTTTCTGACCGTTTGAGCAGACACATGCACATTTGTGGCCTGCTGGAGGTCATTTTGCAGGGCTCTGGCAGTGCTCCTCCTGTTCCTCCTTGCACAAAGACGGAGGTAGCGGTCCTGATGCTGGGTTGTTGCCCTCCTACGGCCTCCTCCACGTCTCCTGATGTACTGGCCTGTCTCCTGGTAGCGCCTCCATGCTCTGGACACTACGCTGACAGACACAGCAAACCTTCTTGCCACAGCTCGCATTGATGTGCCATCCTGGATAAGCTGCACTACCTGAGCCACTTGTGTGGGTTCTAGACTCCGTCTCATGCTACCACTAGAGTGAAAGCACCGCCAGCATTCAAAAGTGACCAAAACATCAGCCAGGAAGCGTAGGAACTGAGAAGTGGTCTGTGGTCACCACCTGCAGAACCACTCCTTTATTGGGGGTGTCTTGCTAATTGCCTATAATTTCCACCTGTTGTCTATCCCATTTGCACAACAGCATGTGAAATTGATTGTCACTCAGTGTTGCTTCCTAAGTGGACAGTTTGATTTCACAGAAGTGTGATTGACTTGGAGTTACATTGTGTTGTTTAAGTGTTCCCTTTATTTTTTTGAGCAGTGTATTTAAAAGAGAAGGACGCTGGATCATACGCTCCGCAGCCACTGGCCCCTTAGGTTTAAATGAGAAACTGGACATGAGTGTTTTTTTGTGACATTCTAAAATATGATTTTTCTGTGATATCCATAAATATGACAGCTCTGATTATTGCTTTTAATTATATGTGTTACTATGTTTCTGTTTGGCTGACACAACAGGGTGCAGTTACGCCCACTTCATGATGCAGACACCAAAATTAGTGCACTTAGTCAGCACCTGTGGTACTACTGGGCGTATAAAAATGCAGTCGCTCCTTGAGAGTCAGTCAAACGTGGCCAGATGAAGCGTGGACAACGCGAAACGGCCATCGCCATGTAACCTGCGATTGTATCCTGTTTTGTATCCCTCCCCTCTGCTGAAATAAAAAGGACATTTTGCAACGTAAGGTGAGTGCCGCCATTTATCTTTATTCACTGGATATCTGCATCTTCACCTACATGGCTGAGCACCACTTGTTGCTGCTTCTCGGATCCAGATACAGGAATTCTGGGATTTGTAGTGCCACCACTATTCTGTCTGAACTTGTAATGGTTATTTAGCTATGTGGGTTGATGTCTATTTGGGGCATATAGTGCTACTAAGGTATATATAACATTATTCAAAGATCCCACTACAATAATGTATCTGCTATTCGGGTCTGCAATCATTTGGAGAGTTGGAATGCTACAGTATCCCTGATTCCCAAGATAACTCCTCTTTGTTTTTTATGGAAATGAGATTGGTATATGACCGGGAAGGATCGATGATGAATTCGGCTACAGATGGGATTCTTGAACACTGAAAACGTCACACTGGAGGCCCACAATCTCTCTCCACATGGTTGCTCTTTTGTGAGGACTGTTTAGCCCTTTAACATTTAGCGATGCAAATTTAAGCACCATTGGTAGATAAGTGTAGAACGCTCAGAGTGCCCAGAAAGCTACCCCGCTTTAGTGGCGATGGGCCAAGAGGAGCCTGGTCATCTCTTCCAGGAATGTGTGTATAATAGGTTACTGTATAGGCATTGTTCTCCTGGGGGATAACATTCTATGGGGGCTAGTTTCTGTATGTTTAGGCATTTCAAGTATATATCTACTGTACCTAGGTGAATGTGCAACTATGAAAACTTTAAACAAAACAAAAACATTTATAAAACATAAATACGCTGTCAGCATATTATAGGCTGACACTTGTGTATGGGAGGATCCAGAAAACTCAGTTGGGAACCGGGTGTAACATTCCAACTTAGACCTCCATCTTATACAGCTAGTCGGGATTATGGTTTATGGGCTTCCGCTTGGAGGAGACTACTTGCCACTCTTGGCGTAGATGGGTTGGTGCTGATATCGGGTTCTGGAAAGTTTCTGAGATTGGAATGTTTCATTGTTACAGCAGAAGTTTCCCTTCTTCAAGAGTAGAGATGGATTGTAGGGCACCTCCATGTTGGATTACAATTTTCGTGGAAAAGCCCCATCTGTAAGACATGGCATGATCTTGCAGGGCTGCAGTTTTGGGAGCCAGTATTCTTCTTTGCTGCAAGGTGGCTGCAGATAGGTCAGCAAATAGATTGATCTCCTCGTAGGGGGAAGGAAGGGTATTTCTGTTCCTGCTAGCTTGAAATAATGCTTCTTTTATCTGAAAAAAAATGGAGCTAGAACGTCCCAAGGAATGGTAGGAGACAGGTGCTTGGGGCGTGCCACTCTGTGTATTCTGTCGATAAGGAGGTCACGTTCAGAAATTGAAGGGATCAAAGCTTGCCTCAGTCCCTGTAAGTAGGATCGCAGTTCTTGCGGCTGGATTTCCTCAGGAATTCCTCAGATTTTAATGTTGTTTTGGCGTGACCTGTCTTCAAGGTCAACAAGCTTCTGTTTTATTATCTCAATTTCATCTGTGACGTCATTAAGGGCATCAATAACTTTGCTATGTGAAGACGCGAATTCGCCCACTTTTGTTTCAGCATGTGACATTCTACCCTCTAAATCTGATATAGAGGTCTGCAGAGGGTTAATGAGCAAGGCGATGTTATCTTGCATCGATCTGCTGAGTGCTAACAGCATATCCTTCAAGAGGGACACTGAGACTGGCACATCTGAGGTAGGGAAATCCTGCAAAGTGAGGCTGTTATATCCCTGAGTACAGATGGGAGGGAGGGGAGAGCTGGTAGGAGCATTATGTGGTTCTTGCATGGGGAGCTGTGTAGCTCCAGCACACAGCTTGTGCACATGTTCCTCAGATCTGAGGCTTCCCCCAGGGCTGTTATGGAACGAGGGAGCTGGAGAGACGCCATTGCTTCTCAAAGCATTCGCTGCCAGAGGTGGGGATCGTAGGTGAGGGACTGTACCTTCTCCTTGCTCTCCTTGCTCTGTGTCGGGTGCGTGCGCAGCGTGTCTCACTGGTAAGGAGGGAGCGCTACCTCCGCCATCTTGTGCACGCGCTTTATCAAAGAAAAAACTTAGTTTCCCCTGGGCTTTGATGGATCTCTTGCCCTCGTCATCCTTGGTGGTTGAGACATGGATGTAGTAGGGAGGATCTCGTTCAGGAGTGCTCTCACCGGGCCAGGTGCTGTGTTGTCCACACCCTACCTGGGGTCTTCAATTCAAATACAACCAAGGGCAACATCTGAATGGAGTTTATGTGAGTTTCTTTCATGTACTATGGTTTCCCCCCACACTCCAAAAAATATGCTAAGAGGTAAATTAGCTTCCTATGAAATTTCACCCAGTGGGTCTTTGGGATGAGAACCTACAGTATATGATAGCCACTGACTCCCCTGTTCCACAACCAGGGGCGTAGCTATAGGGGATGCAGAGACAGCAGTCGCTACCGGGCCCAGGAGCCTGAGGGGGGCCCAAAGACCCTTGTGCCACGACATGGGGGGTGCAGTTTAAATTTTTGCCTTAGCCATCACGAAGGCTATGTGCTTCCCTGGCCACAATGCACTAAGGGAAGGGGGGCCCAAGCTGAACTCTTGCACTAGGGCCCATGAGCCTCTAGATGCGCCCCTCTCCACAATGATATACAATGCATTCATAAACTCTTTAGACCCTTTATCTTTTTTCACAACATGTTGTGGCCTTAAGCTGAAATAAAAACAAATTCGAGTTTTCCTCATCATTCTGCACCCATAATGACAAAGTGAAAAAAGAATATTCAAAATCTTTGCTAATTTATTGAAAAGGAAAAAATAAAATATTGCATTGACTTAAGTATTCATAATTTCAGACCCTTTATTAATTAGCAGCATATTCTACCCAATCAGCATGCACCGCTGCTGCTGGGATGATAACATCATAGGACTGAATTCAACTTGTGGTGACCTTTGAAAGACCATCGCAAGTTGATTTTAGCATTTTCTGAGTTATTGTATATCAATCTGATTATTCCCTTCTGATCTATAATATGCTGCAAAGTATATTGCATCCCCTCACTTACTGTACACAGTACATTTCTTCTCTAACCCTGTTTATTGTAAGCTTTGCCTTATGTGTAATATATGATTTTTTAGGCATTTGCACTCCTTTACCATGCAGTGTACAGCATGTTATAATATACTGGTGCTTTATAAAGGATAATTCCCCAATATAATGATAGTGTGAGAATTGCTCAAAATATGCAAGTGATCAAATAAATATTCCAAACCCATAAATATTTGATAAAATCTATCAGGTAGATCCAGTACAAACTCTATTTTAGTTCATTTAAGCTACAGTAGTGCAGTTCTCTAGTATCACCTGTGAAGTGGCTCCAAACTTGATGCTTACTTTACATTCATAATTTTAAGAAAGGTCTTTATACCAAAAAAATATATATACAATTTTCCACTACATTCTACACCTTTTCTATGCTTTCTGTACTTTGTTCTTTTTCAGTCCAGAGACAACTATTCGCATCACTCCACAATACATGGTATAGAAGCAGGTGACACTTCAGCCTCCAGCATCTAAAATAGTACTATCTGAGTCATAACGCATTAATATGATCTCTCCTTTACCAGTGACCTGAATAAAATGTAAGGTAGGTGAGAATAATTACGTACAGAGCAGCACCAATGGGGACTTCATTAAGAATGACTGATGGAAATTAAATACTCTGTTCAGGAAGCAGCCACCAAGAAATAGAGGTCAAATCTGTACTCAGCCCACCAGTTCTGGCAGAAAAGGTTAGGTCACTGTCTGTTTGAATGGGAATACTTTATATTTTAAAAGTGTAACATCAGAATCTAATTCTAATGCAGATAAAAATGATTAATAAAGTAGAATAGGCAGATTTAGTAATGTGTCACATGAAAAATGGGGGAAAAAGATTCACAAAAATGCATTGCATACTGGCACCATTTTTAAAGTGATATTATTATCTGTAGCTATCAAAAGAGGCATTACCTGGACGTGACATGAGCATGGCTTGTTACTACATATCTATTGAAGTACAAGTTTGCAGCAATAGTCCAACAAGTAATATAATGACACTAAAACTAATGACAGTGTTAAGCAATGGCAAAACCGTATCTATGGCAAATTGATGAATACATGTGAATTATTGAATTGAAGCCTCAGAGCAAATTCGCCAGCGTGGTTGTGCTGCTTGATCTGATGATGATACTGTGAGAATTGATGTATTGGTTTCCGAAAACGAATCCAGAATGAATTCCTGTTTTAAATTCTTCTTGATCTTATAAGTAACTATGTCAATATGTTCTACTGATTGCTTCAATCTAGTTCATTCTCATTCATGCCAATGTGGCAGATCTGTAATATTAGTAAAAGCCTATGACCACAAGGGTGGCACTGTTTCCATAGAAGAATCAGACCCTTAGGGTACGGCCACATGGTTAGGTTTACTGATGCAGTTCTGGAAGCCAAAATCAGGACTAGATCATAAAAGGAAAGATCCGTACAAGGACAGATACGACTTCTCCTTTTTTTAATTCATTCCTGGCTTTGGCATCTAAACCGCATCAGGAAACCTGAACATGTGGCCATACCTTTAAAAGGAGTGATAAAAGTTATTTGGATGGTTCTTGACCTTTGACTTGAATGAAAATGAAAAAGCAACACCACGTATCTGTCATGAACCAAGGTTCCAGCATTTTCTTCTAGGAAAACTGATACATTATCCGCCAATGATCTGTTGTGGTTAATGTCCATAATTTCAAAGGTTAATAGATAATGCCTATCTTTGAAAAAAAAAACTTTATGATGCTATATTTTCATTTCAAATATTTCAGCTGTTCTCTTATCTGAAATTTATCTACATTGGTTCTGCGTTCTCCTTGTACAGTGCTGTTCTGATAAAAAGATACGGACACAATAATAACAGGGTTTAGAAGTGATCATTACTCTGAATTGTGAAGGTTAGCACACAATATCATTATCAGTCAGGTCAAGTCAATACATACAGTACTATAAAAACAAAGGTATGGTTCCCAAATGAAAAAGCTGCAACAAAACTATATGGGTACCTTCACTGGCGGCAGATTTCTCCATCTGAAAATGAATTCCATCCATCTGGCTGGGGGCTTGCAGAAATCCATGTGCTCACCACCAAAACAAACTCTTGCAAATGAATAAGGCCTCCTGCACACGAACGCGTGCTTCCTGTTGCCATATTGCGGACCGCATTTGCGGATCCGCAATACACGGGCACCGTTCCGTGTGCATCCCGCAACATGGATGCGGACCCATTCACTTCAATGGGTCCTCAAATCCGGAGATGCGGAATAGTGCAGAACGGAAGCACGGAATGGAACCCTACGGGAGCACTACGGAGTGCTTCCGTGGGGTTTCGTCCCTTACTTCCGTTCCGCAAAAAGACAGAACATGTCCTATCTTTTTGCGGAACGGGCGGATCACGGACCCATTAAAGTGAATGGGACCGCGATCCACTGCAGCTGCCCCACAGGGCACACACGCTCGTGTGCAGGAGGCCTAAAACTGGTTTTCAGTTGTAGAACTTTCTGTAATATAATCTGCCACGTGTGAAGGACACCTTAAGGGCTCCTTCACACTTGTGGCAGGACGGATCCGGCAGGCTGGTCTCCCTGTCGGATCCGTCCTTCCACTGTTTCGCCATATCACCGGACCGCCGCTCCGTCCCCATTGACTATAATGGGGACGGGGGATGAGCTCCAGCGCAGCACAGCGGTGCACGGCGAAAGTCGCCGGACTAAAAAGTCGGACATGCAGGACTTTTTTGTCCTGGCGGCTTTCGCCGTGCACCGCCGTGCTGCGCCGGAGCTCAGCCCCCGTCCCCATTATAGTCAATGGGGACGGAGCGGCGGTTTGGCGAAACAGCGGAAGGACGGATCCGACAGGGAGACCAGCCTGCCGGATCCATCCTGCCGCAAGTGTGAAGGAGCCCTAAGGCCCCTTGCACACGGGCGTCATGGTTTTTGTCCGGATGCGTTGCAGGTGCATTGCGGCAAACCCGCGCGAGTAGGCACGCAATTTCAGTCAGTTTTGTCTGTGATTGCGTTCCGTTGTTCAGTTTTTTCCGTGCGAGTGCAATGTGTTTTGCACACGTGTGATAAAAAACTGAATGTGGTACCCAGACCCGAATCCCGACTTCTTCACTGAAGTTCGGGTTTGGGTTAGGTGTTCTGTTGATTGTATTATTTATAAAAGGACCTCCTGCTGAATGAAGATAGAAGATCCTTCTATCTTTATTCAGTAGGACCTGCGCTGACGTCACCACGCTCACCATGTGGTGAGCGTGATGACGTCATCGAAGGTCCTTTTGCAGGTCCTGCAGGAAGAAGAAAGAAGACCATATCGGCTGCCCGATCAAGTGGATGAGGTGAGTTTATTTTTTTCTATTTTTTAACCCGTCAATGAACATTTTAGTAAGCATTCTGTATCAAGAGTGCTATTATTTTCCCTTATAACCATGTTAGAAGGGAAAATAATACAATAAAGTGACTTTAATGGGGTCTGGCGTTGCTCATCCCTATTTACTAACATTATCTCCTAGCAGATGATTAAAAAAAAAATGGCTGCACAACATTTCACATACAAACAATAGAGCTGGGAAATGGGAATCATTTTAAATTAAAGTGGTATTATACCTACTATAAATGGAAAAATAGAAGCTCTTTGCGCACATCATCTCCTAGCAACCATGCGTGAAAATCACACCACATCTGCACTTGCTTGTGAATGCAATGCGATTTTCACGCAGCCCCATTCATTTCTATGGAGCCTGCGTTGTGTGAAAAACACAGAATATAGAGCATGCTGCGATTTTCACGCAATGCACAAGTGCTGTGTGAAAAACAACGCTTATGTACACAGCCCAATTGAAATGAATGGGTCAGGATTCAGTGCAGGGTGCAATGCGTTCATGTCACGCACATTGCACCTGTGCGGAATTCTCGCCTGTGTGAAAGAGGCCTCAGGTTCCTTCACAGGCGGCAGATTGTGTGGCAGAAAATTCCCAACTGAAAATCCGTTTCATTCACCTGAATGGGGTTTGCAGAAATCCATGCGTTTGATGCCCCATTAAAAAGTGGAACTGATTTTCCGTCACATCATTTTCTGCCACAAAATCTAATGTGTGTGAAGACAAGTGAAGTATTTACATCAGAAAATTTCCAAATTGCATTGACCAAATGAGAAAATACATTTTTTTGGTGCCAAACGAATAGAGGAAATATAAGCGCATATACTATCACTACAGCAATTAAAGACCAGTGGTTGTGTAAACACTGTGCTGGATTTGGCTGTGGGCTAAAACGAAGGGTAGTATTCTGACGGCTCCCTGGTTTTGATCCGTTTACCCTTGCAGGGATTTGGTATTTGCTGCAGGGAAAGCACCAGGCCCCTACCTTTTGGAGTAATCTTTGTGTGGTTGACTGCTGATCCATGGGGGTCAAGAAACACCAGTGTGTATCACCAAAGAGACAGGCATACATCAGTAACAGGCCGAGGTCAGAGCAGTCAGAATATGTGCAAATCCAAGAAACAGATCTAAAGTCAGGGCAAGCAGCAAAGTTTTAAAATGGTAAACAAGTACAGATTGGGTCAGGCAGAGGACGGTCAGAGGCCAGGAATCAGGCAGAAGTCAATACATTTGGCAGACAATCAGATGCAGCACACCTTATCAGGAACTAGCAGACTAGTGAACCCTGTTGGCTAGGCAGAAAATGAGACAAACAGCACGTCATACATAGAAAAAGCTGAATAACACATTAGAAACAGCCTAGCAGCTGCACACATAACTAAAGGAGGGTTAACTCTTGCAGGGCTTCAGAATAAGGTTAGGTTTAATTAAAAAAAAATTGAATACAGGCAGCGAAGGTCCAGAATGCTGGACCTAAAACAGACACAGTGTGAATGGAGTAGCACCCAGTGCCTGTTCAAGTTAGTGGTGCAGAGACTATAGACATAATATAACCTATGCTCATGCTGGGGATAGGCATCTATATACTGTGTATTATTTTGTATATTTATGATTTCAGAAGTGTAATATTATATTTGAAGTGCATCTATTAGTTTGTCTACTTTAAAAAATAAAATAAAAAATCCAACATTGTGTGCTGATTAATTTCATAATATAACCTTTTAGAGAGACTGAGCACGATTTTTCCTGTAACCGTGCCCCAAATCCCATGCTTCTTTTGAAAGCCATAGAATATCCCATTTGGGCCTATTTTCATAGAAAGCCAATTAATTTATCTGTATATTTTTGAGCTTGCAGCGGAAATAATACTGTACATATGGAGAACATTCTATCTCAGACTTGGTATCTCATTTTCAGCATTAGCAAAAGCCCATATGATGGCTTTATTCAGATAGGTTCCCCGTTTATGATAATATTATATTAGTGTAACAGGTCAGGTAACAAAGTGTGCCTGTATGAATACTAATATTTTCTATATATATATATTTTTTCAGCAGGCTGCAGTTCCATATATCATTTATCTGGATCTTCAGGAAGTGTTTCCAGTCTAAATTATCCATCAAACTATGAGAACAGTAAATCGTGTGCATGGGAGATCACAGTTCCTGAAGATAAAGTAAGTGGTGCCAGCCTGAAAGTAGTGCACCACTGACCCCAAGTTCTTGTAATTTGTACTTAAATGTTATGTCCCACAGTTCTTACCATGTATATTTAGATTTCCAGACTACAGTTTTTTCCAAGCAAGGTTTAGACATATCTATAAGTGTTTTATAGAGGGACAGATTTAGTAATGCTGTCATAGGATGCCTCATTTTATGAGATGATAAAAATTGGACAAATTTCACCACATTTGGCACACATGACAAGATGCATTTAGTGTAACTCCTTTGGCCAACTCATGCCTGCCATACATATATTGTGCCATAATTAGCACACATCAATAAATAAATAAATTTGATTTATACATTACAGGTTATCCATTTCTGGTTTGAGGAGTTCCATGTGGAAGCCAGTACATTATGTAGTGAAGATCGTGTCACTATTGAAGATAATATTGGGGTCTTGGGTATGTAGACTGAACAGTTATTCTAAAATTGTCTTCTGTGGCACATGAAGTGTTTAGGATTTAAAATATAAAAAGCACAAAATTGTGTGACAGTTTTATTTCTGTTTATCTGTATAGTAGACGGAGCTCCATTTTTCTGAAACAGAGCTCCAAATCTCCTGCTTACCTTTACACAATTACATGTTAAATTTGGATCAAGAAAAGATGCTGTCTCCCTGATTGAACAAATGAAGATTGTGTCCCTAACTTCTTTATATGTTCAGAGGGACATAATATTCACTTGACCCAAAATATTGACAGGGGGCATGTAGCAGGGTTAACACACAAACTCTTAAAGGAGTTCTGCACTGATGATCTATCCTCTGGATAACTGATGATCTATCCTCCGACACCCGGGACCCCCGATCAGCGGTTTGAGAAGGCAGAGGCGCTCCAGCAGCGCTGCGGCCTTCTCACTGTTTACCGCTGGCCCACTGACATCACGACTAGTATCAACTAGCGTGGGTGCGGCTAAGCTCCATTCAAGTGAACAGAGCTTAGCCCCGCCCATGCTAGTTGATACTAGTCGTGACGTCAGTGGGCCGGCGGTAAACAGTGAGAAGGCCGCGGCGCTGCTGGAGGACCGCTGCCGTCTCAAACAGCTGATCGGCGGGGGTCCCGGGTGTCGGACCACACTGATCAGTGATGATCTATCCAGAGGATAGATCATCAGTTAAAACAAAGTGCAGAACCCCTTTAACTCAAATTTCTTAACTCATCGCGTTATCTTGAAACAAAGGCCATTGAAAAGCAATTGAAGGTGTTTGCTTAATGCGTTAAGTTTCGATAACACGTCTCATAAAGCATGTGTGTTAACTCCACTACATCTGTATACTTCATTTGTATTAAGTGAAGTTTATGTCCCAGGGAGACATGATCTTCACCCGATCCTTAAAGCTTGCCTGAGGTTTCAAAACAATTTGCATAATGGCTGTGGTTCTTTGTACTATCATAAATGTGGCGAAGCAGGTTTTTTTGGGCATCACTAATGTTTTTTCAGCAATATTATTACTTGTTTCAGCTGTACAGCTAGATGCATTTTACTCAGAAGCAGGGGGCATCATCCTTCTGCCAGTACTCACAGAACATATAAGGAGGGGGAAATCACACTTACAGATGCATAGGAGGCTCCTGTGATGTTCAGAACCAGTGTAGAAGCAGTTCTTTTATCAGTAGTCACAGCCCTACTGTATTTTTTATTTTTTTTTGTATCAATACATTTCTCATAAAGAACCAGAACTTATATATTTATTCAGGGGCGTAACTACCGTAGCGGCAGACCATGCGACTGCTATGGGGCCCAGGGCAAGAGGGGGCCCAGTCTTAGTTGGGAACATCTTCTCTTCTACCGGAGGTGAAAACTTGGTCAGGACTCTACCCACTAGGAACAACTTTTATCAAACGAGGCAGTGGGAAAAATGGACCAAGGGTCATTGAAAGGGGTTTAGGCAGAAACCCTTCTGTCCTATTTGGGGGGCCCGGTTTGATCCTTGCTATGGGGCCCTTACTTCTCTATGTACGGCACTGTATTTATTAATATACTTGTACTGCTATACTGACCTTTTTACTCATCTATAATCAGGTACTTTCTGTGGACACACAGTTCCTAAGCCACTGGTTTCAGGCGGGAATAGAATTTTCCTGACATTTACCACTAATAGTGAAACCAACAACAAAGGATTTCATGCCAAATATGAAGCTGTAGATCCCCAAAAAATAGCGGGTGAGTACAGCAACTTATTTTTAATTTTGTGCTTGAGTACATTTTCCAGCTAAAATTTGACTCCACAAAACATTTCTATTGTTTTGATCACCCAATGATAATGCAAGCGGAGCTATATACTGTGTAGATATATATATATAAATATATATACTGGTCATCAGTATTAGAATCTCAGAAAACCCTTTTAAGGTAAATTATAATCCTAGTTGACTTGAGAGAAAAATGTAGGTACGTTTCATGATATGTTTTTTAAAATCTATTGTTTCAGATATTATGGGAGGTGGAGGATATTTAGAAGGCAACACAGGAGAGTTTCAGTCCCCAAGCACGTATAACAGCAAGAATCATGACATGTACCAGGTAATTACTCCACTCTATCGGAGGGTGTTGAAAGATTTCCTTGAAACATAGCACTGTTTTGACTCGTTTGGACTGGGAATTGAGACCAGTTGTGGTTTTGTTTATCAGTTAAATTGTATTCTATGAAAATATGGCTACAATTACTGTCAAATGACTGAAGGCTTGCCATTCTGGCATCGATGGCTCTCTATTAATGTAATTATCACTTAAGATGAAACATGTGATGAACAATTGTATTGGGTCAATTGCTTACTAAAGTGGAAGGTGAAAATCCAATATAACACATAATTATCTCATAGTAATTCATGTAGACACACATAATTATAGTAAAAGGCTGATACTGCCCGTGGGCGTCTTTCTCAAACTGATGTCATGTATAGTAGTAAAAGTTATAGCACTGTCTTAGGGATAAGGCAGTCTAGAACTATAGTACATAGTACAATATAGTGATAATATAGTGACAAGTTGTCTTAGGTTGGGTTTATAAAGGGTCATTCACTGCTGTTAAAGGGGTTTTCTGATCTTTAAAGATTATGTGCAAATGGATTAAAGTTCACCTGTTACCATGAAATTAAATCTGCAGGTACTATGTTATAGAGCAGGAGGAGCTGAGCAGATTGATATATAGTTTTGTGGGTAAAGGTTTAGCAAAATGTATAATTCAAGGCTAGTTTCACACTAGCATTGTGAGAGTCGGCAGACTGTTTCGGTAGGGAACAGCCTGCTGGGTCTCTCTGGATCTGGCATTGCCAGAAGCCACAGTGTTCCTGTCCAGCCCAATTAAACTATAGTGGGGACCAGAGGAGATCCAGACACAACCAAGGAAATATGCCGAGTTTGAAACTAGCCTTAATCTCTGCTTTTCTGAGTTCAGTTGCACATAGGAGCCATCTTCTCAGTTATTGACAGCTATCTCTGTATACACATTTACAAAGAGAATAGTGTTATGTACTGGTAATAGCCAAATAGGTTGTCTTGAGCTCAGAAAGAGCAGAGATATAAATATATAAATTACAAGTTTTACTGGATCTTTTAACATAAAACTATATATCAGTCTGCTCAGCTCCTCATACTCTATAACATGCTGCCTGCAGATTGCACTGAAATATAGGTTAAATGCAGTATGGTTAATCACTTCCTAATGTAGAGTCTGGAGCTGAAATGACTCTGTAACCAGTCTAACATGCAGACATACAATTTATTTATTATACTCACTTATATAGTGCTACTATATTCCACAGCGCTTTACAGACATTAGGGCTGCGGAATATAGTTATATTAGCCCTCTCTCCCCAATGGGGCTCACAATCTAAGGCCCCTATTAGTATGTCTTTGGAGTGTGGGAGGAAACCAGAGTACCCAGAGGAAACCCACGCAAACACGGAGAGAACATACAAACTCCATGCAGATATTGTCCTTGGTCGGATTCAAATCCAGGACCCCAGTGCTACAAGGCACCAGTGCAAACCACTGAGCCACCGTGCTGCCCGATGCAATCTTCTGCCCGTGCGACCTATGGTACGCTGAACACCAGATCCTGCAGTGTAGCAGAGCAGTGTCAGTGAGTAATAAAGCAGTGTCTCAGCAGCTGAGTTGTAATGTCTCTGAAAAAAGATTAGTTTAGCATCATCTAGAACTATAGTACATAGTACATAGTACAATATAGTGATAAGCCGTCTTGTGTTAATTAGCCCCTATCTTTAAACAATCTATATGCAAATAGTCCTGCACAGTATTAATAGATGTACACACAGATTTTACTTTACATTTTGCCATGGATATCACACCTTGTAATATAACAGTTAAAATCAAGGGGTCAAATCCAGAAGAAATGTGTGACAGATGGGGGCACCTGTAAAAACTTGCAGTGTGTTCAGAAACCCATTCATCCCCATTCACTTGCATTATACTATATTTTGTGGCAGATAAATTCCACACTAAATATGCAATAAAATGTACCATGTAAACTTTAGATTAAAAGACATTTGGACTGACCCTCTGAAGTGCTGGCCCACAAAGTATGTTTAGAGATCTTTATTGTGTGTGGTACTAACAGTATGTTGATATTTGTTTCTAATTCTGCAGTGGAAAATCTCAGTTGATGCTGGCTACAGAGTAAAACTGTCCTTTATAAGATTTGACTTAGAAGTTCCAGGACCAGCTGGTTGTAATGAAGTGGTTGAAATTTACGATGGTGATGGAAAAGGATCTCAGAAACTGGGTTTGTTCCTTCTATTGCATCAAAACATTTATTTATTTTGTGCACTTATATAGCGCTACCAGGGGGTAGCTAATGGCTCATGGGCTCTGGTGCAAGAGTTCAGCTTGGGGCCCCCTTCCCTCAGTGCTTTGTGGCCAGGGGGAGGAAGCGAAAAGCCTTCGTGCTGCCCGAGGCTAAAATTGAAACGGCACCCCAGCCCCCATGCCAAATTCTTGATTTAACCCCCTTCCCTTGAGCCAAAGGTGTAACTTGACCAGCATGGACTTTCTATAATACTGGTGTCTTCTTATGCACCACAAGGGTCTTTGGGCACCCTCAGGCTCCTGGGCCCGGTAGCGACTGCTACCTCTGCAGCCCCAATAGCTACGCCCCTGAGCGGTACCATATTCCTTAGCGCTTTACAGACAGTATGATCTGGCTGTCCGCAATGGGCCTCACAATCTAAGTTCCCTATCAATATGTTTTTGGAAGCGCGGGAGGAAGCCCACACAAACACGGAGAGAACATTTACTGTGTAATCAGTAATATCAATAGAAATAGTATTGTAATGGCAGATATTATACTCTTGTCAGTATCCACTTGGCATTAAAAGGGTTTTCTAAGATTTTAATACTGATAGCTGCTATTAGGAATTTCAGGGCCCCATACAGGCAAACATTGTGGACCCCACCCATCAGTCCTTCTCACATTAATAGCCATAACAGCCCAAACTTTTTTTTTTGTGACAGGCCATTTTGCCATACACATAAGTAAGATTTTAATTTCTATCAACTTTTATGATCGGTTAATGAAGGGGGAAAAACTTGCCCCATTTTTATGTATGCTGTTTAGCTTTCACCACACATAATGTGTTCACATTGTTGAATGGATTAGGCAGTGGCTGAGGGACAGACAACAGAGGGTTGTAGTCAATGGAGTATATTCAGACCATGGTCTTGTTACCAGTGGGGTACCTCAGGGATCTGTTCTGGGACCCATATTGTTTAAAATCTTTATCAGCGAAATTGCAGAAGGCCTCGATGGTAAGGAGTGTCTTTTTGCTGATGACACAAAGATTTGTAACAGGGTTGATGTTCCTGGAGGGACACACCAAATGGAAAAGGATTTAGGAAAACTAGAGGAATGGTCAAAAATCTGGCAACTAAAATTTTATGTAAAAACACAAATGCAATCGCACTCTGCAAACCAGCACTCTGCCCTGCCTTTAAGCTGGATGTTAAATGAGGCATTGGTGTACATTTTGGCCAAAGCGTAATAAGCCACTCACCGCGTCAAGGTCGCCTCCCTGGATTTTGTGTGGCTGCCGTGGCCAACAACAGGTAGGAACTAGTGTTAGGGACCACTCATGAGGCGACCTTGACGCGGTGAGTGGCTTATTACGCTTTGGCCAAAATGTACACCAATGCCTCATTTAACATCCAGCTTAAAGGCAGGGCAGAGTGCTGGTTTGCAGAGTGCGATTGCATTTGTGTTTTTACGTTTGTATCTGTATTTCGCCATAGCAATGAGCACCTGCATACAGGTAGTGCGGGCTGAAACCCATCACAACTAAAATTTTATGTTGGTAAGTGCAAGATAATGCACCTGGGGCGTAAAAACCCAAGAGCAGAATATAAAATCAGTGATACAGTCTTAACCTCAGTATCTGAGGAAAGGGATTTAGGGGTAATTATTTCAGAAGACTTAAAGGTAGGCAGGCAATGTCATAGAGCAGCAGGAAATGCTAGCAGAATGCTTGGGTGTATAAGGAGAGGCATTACCAGTAGAAAGAGGGAGGTGCTCATGCCGCTCTACAGAGCACTAGTGAGACCTCATTTGGAGTATTGTGCTCAGTACTGGAGACCATATCTCCAGAAGGATATTGATACTTTGGAGAGAGTTCAGAGAAGAGCTACTAAACTAGTACATGGATTGCAGGATAAAACTTACCAGGAAATATTTAAGGACCTTAACATGTATAGCTTGAAAGAAAGACGAGACAGAGGGGATATGATAGAAACTTTTAAATACATAAAGGGAATCAACAAGGTAAAAGAGGAGAGAATATTTTAAAGAAGAAAAACTGCTAAAAGAGGACATCGTTTTAAATTAGAGGGACAAAGGTTTAAAAGTAATATCAGGGAGTATTACTTTACTGAGAGAGTAGTGGATGCATGGAATAGCCTTCCTGCAGAAGTGGTAGCTGCAAATACAGTGAATGAGTTTAAGCATGCATGAGATAGGCATAAGGCCATCCTTCATATAAGATAGGGCCAGGGGCTATCCATAGTATTCAGTATATTGGGAAGACTAGATGGGCCAAATGGTTCTTATCTGCCGACACATTCAATGTTTCTATGTATGTTACAAAAAATGTATTTATTGTAATGCTTTTTGTTCCATTATTTTCAGTAACATTAAAGGGGTTTTCCAGTTCATGCTCCGATGCTCTCCTTTGCCCTGCGCTAAATTGCACAGGGCAAAGGCATTTTTAGGAGTTCCGGTGACGTACCGGGGCTCTCCATGGGGCTGACAGGAACCCCGGTGACGTCACCGTCACTGATGGGCGGGATTTAGCTCTGCCCTAGCCAGTAAAATGTCGGTGACGGTGACGTCACCGAACACACTGCCGGGCGGAAGTTACCGCCCGGCAGTGTGTTATTGAAAACAAAAGAGCCCATGCCCTGCGCGATTTAGCAAAAGATGCTCCGATGCTAGGCTCAGGGGGGCTGCCGGGGTGAAAATAAGGGTATGTCCGGGTTCAGCTCTGAACCCGGAAAACCCCTTTAACTTGCCAGAAAAATGTATCTTTAACTTCTTGACCATAAAAGCAAATCTGGAAAGTGTTAAATTTTTCTGCCATAACTTTTGCTAAATAAATTAATTTAGAGATTCTGCTGGGAACTAACCCTCATACCTTCTGAATAGAAAGCAGCAGGCTTACCTCTACACTATAGAACTGCTTTGATATGAGGACACGATTTTCTGTGCTCTAAAGGGCTGTCAACAGATTTGTACATATGAAACTGGATGACCTGTTGCATGTGCACTTGCGTTGGTCCCATGTTCATATGTGCTCACGTTGCTGAGAAAAATTATGTTTTAACATGTGCAAATGAGCCTCTAGGAGCAATGGGCATTGACATTACACCCGGAGGCTCCACTTTTTCTGCAATTGCCGTGCCCTCTCCACTTTGATTTGATTGACAGGGCCAGGTGTGATGACATTTTCACTGCCTGGTCCTGTCAATTAACATGGAGAGGGTGTGACAGTTACAGAGAGAGCTGAGCCTCTAGGAGTAAAGGTACCACCCCTGTTGCTCCTAGAGTCTCATTTGCATATATTAAAACTAGAGATGACCGCATTTAAAAAAAAAATCGATTCAGCTGGTTTTGACTAATTTTTTTAAAACATTTGGTTCGATCTGAATTTATTTGTGGCAAATTGCGTTAAAAAACAGCTATTTCCTGGCTGCAGAGAGCCTTTATAGTGGTGTAGAACACTATGCCTTGCAGTAACACGCTTATGGAGTCTGCTGTGGTAGTGAAACAATACTGTGAGTCAGTATGACATGCAGATGACAGGCGTCGCTCTTAGAATCACTGCACACTTCACTTATTTGGGCAGTTATGGGGCCAAAACTGACCAAATAAGTATGAACTCAGCCTTACAGGTCGATGTTGGCGTCAAGAAGAAGAGCACTCCTTTTAAACCGTCGCCAGCTGATTCCACATAGATATCTACAGACCTGTTCTATTAAACGCTTATACAAGTAGAGCCCCCCCCCCCCCACCCCGAAAGAGTGGAGAAGGTGTCAGCAGTAAGTTTGTTTTGACATCACTGATTATTTTGCCCTTCCTATGATCTGTCAGAACAATAATCCCCAAAAAACTGATCCTGTCTGTGGAGCCTCTGCCTTTACTCGGTCAGCATTTGGTCAGTAATCCATCAGTATTGCTAAAGCCCCCCAAAAAAACAGGAGTGGATCCAAAACAGATGACACATGGAATGGAATAGTTGCATGTCTTCTGTGTTTTGAACCCACTCCTGCTTTTGGCTAACAAATCATAAGCCAATTCTGATGCAAAATAGGAACCATGTAGGCCTTACAGCTGTTACATAGACAGGATCCGTTGTGCGACTCATTTTCCCTACCTTCTGACAGATCCGAAAAGGGTCAAATAAATGATGATGTCAGCCAGGCCAAAAGGCAAAATAGCGGCCCAGTCATGAAGTGGGGATGGTGGAAACAGCATGAGAAGTCCACATAGTGGCCCTTTGACATAGTGGTGAGGTGGAAGCAGCATGAGGAGACCACAGAGTGGCCCAATGACAGTGTGGAAGTGGCAGCAGCAGCATCATCAGGAGACCACGTAGTGGCAAACTGACAGTATGGAGGTGGAGGCAGGAGAAGCATCAGGAGGAGGCACAATGACAGTGTGGAGGTTGCGGCAGCATCAGAAGGCCACAGAGTGGCAGCATCAGGAGGAGGCCACAGGGTGGCACAATGACAGAGTGTGGAGGTGGCAGCAGCATCATTAGGAGGCCACAGAGTGGCACAATGACAGAGTGTGGAGGTGGCAGCAGCAGCATGAGGAGACGACAGGGTGGCACAATGACTGTGTGGAGGTGGCAGCAGCAGCATCAGGATGCCACAGAGTGGCAAGGTGACATAGTGTGGAGGTGGCAGCAGCATCAGGAGACCACAGAGTGGCAAGATGACATAGTGTGGAGATGGCAGCAGCATCAGGAGACCACAGAGTGACCCCGTGACAGAGTGGGGAGGTGGATGGCAATACCAGTACCAGCTGAAAATGGTGGGTGAAGAAGGAGCACTTGGCATCAGATGTGTGGCATCTGGCAGGTGGCAGCATCAGAATAGTAGCTGAGGCAGGTAGCCAGAAGAAACTGGTCTCTTTTGTCAAAGTGTTGGTGTGGCACCATGGATGATCTAGTCTGACGCATCAGACATTGGTGGGTGGAAATCCTGGCTGATCCACACCTGATTCATCTTGACAAAGGTCAGTCTCTCCACATTTTGGGTGGAAAGGCGAGTTCTTATTGGGGTAACTAGAGCCCCCACCAGACTAAACACCCGCTCTGATGCCACACTACTGGCTGGGCAGGACAGATTTTCCAGGGCAAACTCGGCCAGTTGCGGCCAAAAATCCAGTTTAGCTGCCCAGTAGTCCAGCGTATATTCAATGTGGGGTGGTTTAGATCCTAGCTGCTGCTGCAGATGAGTAGTTTCTTCACTAGGCGGGTGAAGAAAGCTGCTCATCAGTGACTCGAAACTCATGTTGCTGTTGATGGAGCTGGAACTGCTACTACCCCCACCCTACAGCAGCCATGGCAGAGGAACGTAAGCGCAAAGGCCCCCCCCCCCCCCCCCCCCCGGTAAGACCTGCAAGAGGATGGACGATATTGCAGATAACTGACTACATAGGATGTCTCTATAGTAGTTCAGTTTGTCCTCCCTCTCAGCGGGTGTAAAAATGGCCCCCAGTTTGGATCGGTAGCGAGGGTCCAACAAGGTGGAGAGCCAGAAGTCATCCCTCTGCCGAATGGTGATAAATCGGCTTTCACTACGCAAGCCAATGAGCATGCATCGGGCCATTTGTGCAAGTGACTCGGAGGGACGCCTTTCCTCCATCTCCACTGAATACTGCCACGATGTGTCTGGGTCCTCTGCCTTGTCTTCCTCATCGCTCTGTAGCTCCTCTGGCTGCTCCTGCTCCTCCTCTCCTGTCACCTGTGTAGAAAAACCACCAATTCCGCTACACATTGCTTGTACTCTAATGTCCTCCTCCTCCAGTTCAGCCCCCACAGGGCTCATGTGGCCGTGAGATCCAGGTGCCACGTCTCCAGGCCCCTGAACAGCCAGATTTACCAGCATTTGTTCCAGGACATGAAGAAGTGGAATTATGTTGTTCATCCCATAGTCCTGGCGACTGACAAATAACGCGGCCTCCTCAAAGGGCCTGAGCAAACGGCAGGTGTCACGCATGAGCTGCCACCTAAGTTACACAGGAGAGTACTCCTGTCCGCTTGAAACATCAAGAAATTGTTTATGGCCTTTCTCTGTTCGTATAGTCGGTCCAACATATGGAGGGTGGAATTCCAACGGGTGGAAACGTCGCATATCAGTCTATGTTGGGGAATGCCGATGTGCTTCTTCAGCTCAAGGAGGGTGTGCTTTGCCGTGTACCAGTGGCTGAAGTGCATGCAAAGTTTCTTGGCCATTCTTGCAGATGGGTGGAAGACTTCAGGAACCGCTTGACAACCAGATTGAACATGTGTGCCATGCAGGGTGCATGGTTCAGCCCTCAGTGACGCAGCACCGACACCATGTTCTTCCCGTTGTCGATCACCATGGTTCCAATTTTGAAGTGTCACAGAGAAAGCCAGGATTCGATTTCTTGATGAAGGACATGGAGCAGTTCCTCCCCTGTGTGACTCCGTTTGCCCAGGCAAACGAGCTGCAGAACAGCGTGACACCGCCATGCTATGCAGTGGCGTACCTACCATATAGGCAGACCACGCAGCTGCTATGGGGCCCGTGAGGAAGGGGGGCCCGCAGTGGAGGAGAATCCCCGCCCCCGTCTATCTTCCTAACTGTCTCCCGTCTGCTAGCCCCGCCTCCCGTCGGCTAGCTCCGCCTCCCGACTGTTAGCTCCATTATGCCTGATTCCTCTCTGGATTGCCACTACCCCACCAGTAATGAAGTAAGTGACCGCTTATAGGTGAGGACAGTGCAGGGGGGTGGGGTCACTCAGCTTTCCCAGGCTATTCCTCTGCACATATGTCATTCAGAACAGGAGGAAAGCTGGGTGCTATTATGTAATGGGACTCAGCTTTCCTGATGTCCTGCATGGCACAAGTGCAGAGGCAGAAGAAGATATGAGGGGAGGTAGGAGCTGTGTCACTCAGCTTTCTCAGACTATTCTCATGTCTCTCCACATGTGCCATGCAGGACAGCAGAAAAGCTGGGTGCTATTACATCATGCAATGTCCCTCAGATTTCCTGCTATCCTGCAAGGCATAAATGCAGATAATAAAAACATGGAAAGGCAGGGGGGAGGGGTTCACCCAGCTTTCCCAGAGACTCCTGTCTCTGCACGTGTCATGCAGGATAGCGAGTAATGACAGTGTCTCCCAGCTGTCCTGCATGACACAGAGGATGGGGGAGGGGGGCACTCGCTTCCTCAAACTTTTCTCATGTCTATGCGCATGTGCCATGCTGGACAGCAGGAAAGTTGGGTGGTATTACATCATGTAACGCCCCAGATTCTTGTCAATACAGTGGAGGAAATAATTATTTGACCCCTCACTGATTTTGTAAGTTTGTCCAATGACAAAGAAATGAAAAGTCTCAGAACAGTATCATTTCAATGGTAGGTTTATTGTAACAGTGGCAGATAGCACATCAAAAGGAAAATCGAAAAAATAACTTTAAATAAAAGATAGCAACTGATTTGCATTTCATTGAGTGAAATAAGTATTTGAACCCTCTAACAAAAAAAGACTTAATACTTGGTGGAAAAACCCTTGTTTGCAAGCACAGAGGTCAAACGTTTCTTGTAATTGATGACCAAGTTTGCGCACATTTTAGGAGGAATGTTGGTCCACTCCTCTTTGCAGATCATCTCTAAATCCCTAAGGTTTCGAGGCTGTCTCTGTGCAACTCTGAGCTTGAGCTCCCTCCATAGGTTTTCGATTGGATTAAGGTCCGGAGACTGACTAGGCCACTCCATGACCTTAATGTGCTTCTTCTTGAGCCACTCCTTTGTTGCCTTTGCTGTATGTTTTGGGTCATTGTCGTGCTGGAACACCCATCCACGACCCATTTTCAGTTTCCTGGCAGAGGGAAGGAGGTTGTCGCTCAGGATTTCACGATACATGGCTCCGTCCATTTTCCCGTTTATGCGAATAAGTTGTCCTGTGCCCTTAGCAGAAAAACACCCCCAAAGCAAAATGTTTCCACCCCCATGCTTGACGGTGGGGACGGTGTTTTGGGGGTCATAGGCAGCATTTTTCTTCCTCCAAACACAGCGAGTTGAGTTAATGCCAAAGAGCTCTATTTTGGTCTCATCAGACCACAGCACCTTCTCCCAGTCACTCTCTGAATCATTCAGGTGTTCATTGGCAAACTTCAGACCGGCCTGCACATGTGCCTTCCTGAGCAGGGGGACCTTGCGAGCCCTGCAGGATTTTAATCCATTGCGGTGTAATGTGTTTCCAATGGTTTTCTTGGTGACTGTGGTCCCTGCTAATTTGAGGTCATTAACTAACTCCTCCCGTGTAGTTCTAGGATGCTTTTTCACCTTTCTCAGAACCATTGACACCCCACGAGGTGAGATCTTGCGTGGAGCCCCAGAGCGAGGTCGATTGATGGTCATTTTGTGCTCCTTCCATTTTCGAACAATCGCACCAACAGTTGTCACCTTCTCTCCCAGCTTCTTGCTAATGGTTTTGTAGCCCATTCCAGCCTTGTGCAGGTCTACAATTTTGTCTCTGACATCCTTGGACAGCTCTTTGGTCTTTCCCATGTTGGAGAGTTTGGAGTCTGCTTGATTGATTGATTCTGTGGACAGGTGTCTTTTATACAGGTGACTAGTTAAGACAGGTGTCCTTAATGAGGGTGACTAATTGAGTAGAAGTGTCTAACCACTCTGTGGGAGCCAGAACTCTTAATGGTTGGTAGGGGTTCAAATACTTATTTCACTCAATGAAATGCAAATCAGTTGCTATCTTTTATTTAAAGTTATTTTTTCGATTTTCCTTTTGATGTGCTATCTGCCACTGTTACAATAAACCTACCATTGAAATGATACTGTTCTGAGACTTTTCATTTCTTTGTCATTGGACAAACTTACAAAATCAGTGAGGGGTCAAATAATTATTTCCTCCACTGTATATGCTAAACACCGCCGGGACCTATCAGATCCCATTCTCTATAAGGGTACTTTCACACTTGCGGCAGGACGGATCCGACAGGCTGTTCACCATGTCGGATCCGTCCTGCGGCTATTTCGCGCGACCGCCGCTCCGTCCCCATTGACTATAACGGGGGCGGAGCTCTGGCACAGCATGGCGGTGCACGGCGAAAGCCGCAGGACTAAAAGGTACTGCATGTCTGACTTTTTAGTCTGGCGACTTTCGCCGTGCACCATATAGTCAATGGGGACGGAGCAGCGGTCCGGTGGCACGGCAAAATAGCCACAGGATGGATCCGACATGGTGAACAGCCTGTCGGATCCGTCCTGCCGCAAGTGTGAAAGTACCCTAATGGGTCTGTTGGGATCCGGCATGAGTACTGCCATTTTGTAGAACAAAATACTTCTGCATGAGGTGGGGCAGGGGAGAAGTTAGGGATGGTAGTGGGAGGAGCCAGGGCGCATAGTAGGATGGACTAGGAACGGGCATGGGGGCCCAATTTAAATTCTTGCTATGGGGCCCAATGATTTCTGTGTATGCCCCTGGTGCTATGCAGATGTGGTATGCTGGAGGGGCACTGTGAATTGTCCCTGCAGTGAAGGCTGAGGACACGGTGGAGGAGGCAGAGGCGGACATTGCTGCAGGACCAACGGTGTGAGAACGTGGAGGCGGAAGCAGCGTCACCTGGCCAAGTTGCTGGTGTGGCTGTGCAGTAACCACATTCACCCAGTGGGCCGTTAAAAACATGCACTGTCCCTGACGGTAGTTACAGCTCCACACGTCGGGGCTGCCGTGCACTTTGACAGACACCAACAGGCTCAAGGACTGGCCCACTTTCTGTTCTACATACATGTGCAGGGCTGGTACTGCCTTTTTGACAAATAAATTACGGCTTGGGACTCTACACCTCAGCATGGCCCAGACCATCAGTTCTCTGAAAGGTGCACAGTCCGCCACTTGGAAAGGGAGGGACTGCAGCACCAGCAACTTGGCCAGTAGCTCATTCAGCTTCTGCGCTGTTGGATGATTGCACGCATACTGTTGTCTCTTGGCAATCGCTTCAGTGATCGATTGCTGACAGAATGGAGGAAGAGGAGCAGGAGCATCAGGACCAGCAGATGATTGGAAGGACAGACAGCTCCCTTCGGCTGAGGTGGTGGAGCCTTGACTGCCTGAAATCGGGTGCATGCCACTGGGTGATGCAGCGATTGCTGCGGCAGTCAGAGCCACAGTTCTCCCAGGCAAATTTATAGTGATGCTGCATATATTGATGCAGGGCCATGGCGCCAACATCGTTTGGCTCCCAACCTCCCACTGCTCCCACTCTTCTGACTCCCAGCTACACTAGTGACTTGCTGTCTCCACTGCTGCCTCACGTGCAAGCTGCCACCCTCTTTTCCCGATGATAATGAAGCCCCTAATTCACCAGGCTCCCAAGTGCGATCAGCTACATCATCATCATCGAGTACTGTCTGCATGTCACTGATGTCCTCCTCAACGGTCTCTGGGTCAGGAGCCTGACTGCTCGCAACACCAGGTCCCACGCTACTCTTTTCATCATTAGCTGGCCAGTAGCTGCTGACTGTCCTCTAGTAGCTCGTCCTCACTGTATAGTGGAGCTGAGCCCACAGCATATAATACTTCTCTGGCTGAGGGAACAGAAAAGGACAGAGGCAGGTTGAGGACAGGTGAGGGCACAGGGCCTGCTCCTGGGCCATGCCAACTAAGGGTTGTGTCTGACGAACCCACCGACTTTGGCTGGGGGTGTCTGATGTCACTTGGGACGAAGTGGATGACAGAGTCAACCATTCAAGAACTGCTGGGTTTCTGGTCAAGACATGACCGCTAGATGACTCCTGCTGCCATGTCCCCTTACTCTGCTGCGATCTGTGCCTTCGCGAGAAACATTAAGGCCTCTGCCACTCCCCTGTGCAGGGCCTGGCACTTTTCTGTCTGACATACTGTTAGATCAAATAAAAAAATAAAAATGAAATTAAAACACCCCAAAAAAGTCTGTAATTTTCTCCCTTCACCACACAGCAGCTAATAAGCCCCTTTTTTCCCCACTAATACACGCCAAAAAGGGCTTTAGAACATATAAATGCACCGCTGAACGGCAAATAAATATTTTTGTGCCACTTATACACGCCACAAAAGGCTTTAGAACATATAACTGCACCGCTGAACGGCAAATAATATATATTTTTTGGCCACTAATGCACACCAAAAAGGGCTTTAGAACATATAACTGCACCGCTGAACGGCAAATATATAATTTTTAGCCACTTATACACGCCAAAAAGAGCTGTAGTTTTCTCACTTCACCACACAACGGCAAATACTTTTTTGTCACTAATACATGCAAAAAAGTGCTTTAGAACATATAACTGCACCGCTGAACGGCAAATAATATATATTTTTTGCCACTAATAAACGCCAAAAAGGGCTTTAGAACATATAACTGCACCGCTGAATGGCATATAGGCCCTTACTTTTTTCCACTTATACACTCCACAAAAGGCTTTAGAACATATTACTGCACCGCTAAACGGCAAATAATATATATTTTTTGCCACTAATACACTCCACAAAAGGCTTTAGAACATATTACTGCACCGCTAAACGGCAAATAATATATATTTTTGTGCCACTTATACACGCCACAAAAGGCTTTAGAACATATTACTGCACCGCTAAACGGCAAATAATATATATTTTTTTGCCACTAATACACTCCACAAAAGGCTTTAGAACATATATTACTGCACCGCTAAACGGCAAATAATATATATTTTTTTGCCACTAATACACGCCAAAAAGGGCTTTAGAACGTATAGCTGCACTGCTGAATGGCAAATAGCCCTTATTTTTTTTCCACTTATACACACCACAAAAGCCTTTAGAACTTAACTACACCACTGAACGGCAAGTAATATATATTTTTTGCCAACAATATACATGCCAAAAAGGGCTGTAATTTTGTCACTTCACCACACAACGGCTAATTTTTTTTTGTGCACGAGAAAAACGGCTTTAGAACATATAACTGCACCGCTGAACGGCAAATAATATATATTTTGTTGCCACTAATACACTCCAAAAAAGGCTTTAGAACATATAACTGGACCTCTGAACGGCAAATAGGCCCTTACTTTTTTTTCACTCCACAAAATGGCTTAATCCAAGATGGCTGAGGCTATTTATAGGGCTGTGACATCACAGGGCTGGCTGCTGATTTGCTGCCTGCATGGAATTGTGGGTGATCCCTCATTCCCAGAGTTCCTTTCTCCATGTCCAAACACGTTCAGCAGCCATTTTACCGCGAAGCATGAGAAAATTTGGATTTGGTGCGAATCGAGTTTTTCCCGAAATTCGGATCGAATTCCACTTAGTCAACTTCGATTCGCTCATCTCTAATTAAAACATCATTTGTCAGCAACTTGGGCACATATGAACATGGGACCAACAGATGCCTTCAGCTGCCATGCGCACATGCAACAGGTCAGCCAGTTTCACGGGCATAAATCTGCTGACAGATGCTCTTTAAATGCTACTTAACTATATTGCTGTTTCTTCGCAGGCATAATATTAAAGAGAACCCGTCACAATGAACGTGGTGTCTGAGCTGCCGGCATCATGTTATAGAGCAAAAGGAGATGAGAAGATTGATATATAGTTTCATGGTAAAGATTCAGTATAACTTGTAATTTTTTCATTTATATCCATGCTCATTCTGTGCTTTGAAGTTAAGGAGATGGTCCTATCAGCAATTGACAACCTTCCCTTTATGACTGTGTATACAGAGATAGCTGTCAATCGCTCATAGGACCGTCTCCTTGACTTCAAAGCCCAGAATGAGGAGGAATTGAAATGAATGAAAGACAAGTTATACTGAAACTTTTCCTATAAAACTATATATCAGTCTACTCAGCTTTTCCTGCTCTATAATGCCACCTGCAGATTACTTAATGGTGCTTTCATGGTGCTAGGTTCCCTTTAACCTCTTAAGAACCTCCGGTCCCCAAACGTTGTGCCCGCTTGTGCGTAAGGCTGATCGCATACATTTTCCCCTTCAGATGCCGTGGTCAAATGTGACCGCGGCATCTGATCAGCGCGGAAGTCGTGCGCTTCCGCTCCGGTAACAGCGTCCCCGACTGAGATCAGGGAACCTGTTACATGCCTGAAAGCTTCTATTTAGCTTTCAGGCAATCTAATCAGATGATTGCAAGTTATTGTCGCCCAAAGTGACTTGAAAAAAGAAAAAGTAAAAAAAAGTTAAAAAAAAAGTTTTAACAAATATAAAAAAAAAGTTCAAGTCACCCCCCTTTCCTTAAAATAAAAATACTTTAATAAAAAAAATAAACATCATGGGCATCGCCCCTTGCGAAAATGCCCATACTATTAAAATATAACAATATTAATGGTATACGGCAAATGGCGTAACAGGAAAAAAAATAAAAACCGCCAATTTACAATTTTTTGTCACTTCAACTACCCTAATTTTTTTTTATAAAAAGTGATAAAAAAAGTCAAACACATTTCAAATTGGTATCACTGAAAAGAACCGATCGTCTCGCAAAGAAATGAGCCCTCACAGAGCCCTGTACAGATAACTACAAAAAAGTTATAGGGGTCAGAATATGCTTATAAAAAATGTTTTTTTTTCCTCAAAGGTTTAAAAACAAAATTCAGTATTGAAACGCAAGAAAAATAATACAAGTGTGGTATCGTTGTAACCACACTGACCGGGAGAATGAAGATAACAAGTCAATTTTACCGCATAGTGTACAATGTAAAAAAAAAACTTTATTAGAATAGATTTTTTTTCCCAATTCTACCCCATTTTGAAATTTTTTCCGCTTCCTACTACATGGCATGCAACCGTAAATGGTGCCATTAGAAAGTACAACTTGTCCCGCAAAAAGTAAGCCCTCATAAGGCTATGTGAATGGTAAAATAAAGAAGTTAGGACTATGGGAAAGCGGGGAGTAAAAACCAAAAACACAAAAATTGAAAATCTCAGGATCCTTAAGGGGTTAAATAGTATTAATAATATTGCTGTTTAGTAGCTTTTTAGGCACACAAAATCCTATATATAGAACAGTGTAGTTCTACACTGTAGAGCCAGATGTGCTGCTTTCCATAGTTCAATTCCTAGCAGTGACATGTAAAATAATCTCTTAAATAAGGTTGCGGCAGAATAATACAACTTTTGGTTATGGCAGAAAAATGTATGGTGAAAGAAAAGCTGGAAAGTAAAAGTTACATTTTTCTGCAAAGTTAATGTTATTTAAAAAAAAAATATATCATTACAATAAACGAGTTTTTGTAAAATACAGTACATATTATGTCATCATATCAATTGTTACAATAAAGTCAACACATTATTTACAGTGATCGCTCAACAGAGTAAACAAAAAATGGTGCAAATTATTTTTCTTCATTTCAGTAATATCATTTCTACTATTTATTTAATATACATGTAAAGAAAACAATACTACTATTTAGTAGCCTTTAAACACAGAAAATCCTATCTTTACAATAACACTGTAGTGTAGTGGTAAATCTGCTGCCTGCCACATAGAAGGTCTGAGAATCAATCGTCTTATAATTTGTTTAGTAAATGTCTATGTGCTAGGGGAGGGCCCCTCTCTCAACCGATATCCAGCGGAAGGGCCACATTGCTTTAGTATTTACTGCAATGAAGTGAATACTAATGAGGCTGACTGTTGCACAGACCTTAAGTGGCTGGCCAGGCCGTTCAACCTCTCCACTCCAGTGACTGCAGTACCACCAGTACTGCCCTAGTAGCTTTCCTGCCTGGAAGGCACTGTTTTTAATCCTCTCTTTAGCAGTTGTTAAGGCCAGTAAACAAATACCGGGCATTTCCAACTACTATCTTTATCCTCCTCAGGTTTGTGTGTAAAATATTGTTATAACATTCTTTTAGTTGCAGATGAACTAAACAGTATATTATAGATTAATAGGCTTACCACAGTCATGAAAAATAACTGTAGCAGAAAGCCATTTGTAATTAAATCCATTTTTGTTTTTTGCCCTTTTCTGCATTTGTGTTTTATTCCTGTTTAACACAATTGGGCACATTTATCAACACAAGAAACTGGTCATCTAATGAGGACAAACCCTTCTCCTATGATAACCACTACAACAATCAACTGATTTTATTGGGGCAATATTTTATAATTCAAAGTAATGGTCAACAACATAATACATGGATGGTCAGGTCCACCAGATCAACAGCCAATCTTTAATAGTTTGTGGAGGGAGGCCCAAGCTGGGAACTCCCTCTATATGACATCCATATGCACTAATATCTATGTATTTTTTCAACTAAACTATGTAACTATGCAATAGGACAGTTTTCTTGAAATTGCTTCAAAAAGAATTGTCGCAGTGTCTCCCCAAAAGCAGAGGCTGAGAAACCCCTAATATCCTGCAGTATACCTTTTTAAGATATTAAAAAATTAAGTGAAACCTTTAGAATAATTGGAATTTCTGCATTGATTACTAATAAAATGCCTTCTATCTAAGTTACAATTATAGAAAAATCTAACTAAACTAATAGCAAACAAACAGTTGTACCATTCATATATTTTATTGAGCATGCTTAGTAAAGATTCACAATACAGGTAAAACTGAACCCTTGAATTTAATAACTTTTAGATCCTTTTTGGCAGTAATCACCTCCACCAAATGCTTCCTGTATCAGATTTGTACAACGTTGAGGAGGACTATTCGGATAATTTCTCCCTCTAAATGTGTTTCAGTTCATCAATATTTCTGGGATGACTTACATGCAGAGCTGTGTCAGGTCATGCCGCAATATATTAACATGGTTAAGGTCAGGACTTGACCATTCCAAAGCACAAATCTTTTTTAACCATCCTTTAGTTGATTTACTTTTATCTTTTGGTCATTGTCTTGTTGCATCACTCAATGTTTCTTCAGCTTGACATCATTGACTGCTGATATTACAATCCCCTGTAAAATGTTTCCATACACCACGGAATTATAGTGATTACAAGGTGTCCAGGCCCCGAGGCAACTAAACAACCCCAAACCATGCTACTCCTTCCACCATGCTTCACAGTTGGGATCAGGTTTTGGTGTTGGTGAAGCCATCTCAAAAACACCATGCTTGACATTTTTCTTTCTGTATTCATTCTATATTCTGTATAATTGTCATTTTGTTTACAGGGCAGTTTTGTGGAAAAGAAATTCCAGATCCTGTTGTTGCTACATCAAACTCAGTGTTAGTCCGTTTCAAAGCAAATCAGCAGGGCGTACGAGGATCATTCCATGCTAAATACGTTGTATTTGATGGTGTTATTCCAACGGAGAGCCCTTCTTACATTGGTAACTAAAAAAACAATTCATTCATTCATTAATTCATTCATCCAAATTAAAGTTTTACAGGAATAACAAATACAAGAATGATAAAAAAAAGAAAATGATTGATATGTAAGAAAATAGGAATAGAGAGCGATAATAGGAGACATGAGAAAAATAAGTAGGGGAGATAATAATACACAGGCCTGCATAGGAACTATAGACACAGAAAACAGTAGTAGTGTGATTGTAATGAAGACTTGTTTTTTTATTTTTTCATTTGAGCAGCATTACAGCAATTAAAGAAAATTATGGTGAAAGCATTAATAATATAACAAAATAGCAACAGACAGGTGCACTCTGCGGTATTACTAAATCCTCAAACTGGTTTTAAAATTGAGAGATTAGTCAACATGTCCTACGGAGTAGGACATGTCTAAGCCCGGGCACCGCGACAAGGTTTCTCAAGTAGCCCGGGACCTAACACTCTCCTACCTGTGCCAGTGGGCAAATACCAGGAGCCAGTGGGCAAATTACAGGAGCATAAGGCCGACTCACAAACAACTCACCAGTTACCTCCAGCATATATCCATGCTTGCAATGGGAGGAGGGAGGAGTCTGCAAGTCCCACTCAAGACTGTCTGGTATGGCCCAGGCCTCACAGGTGCACCTAAATGTGGCCTGTAGATGGAAAACAGGCACATTTAAATTGGAGTTTATATACCTCCAGGAATCTCTATATATACAAACTGAATGGAATGACGTGGTATAGCAGGAGGTGCTCAAACCCACATGCAGTCGTGCATATATATAGGGGAGCAAATCCTGCACTTGTGGCCCGTTGCTAATGGCAATCCCCAGCAAACATGCATACGGTGGAGGATGCCCGCAGCGAACCACAAGTACCACAATAGACATCCTACACAAGGTAACAATTGTGTGGATGTGATAATCAATATAACAATATAACAAAATAGCAACAGACAGGTGCACTCTGCGGTATTACTAAATCCTCAAACTGGTTTTAAAATTGAGAGATTAGTCAACATGTCCTACGGAGTAGGACATGTCTAAGCCCGGGCACCGCGACAAGGTTTCTCAAGTAGCCCGGGACCTAACACTCTCCTACCTGTGCCAGTGGGCAAATACCAGGAGCCAGTGGGCAAATTACAGGAGCATAAGGCCGACTCACAAACAACTCACCAGTTACCTCCAGCATATATCCATGCTTGCAATGGGAGGAGGGAGGAGTCTGCAAGTCCCACTCAAGACTGTCTGGTATGGCCCAGGCCTCACAGGTGCACCTAAATGTGGCCTGTAGATGGAAAACAGGCACATTTAAATTGGAGTTTATATACCTCCAGGAATCTCTATATATACAAACTGAATGGAATGACGTGGTATAGCAGGAGGTGCTCAAACCCACATGCAGTCGTGCATATATATAGGGGAGCAAATCCTGCACTTGTGGCCCGTTGCTAATGGCAATCCCCAGCAACGGGCCACAAGTGCAGGATTTGCTCCCCTATATATATGCACGACTGCATGTGGGTTTGAGCACCTCCTGCTATACCACGTCATTCCATTCAGTTTGTATATATAGAGATTCCTGGAGGTATATAAACTCCAATTTAAATGTGCCTGTTTTCCATCTACAGGCCACATTTAGGTGCACCTGTGAGGCCTGGGCCATACCAGACAGTCTTGAGTGGGACTTGCAGACTCCTCCCTCCTCCCATTGCAAGCATGGATATATGCTGGAGGTAACTGGTGAGTTGTTTGTGAGTCGGCCTTATGCTCCTGTAATTTGCCCACTGGCTCCTGGTATTTGCCCACTGGCACAGGTAGGAGAGTGTTAGGTCCCGGGCTACTTGAGAAACCTTGTCGCGGTGCCCGGGCTTAGACATGTCCTACTCCGTAGGACATGTTGACTAATCTCTCAATTTTAAAACCAGTTTGAGGATTTAGTAATACCGCAGAGTGCACCTGTCTGTTGCTATTTTGTTATATTGTTATATTGATTATCACATCCACACAATTGTTACCTTGTGTAGGATGTCTATTGTGGTACTTGTGGTTCGCTGCGGGCATCCTCCACCGTATGCATGTTTGCTGGGGATTGCCATTAGCAACGGGCCACAAGTGCAGGATTTGCTCCCCTATATATATGCACGACTGCATGTGGGTTTGAGCACCTCCTGCTATACCACGTCATTCCATTCAGTTTGTATATGAAAGCATTAATAGTTTTTACATGCTCATACTGAGTTTGTACTGTTGTCTATTAAGATTATTCATCAATTATGCAGTTAACGTATTGTGTATTCCTTTGCAGATTCTGGTTGTGGAAGTAATGCTCTACAGAATGGTCGCAAGGGTTTTATTCACTCCATGAATTACCCTGACACCTATCCAGTTGATCTCCACTGCAGCTGGAATATCTCTGTTACTCCAGGGTGGCTTATTAAACTAACATTCATCGATCTTGCTATGGATGGGGAAATAGGACAATGTACTGGAGACAAGCTGGAAATATCTGACATCTTTGATATGATAGGTAAACGAAGGTCTATAATAATCTCAAAATCTTTCTGGCAGAATGAACATTATCAATACATCTGTTCCTTGCCCAACTTTTGTGACTGTCACACTAGGTTTTTTCTTGCTCAACCTAGAATGCTACATGACCATACTCCACCAACATGGAAATAGTGCATATGCTGGGCCAGATTAAAGTTGGTGGAGGCCCCTGAACAATAAATATTGGTGAGGCCCCCTTATCCACCTCTGAGACCCAGACTTCACTTGAAGTCTGTTGCAACCACATATAAGGCCTGCACACTATTTTTTTATTTTTTTATTTGCTCCACCCAGAATGCTACATGACCATACTCCAACAACATAGAATTAGTGCACGTGCTGGCCCAAATTAAGGTTGGTGGAGGCCCCTGGACAATAAAAATTGGTGCGGGCCCCATATCCACCTCTGGGACCCAGACTTCATTTGAACTCTTTTGCAACCACATATAAGGCCTACATACCTAAGGCCCTGTCCACTGAAGACTATGGAATCAGCTGAGCCACCAACTCACTTAGACTTTAAAGATTCTTGGCCAGGCTCATGAATGTACAGGATGACTAGAAAGCCCGTTCTCCCCAATCAGTTGTGATTTTTGAATCAATGGGAAATCCTGATTTGTAGCTCCCATCAAAAAAAGCTGTTTATAAGTAAAATGGCTGTGCAAAATAGTCAGCATTTTCTTCCGGCTTCTTATCAAATATAGGGTGTGTGACCTGTGCAATTGGGCGCATCAACCATTAATACCGATGGTAGCACCACAGATGGTCTCAGCCTGATGTTTATACCTGCCACAAATGAGCATACCTGAGGCTACTGACTTAATATTAATTATGTAACAGTATTATTTAGACATTGTGTTCTTTGAGCATTGTATGGCGGTATTTGTACAGGTTTAGTATAGCACTGTTACTCAGGCACTGTAGATCATAAAATTTGTGTAGAATATGATAGCGGTGTTACTGTATAGCATTATTATCTGCACAACTGTATAATTTAACACTGTAGACCAATATACACACACTATACACAAATAAATAAATACATTTTCATATAACAGATACATTATTGCATATACAGTATTTCATATCTAAATTTATAAGTTGTTGCACTTAAAAGGGGTTTTCCGGGCTTACTATGGTTTTTAACAGATATGCTCATGTAGTTGCTTACTTCATGAATATCGTCACCATGCTTGGGACTCTCCTGGCATGTTTTCACCATGTAAACAAATCACTCTGGTTATTTTTCTTTTTGTGTGTAGTACTTTCTGTTTGTGTATTCAACCAAACCCATGATTCACTTCTCCTCTGCCACAGCTCCAGCCCCACCCCTAGCAATGCCCAGCTAGTTTATAGATCCTCACTTCCAGCTAACTACATAGACACTCCTCTATCACTGCCCCTGCTTTGACACACCCATTGATATAACATCACAAAAAATAAGAAATATCTGCATGAACGGCCCAGACTGGAAGATAGGAGCATTAAAGCTAAAAGAAATACATTAAAAAATTACAGCAAACTTCACAAATGATTACAAACTGGAACACCTCTTTAAGTCAGGTTTTCTGTGGGGTTTTTTTAGTCATTGAACATGCAGTGGCCAATATAAGAGAATACAAAGTTCCCTAAGCACAATTAGGTTTTGTTTTCCAATTTAGTCCAAAACTTGCAACACAAGTCACATAGGCGGTATTTTTGGTGCAATATGTATATGCAACAAATAAACCATGTGTTTTCCAATCATAGATTTTTTTCACACATTTTTAGACATTTCATAAAGGCAATGTTCTGTCTCCTGTTATCCTGAATAATATAATTAGTAATTAGTATTTTTTAGTGGAGCATCCAGGTTGTCACTTTAATCTGCTTTGTCATTCCAGGAAGTTACTGCGGCTTTTTCAAGCCTCCAGTGATCATCAGCTCTAGCAACAAGCTTTTCCTGAAATTCTCAACAGACAAATTAAAAACCGATAAAGGTTTTGAGGTAAAATGGGAAGAGGTCCATCCTGATGATATAGAAGGTAATCACTGATCTTTTTTTTTTTTAATTAAGTCTTTTTAATAATATTAATAAATTAATAGAACAGAACCCCCCATAACCCCAGTCCCTCCCCCCCTCATAATGTCCAAAACATGCTCTCCATCCAACACAGCACAGTAATATCGCCACCACAACAATAATGAGTATATATGCACCTCTCCCCCAGTACACAGGAAATTAACAATAGAATTGTACAGCAATAGTTTTTGTGGGTGCTGGACTCAGCTCACAAGACCAGGCCCTTCTGCCCAAGCTGGGCTCGGGGTGACCAGTAAAGTCCTTTTCCAAAAGCCTGAACCAAGCTCAGGGAAAATTGTTAGGTGGTTAAAGATGCAGTTTACAGTTAGGTCCATATATATTTGGACACTGACACAATTTAGTTTGTATTACCTGCTTACAAAAACATATTCAAGATATAGCTTTATAATGGACATGGACATAAAGTCCAGACTTTTAGCTTTCATTTGATTGGTATCCACATTAAAATTGGATGAAGGGTTTAGGAGTTTCAGCTCCTTTACATGTGGCACCCTGTTTTTAAAGGGACCAAAAGTAATCGGACAATTGACTCAAAGGCTGTTTCATGGGCAGGTGTGGGCAATTCCTTCATTATTTTATTCTCAATTAAGCACATAAAAGGCCTGGAGTTGATTTGAGGTGTGGTGCTTGCATTTTGAAGATTTTGCTGAGAAGTAAACATGTGGTCAAAGGAGCTCTCTCAATGCAGGTGAAACAAGCCATCCTTCATCTGCGAAAAACAGAAAAAAAACATCTGAGAAATTGCTTCACTATTAGGAGTGGCAAAATCTACAGTTTGGTACATACTGAGAAAGAAAGAACTGGTGACCTCAACAATGCAAAAAGACCTGGACACCCACAGAAGACAACAGTGGTGGATGATCGCAGAATAATTACCATGGTGAAGATAAAACCCCTTCACAACAGCCAACCAAGTCAACAACACTCTCCAGGATATAGGCGTATCAATATCCAAATCTACCATAAAGAGAAGACTGCATGAAAGTAAATACAGAGGGTTCACTGCATGGTGCAAGCCACCCATAAGCCTTAAAGAGGACCTTTCACTAGTTTACAAACTAAAAACTAACTATATCAGTGGGCAGAGCGGCGCCCAGGGGTCCCCCTGCACTTACTAGTATGTCTGGGCGCCGCTCCGTTCGCCCGGTATAGGCTCCGGTGTCTGCAGCTCCCTCTGTTGTACTAAGCGGAGTTTTTGTATTAGGGTTGTCCCTTGCTGCAGCACTAGGCAATCGTAGCGCACAGCTCATAGCCTGGGACTCACAGGCTATGAGCTGTGCGCTACGATTGACTACTGATATAGTTAGTTTTTAGTTTGTAAACTAGTGAAAGGTCCTCTTTAAGAATAAGAAGGCTAGATTGAACTTTGCTAAAAACATCTTTAAAAAACTGCACACTTCTGGAAAAAAATTCTTTAGATGAATGAAACTAAGATCAACCTCTACCAGAATGATGGAAAGAAAAAAGTATGGCTAAGGCATGGTACAGCTCAAGATTTAAAGCATACCACATCATCTGTAAAACACGGCAGAGGCTTCGGCATGATGGCTTTGGCATGCATGGCTGCCAGTGGCACTGGGTCCCTAGTGTTTATTGATGATGTGACACAGGACAGAAGCAGTCGGATGAATTCTGGGATTTTCAGAGACATACTGTGCGCTGAAATCTAGCCAGATGCAGCCAAACTGATTGGTCGGCGTTTCATAATACAGATGGACAATGACCCAAAACATAAAGCCAAATCAACCCAGGAGTTTATTAAAGCAAAGAAGTGGAATATTCTTGAATGGCCAAGTCAATCACCTGATATGAACCCAATAGAGCATGCATTTCACTTGTTATAGAACAAAACTTCAGACAGAAAGGCCCACAAACAAACAGCAACTGAAAACCACTGCAGCAAAAGCCTGGCAGAGCATTAAAAAGGAGGAAACACAGCGTCTGGTGATGTCCATGAGTTCAAGACTTCAGGCAGTCATTGCCAACAAAGGGTTTTCAACCAACTATTAGAAATTAACATTTTCTTTACAATTATTTAATTTGTCCAAATACTTTTTAGCCCCTGAAATGAAGGGATTGAGTTTAAAAATGCTTTAGTTCCTCACATGCTTTTGCAATCATTTTATTCAACCCACTGAATTAAAGCTGAAAGTCTGAACTTCAACCGCATCTGAATTGTTTTGTTCAAAATCTATTGTGGTGATGTACAGAACAAAAATTAGAAGAATGTTGTCTCTGTCCAAAAATATATAGACCTAACTGTATATGGAAGATTTTAATCATCAGCATTGACAAGAACATAGACGTTTTTCAGAGGACATTCTAAAAAGTGATCCCAAAATGTAGGGCAGACGTCTGTCTTTTTCAGCAACAACCGTATGTATCCCAAAAAATTGCTGTCTGCTTTTACTACCATACGCTAATTTTATGGACACCATACTTCCCAGATCTTAAAGGGACACTTCCATCAAAATGTTTGCATTTGACAACCAATATGTGAATATTTAATGGAATTTATTTTTTTTGATAAAAAAAAAAGGTAGATGGTTTTCTGGATGTAATCTTTAGAAGTCACTCCATGTATTCTATATTCAGCTCTTGCTCTTTAACCTTTTCTTTGTTTGGAGAGCTCCTTTTAGTGACTCAATTTGAGCATCACACATTACACTATATTATCATTGCAATACTCTTCCCTGGGCATCTTCATCTACGCCTATGAAGAGAACAGTAGAGCTGTCATACACTTACTGTTATAATGAGGATTACCTTGCAGATAACACCTACCTCCCATCAGAAGTAAACTGACAATGGATTCTCGATATTTAGGAAGTCTTAGTTGTTATGACTGCTACAAAAGTACAATATTTTTGTATTTAATTTTCGATAGTATAGTACTGCCAACATTAAAAGAGAATAAAAATTTTTTTCTATGAATACTGAGTTTAAAAACAAATACCACTTTCTAAAAGAAATGTCCCTTTACATATTTTTTCATTATACTCAAACTTAGCCTATTTTTATAGGTCAGCAGATTCTCTTTGATTTCCTACATACTCTAGCCAATATACAGTGCATTCAGAAAATGTTCAGTCCCTTTCACTTTTTTCACATTTTGTTATGTTGCTGTCTTTGGTTAAAATAATAAAAAGATTCTGCAGTCAATAATCCATAATGACAAAGTGAAAACAGAATGTTCAAAAACTTTGCTTATTTATTGAAAAGGAAAAAGGAAAATATTGCATTGACATAAGTATTCAGACCCTTTTAATTAAGTACTTAGTTGCAGCAACTTTGGCAGTAATTACAGCCTCCAGTATTCTTGGGTATGATACCACAAGGTTTGCACACCTAGATTTGGGGTTTTACTGCCGTTCTCTGCAGATCCCTTTAAGGTTGGATGGGGTCTATCAGTGTATGACCATTTTCAGATCTCTCCAGAGATGTTCAATTGGGTTCAAGTCAGGGTTCTGGCTGGGTCACTCAAGAACATTCACAGAGTTGTCCCTACACCACTGTCTTGGCTGTGTGATTAAGCTCATTGTCTTGTTGAAAGGTTAACCTTCAGCTCAGTCTGAGGTCCAGATAACTCTGAATCGGGTTTTCATTTACATCTCTGTACTTTGCTCCGTTTAGCTTTCCCTCAATCCTATCCTGTGTCCCTGTCCCAGCTGCTGAAAAAGACCCCCACTGCATGATGTTGCCATCACAGTGTTTCACTGTAGGGATGGTATTGGGAAGGTGATAAGCAGTGCCTGGTTTTCTCCAGAAATGACGCTTAGAATTGAGCCCAAAAAGTTCAATCTTTGTTTCATCAGACCATAGAATCTTGTTTCTCACAGCCCGGGAGTCCTTTAGGGGATTTTTTGGGGAAATTCTAGATTGGCTTTCATGTATCTTATACCAAGGAGAGGCTTCTTTCTGGGGCTGGGGCGGCCAGCTCTGGTTGTTCTAAACTTCTTCCATTTAAGAATTATGGAAGCCACTGTGCTCTAGGAAACTTTCAGTGCAGCAGACTTTTTTTCTATCCTTCTCCAGATATGTGCCCTTACACAGTCCTGTTGACTCTACAGACAGTTCTTTCATGCTCGTGGCTTGGTTGTTGCTCTGCAATGCATTGTCAGCTGTAAAACCTTATATAGATAGAGGTGTATCTTTCCAAATCATGTCTAATGAACTGAATTTACCACAGATGGACTCCAATCAAGGTGTACAAACATCTCAATGATCAAGAGAAATGTGAGGCACCCAGAGCTAAATTTCAAGGGTCATAGCAAAAGGTCTGAATACTTATGTCCAATGCAACATTTTAGCTTTTCCTTTTTAACAAATTTGCTAAAATTTCTAAAATTCTGTTTTCACTTTCTAATTAAGGGGGTATTGAGTGCAGATTGTTGAGGGAAAACATGTTTTTTTTTTTTCTATTTTATTTTAGCACATGGCTGCAACATATGAAGTTGTGAAAAAATGAAGGGGTCTAAAGACTTTCCGAATGCACTGTACTAAAAAGAAGTACTTCTATGAAATATGGCACATGTAGCTAGTCAGTTATGATGCTTGTAGTATAGAAAGCATTTCACTTGATTCAGTGCCCCATGCACAGAATGCCAAAAAGGGCAACAACCTAATTTTCTCAAGTTATTTGTCTCCCATTTCTGCTAAATCTTAATCCAATTTTGATAACTTGACCCATGCTTCTCCTCATTGGGTGGTTTTGGAGATAGCTGTTGTGTTCTTCATTCACAGGAGGGCTCCATACTTGAGACAGGAGGGGGTATCAGAGGTGGAACATGCATCTATTGGATATTTATAACATAACCTATCCATATGCCATTAATGTCAAGATGGGACAACTCCTTTAATCTTTCCAAGACTTGCCCCGTACATGTACAGCACAAATTGGGATTTTAAGAGATAGTGTCTGCTCAGGAGCTGACCGGGCGCCATAGCCACTGGGTGTCTGCTGTTTTATACATCAGACACCTGCAAGCAGAGTCCGTGGTCAGCAATAACACAGATTAGACACATTAAACCCCTTCAGATGCTGTGGTCAATTGCAATCGTGGAATCAGATTTTTATTTTTTTTGCCTTGGGAATTCTGAAGCCGCCTATAAGGACCTGTTTTCAAAAGGGCTTGACGTAACGTACTGAATCTTTCATAGGCTGCAAAAATACTTTTTTCAAATTTTATTAAAAAAGATCATTAGCATTGCCGCCTTCCCAAAATGCATGTACTATTACTCGTACGATGAACAGCGTAATGAGGAAAAAATCTCTAAATGGCCGATTCAAAAAACAAAAATTGAGGCAGCACTCCAAATGTGGCGAAAAGGGTGAAGACCCATTTATTCCCAAGGCAACGTTTCAGCCCAACGGCTTTTGTCAAGCGAACCCTAACTCTAAATGGCCGATTCGCTATTTATTTGTCATTTCACTTCCCAAAAAATTTAATAAAAAGGTTATAAAACAGTAATACTCACTCCAAAATTGTATGAATAAAAACTGCAGATTCCCCCACAAAACATGAGCCCTCACAAAACTATGTAGCCATAAATATATAAAGATACGGGGGTCAGAATATGGAGATGCAAGGAAAAAAAATTGTTATTTTCAAAGATTTTTTTTTAAGTATTAAAACTAAAGAAAAGTATAAAAATGTGGTGTCCCTATAATCGTACTGACCTAGAAAATGAAGTTAACAGTCAGTTTTTCCGCAAAGGGAGCACCATAGAAACTAAACCTATAAAACCAAGGCCGAATAGCATTTTTTCCCAAATTCACTTCATTTGGAGTTTTTTTTTCGCTTCCCACTACTTCATATCTAATATAAAACGGTGCCATTGTCCTGCAAAAAACAAGCCCTCTTACTGCTATGTAAACAGAAAAATAAAAAAAGGTATGAGTCCAGGAAGACGGGGAGTAAAAAATGAATATGAGAAAGTGGAAAATCCCTGTGTCTTGAAGGAGTTAAACAGCTACAACATATTCCAAGGAGCTGTAAATTGAGATTGTCATTAATCAGTTCTTGTCTCCAATGAAGTTAGCAATGGCATTGCTGGAAGAACATTAAACACTCTTTGTAGATATTAATTTGTTATATTTACCTATAGACATTTTTACAATTGTACTGAAAATTATATTCTGTTTCACAGAAATCCAGTCATGTGGTGGTGGATCTACTGAGGAGAGTGGAGTGATTAAATCCCCAAACTGGCCAAATAATTATGCACCTAACAGACTGTGTGTGTGGCATATTCAAGTGCCTGAAGGGAAGAACATTGTCGTAAATTTCACTCATTTTGACTTGGAAGATACAGACCTTATAAGTAAACTGTGTTATGATTATGTGGCAGCATATGAGGAAAGCTCTGGACAAGCCATTAAATATGGTACGTCAACTTTATATTATAATCTATTTTTTAGTTACAGTAGCTGGCACGGTTTTATACAGTAGAGGGGATAGTTATCAAACTGGTGTAATGTAGAACTGGCTTAGTTGCCCATAAGAACCCATTATTGGTCCGGGATGCGAGTAACAATAACCAGCAGAATTAACAGGGGCGGACAACGAATCTTCCATGCATAGTGGCGAGGGCCGTTTCGTGCAAAAATGCTAGGGCCGTCAGCGGCCTGAGGAAGCACATTTTTGCGCGAAACAGCCATCGCCGCTATGCATGGAAGATTCGTTGTCCGCCCCTGCTAAAGGGGTTGTCCGGGACCAAATATAAAAAAAAAAACACAATGTACATCTATTTAAAGTTGCCTCCATATATTTTCAGCTATTTTCGCCACTTCTATGTGGCTCCAACGGTCCCCCACTCATTGTTTATATATCTGTTTATATTTCCCTAACTTCCGGCTGCACTGCCCTGTGGGTCCTGGGGCAGCGCAGCATCAGGTGGTTACAGCTGTCTCTCTGCTCCGCTGTAACTCCGCCCCCTCATCAATATTCACCTCCATTCAATCTAAAGCTTCTTGCCCGATGACATCACCGGACTGGAGGGGCGGGGTTTAGCGTGATGTCGGCCAGCCGCTGTAACTCCGCCCCCATCAATATTCACCTCCATTCATTCTAAAGCTCCTTGCCCGGTGACATCACCGGACGGGAGGGGTGGAGCGTAGCGCAATGTCGGTCAGCCTAGTTACCGCCCCTCTATCCACTCTGCATAAATTACTTATGCTGCCAGTGACATCACCGGGCTCCCTGTGCAGCGGAAGAGGAAGCTTTGCTTGCCTGCAAGGGACCCGGTACGTCAATGAACAGTAACTTCCGGCCATGAATTTCAAAGATGAAAATAGGGCTGCAGAAATCTGCTCCAAAGGTACTACATGCTTGTATGTAATGTGTATGCCACACTTGTACTATTAGAGCAATGTCCCCAATCCCGGACAACCCCTTTAATTCTGCTGGTTAGTGTTACTCGCATCCCGGACCAATAAAGGATAATTTTTTGAATTACTGCTGGGTGAGTGCCGCCTCATTATCCTTTTCTTCTGTTGGAATTTATACTTACATATCTGGAGTGGCTTTGCACCACAGGACTGCAGTGCAAGACGGAGTGGTGCGCTAGATGTCTGAGTTTGGATCCTGTGCATGAAGTGTTGAAGAGGGAGTGTATAGCTGTGCCGCCAGGTCTCTCTACTACATGCACAGTCTTATAAATTTATTATTGCTAATATTGTATCTACAAAGTGTGTGCCGAAATGTAAATGATAGCTGTCAGTAAGATAACGTCTCCGAGATTTTTTCTTCTAGGAGCATGTTAATAAGCCAGGGAATATTTCCCTGTAGTTTTTGTTATAGAATAATGTACGGTAAATATTCTTTGTTCCTGGTTTTACAGTATTTCGTGCTTTGTGTAATACAGTATCTTTTACATGACCTTTCTTATTATTGTTCCTCTTCGCTTTTTGCAGGTCCATTTTGTGGAACTATAATGCCAGCCAGAATCACTAGTCAGAGTAATACTCTCACAATCCGGTTCTACAGCGACATTTTCACAGAGTCAAGAGGTTTTAGAGCCTACTGGACCACTAATCCCTTACAAACACCTCCAACAGAAGCACCTCCAGCCCCCAATCCATGGGACAGTATACAAATAGGTATCATGTATTGCTCAATGTGAAACTACTTTATTTTTCTTGAAGAGAATCGTGTAACCTAAAGTTTGAGAATAACTTTGGTTGTTTTGTTTTTTAAGCATCCCATGGGAAAGATTTTTTATTCTTCTGGAATACCGCTTGAAAGGGTTTGTGCCAACTTTGCAAGTTATCCCATAGCTACAGCAGGTCGAGTATGTCCCCTGCCGCTCCATTCATTCTCAATGTGACTGCTAGAGATAGCTGAGTACAGTGTTCAGCTATTTCCAGCACTTCCATAGAGAATGAATGGAGCAGAAGAGTGCATATTCGACCTACCACTCCATCAGATCAGGGGAACAAGACCCCCATTCTCAGGATTGATAGCGGTACATGCGATCAGTTAGCTATCCTGTGAATAGGGGATAACTTGCAATCTTGGCACATCCCCTTTAAGGAGGTTGCACAGTTTCGCTTACTCTTTTATTAGATGGGTGGTCCCAAGGATATAACTTGGTCCATCTGGGCCACAGAGCTTAGGTAACAACCGTGTCAGTGCTTGCTTGCTCTGCAGGATGCTGCAAAGTTAACAAACAAACAAACATTACATTGGTTCCTATACAGCTTTTCTGGAAAAACACTGCTGCAGATTCTATCAGATGGGAAATAGAGATGAGCGAATGTTTATACAAGTAGAGCCCCCCCCCCCCCCTCCCCCCCGACAGAGTGGAGAGGGTGTCAGCAGTAAGTTTGTGTTTACATCACTGATTATTTTGCCCTTCCTCTGATCCGTCAGAACAATAATCCCCAAAAAACGGATCCTGTCTGTGGAGCATCCACTTTCACTCGGTCATCATTTGGTCAGTAATCCATCAGTATTGCTGAAGCCCCAAAAAACTGGAGTGGATCCAAAACAGAGATGACACATGAATGGAATATTTTCATGTCTTCTGTGTTTTGTACCCACTCCTGCTTTTGACTACTAAATCATAAGCCAATTCTGATGCAAAATAGGGACCATGTCATGCAGGCCTTATAGCTGTTACATAGACCGGATCAGTTGTGCATCTCATTTTTCCTTCCTTCTGACAGATCCGAAGATGGTCAAATAAATGATGATGTCAGCCTGGCAGAAAGGCAAAATAGTGGCCCAGTCATGAAGTGGGGAGGGTGGCATGAGAAGTCCACAGAGTGGCCCTATGACATAGTGATGAGGTGGCAGCAGCATCAGGACTACACCACAGAGTGGCACAATGAAAGAGTGAGGAGGTGGCGGCAGCATCAGGAGGAGGCTACAGAGTGGCACAATGACAGTGTGGAGGTGGCAGCATCAGGAGGCCACAGAATGGCACAATGGCAGAATGTGGAGGTTGCAGCAACAGCATCAGGAGGAGGCTACAGAGTGGCACAATGACAGTGTGGAGGTGGCGGCAGTATCAGGAGGCCACAGAGTGGCACAATGACAGAGTGTGGAGGTGGCAGCAGCAGCATGAGGAGACCATAAAGTGGCACAATGACAGAGTGTGGAGGTGGCAGCATCAGGATAAGGCAACAGGGTGGCACAATGATAGTGTGGAGGTGGCAGCAGCATCAGGAGGCCACAGAGTGGCAAGGTGACATAGGGTTGAGGTAGCAGCAGCATAAGGAGATCACAGAGTGGCAAGGTAACATAGTGTGGAGGTGGCAGCAGCATCAGGAGGCCACAGAGTGGCAAGGTGACATAGTGTGGAGGGGGCAGCAGCATTAGGAGACCACAGAGTGGCAAGGTGAAATAGTGTGGAGGTGGCAGCATCAGGAGACCACAGAGTGGCAAGGTAACATAGTGTGGAGGTGGCAGCAGCATCAGGAAACCACAGAGTGACCCAGTGACACAGTGGGGAGGTGAGTGGCAATACCGGTACCAGCTGAAGATGGTGGGTGAAAGAAGGAGCACGTGGCATCAGATGTATGGCATCAGGCGGGTGGCAGCATCATAATTGTAGCTGAGGCAGGTAGCCAGAAGAAACCGGTCTCTTTTGTCAAAGTGTTGGTGTGGCACCATGGATGGAGAGTGGAAATCCTGGCTGATCCACGCCTGATTTATCTTGAGAAAGATCAGTCTCTCCACATTTTGGGTGGACAGGCGAGTTCTTCTTAGGGTAACTATGTCCCCGCAGCACTAAACACCCGCTCTGATGTCACACTACTGGCCGGGCAGGACAGCTTTTCCAGGGCAAACTCTGCTAGTTTGCAGCCACAAATCCAGTTTGGCTGCCCAGTAGTCCAGCGGATCTTCAATGTGGGGTGGCAGGGTGCTGTCCAAGTATGCCAATACCTGCTGGTTCAGGTCCTGCTCTAGCTGCTGCTGCTGGTGAGTAGTTTCTTCACTAGGCGGGTGAAGAAAGCTGCTCATCAGTGACTCTAGACTCAAGTTGCTGCTGATGGAGCTGAAACTGCTTGCATTTGTGCAAGTGACTCGGAGGGACTCCCTGCCTCCATCTCCACTGCATACTGCCACGATGTGTCTGGGTCCTCTGCCTCGTCTTCCTTATCGCCCTGTAGCTCCTCTGGCTGCTCCTGCTCCTCCTCTCCTGTCACCTGTGTAGAAAAAACACCCATTTTGCTACATATTGCTTGTGCTCCAATGTCCTCATCCTCTGCAGCACCAGCAACTTGGCCAGGAGCACATTCAGATTCTGTGCCACTGGATGAGTGCATGAATATTGTTGTGTCTTGGAAATCGCTTCGGTGATTGATTGCTGATGGAATGACTGATGAGGAGTAGGAGGAGGAGTAGGAGCATCAGGACCAGCAGATGTTGGGAAGGAGAGACAGCTCCCTTTCGGCTGTGGTGTTGGAGCCTTGACTGCCTGAAATTGGGTGTGTGCCACTGGGTGATGCTGCAGTTGCTGAAGCAGGCTCGACCACCACATCGGAGCTATGGTTCTCCCAGGCCACTTTATGGTGACGCTGCATATGTTGACGCAGGGCCATGGTGTCAACATTGGCACCCTGGCCACGTTTCACCTCCCGCCCACAGATTCTACAAATGGCTATGTTCACCTTCTCCGGCAGCTTAACAAAAAACTGCTACACCGCCGAGTAGGTGATTTTACCCCCAACACTCCTCACTGACTGACTGCTACTGCCGCTGCTTCCGTGAACCCCTGCACCACTACTTTTCGAGTAATCAGGCTCCTGCGAAGCGGGTCGTTTACCCCGAGCATGTTTGGCTCCTGCCCTCCCACTGCTGCCACCTTGCTGACTCCCGGGCATGCTTGTGACTTGCTGTCTCTGCACTGCCTAACAGGCAAACTGCCACCCTCTTCTCCTGATAATGATGAAGCCTCTAATTCAACTGGCTCCCAAGTGCTATCAGCTACATTATCATCATCGAATACTGTCTGCATGTCACTGATGTCTTCCTCGCAACACCAGCTCACACGTCACTCTCCTCATCATTACTTGCGTGCCTACCGGAGGAAGCGACAGATGTCTCCTCCACATCTTGGCTGGGCAGTAGCTGCTGACTGTCCTCGAGTAGCTCGTCCTCGCTGTATAGTGGAGCTGAGCCCACAGCATATAATACTTCTCTGGCTGAGAGAACAGAAAAGGACAGAGGCAGGTTGAGGACAGGTGAGGGCACAGGGCCTGCTCCCGTTCCATGCCAAATAAGGGTTTTGTCTGACAAACCCACCAACTGTTGGTTGGGGGTGTCTGATGTCACTTGGGATGAAGTGGATGACAGAGTCAACCATTCAAGAACCGCTGGGTTGCTGGTCAAAACATGACCGCTAGATGACACCGGGAGCTCAGGCCTCTCCCTGTGACTCCTGCTGCCATGTCCCCTTACTCTGCTGCGACCTGTGCCTGCGCGAGAAACATTAAGGCCTCTGCCATTCCCCTGTGCAAGGCCTGGCACTTCTCTGTCTGACATACTGTTAGATCAAATAAATAAATAAAAAGGAAATTAAAACACCCAAAAAAAGTCTGCAATTTTCTCACTTCACCACACAATGGCTAATAAGCCATTTTTTACCCCACTAATACATGCCAAAAAGGGCTTTAGAACATATAACTGCACCGCTGAACGGCAAATAAGATATATTTTTTTGCCACTAATACACGCCAAAAAGGGCTTTAGAACATATAACTGCACCGCTGAACGGCAAATAATATGTTTTTTTTTTTGCCACTAATACAGCCAAAAAGGGCTTTAGAACATATAACTGCACCGCACAAGGTCAAATAAGACGTAGAAATATTTCCTTGACCCTGTTAATGGCTGTATCAAACAGCACTTGCACCCAAAAAACAAGAACGGTTTGCTGGAATTACAGAGCTGTATAATGGCAATTTGGATCCGCAGTCAGTGCAGCAAGGTGTAATAGGATTGTTCCTATTACCCAGGCTGTAAACTCCCCTACTGAACCCTGTTCTGCTTCAATACTGTGGAATGATTCCTCCCTATCCTTTCCCTGAACTTCTATACAGCAAAATAAAAATTTTAGGCCCCTTTCACATGTGCAAGAATTCCACGCGGGTGCAATGCGTGTGGTGAACGCATTGCACCCGCACTAAATCTGGACCCATTCACTTCAATGGGGTTGTTCAGATGACCGTTGATTTTCACGCATCACTTGTGCGTTGCGTGTAAATCGCAGCATGTTCTATATTCTGCGTTTTTCACGTAATGCAGGCCCCATAGAAATGAATGGGGATGCGTGAAAATCAAGCATCCACAAGCAAGTGCAGACGCGGTGCGATTTTCACGCATGGTTGCAAGAAGATGATGCAAATTGAGTAAATTGATAAAAGTCAATTTAATGTATTATTTTCCCTTATAGCATGGTTATAAAGGAACATAATAGCATTCTTAATACAGAATGCTTACTAAAATGTTGCTTCAGGGGTTAAAAAGAAAATAAAATTAACCTACCTCATCCTGTTGTTTGCGCAGACGGCATCTTCTTCTTCTTTCAGGACCTGCAAAAGGACCTTTGATTCAATCTTCATTCAGCAGGACCTGTGCTGATGTCACTTGAGCGCGATTACGTCATCAAAGGTCATTTGGCAGGTCCTGAAAGGAGAAGAAAGAAGAAGATTCTGGCTGCGCGAACAAGTGGATGAGGCGAGTTCATTTTTTTAACCCCTCATGCCACATTTTAGTAAGCATTCTGTATTAAGAATGCTATTATTTTCCCTTATAACCATGTTATAAGGGAAAATAATAAAATCTACAGAACACCTAACCCAAACCTGAACTTCAGTGAAGAAGTCTATGTTCGGGTCGGGGTACCACAATCAGTTTTTTCTCACGCGCGCAAAACGCATTGCAATCGCGCGGAAAAAAACTGAGCAACGCAATCGCAGTCAAAACTGACTTAAATTGCATACGCAATCGCGTGATTTTCCCTGATGCAGACGCAACACATCCGGACCTAATCCGGACACGCTCGTCTGCAAGGGGCCTTAAAGTCTTTTCTACCACTGTCCCTAGCGCCTGCTGACATCTCTTCCTGCACTAAGTACACTGGAAAATGGCTGTATTCAAGATGGCTGAGGCTATTTATAGGGCTGTGACATCACAGGGGCTGGCTGGCTGCTGATTGGCTGCATGCATGGCATTGTGGGTGATCCCTCATTCCCAGAGTTCCTTGCTCCATGTCCTAACACGTGCAGCAGCCATTTTAGGAAAAAATACGATTCGTTACCACAAAGCGTGAGGAAAGTCAGCTTTGGTGCGAATCAAATTTTTCCTGAAATTCGGATCGAATTCCACTTCGTCAACTTCAATTCGCTCATCTCTAATGGCAAACATAAAAAAAGGACTTCTCCTTCCTGCTGTATACAATTCTGGCTTTTGCAAAAAAAAACTGTAATAAAACGACAGTGCCATTTTAAAAATCATCTTCATAGTGTTTTAGGGTGGTTTCACTTCTAGTTTTTTTTTATTCAATGCAGCATTGTTTGCAGGTGTTTTTTCCATGCTTTTGCGGCAAAAAAAAAAACGACAGCCAGATATCAGCTGTAAGGCCCCTTTCACACGAGTTTTCCGCGTGGGTGCAATGCGTGACATGAATGCATAGCACCAGCACTGAATCCTGACCCATTCATTTCAATAGGTCTGTGTACATGAGCGGTTTTTTTCACGCATCAGTTTTGCATTGAGTGAAAAACACAGCATGTTCTGTATTTTGCGCAGCCCTGGCCCCATAGAAGTGAATGGGTCTTCAGTGAAAAATGCATCGTTTCGGCAAGCAGGTGCAGATGCGATGCGTTTTTCACTGATGGTTGCTAAGAGATGTTGTTTGTAAACCTTCCATTTTTTATCACGCGTGTGAAAAACACATCAAAACGCATTGCACTCGCGCGGAAAAAAGTGAACGCAATCGCAGACAAAACTGACTAAACTTGCTTGCAAAATGGTGCAAGTTTCACTGAACGCACCCTGAACGCATCCGGAACTAATCCGCCATGCTCGTGTGAAAGAGGCCTAGAAGGAAATTATGAAAGACACTACAAAAAGTGTAATGAATTTTGTGGCTTTTTTTAACAAGCAGCAAAAAACAAAATGACACAAAAAATGTGTGAAGGAAGCCTTAGGACAGTGTCACATATATATTTTTTATATGCAGCCAAATGTTACTTTCAAGTGTATTAAAGCTTTATAATGCACTACAGACAGCATTTGATGGTGTTTTTTGTGCATGTTAGCATTTTTTGTATTTTTGAAAATATGCAGCATGCTCCAGGTATGGCATTATTAAAAATGTTTTCCTCTTAGTGCTAATTCACATGTCAGTGGCTCACTCATGCGTTTGGTCCGTGTTCTCCACAGACAGCATACAAATCCAATGATTTTTATGTGTTTATCTACCTATCCTGACCATGAAGAAAAACAATGGAACACGCACTACTTTTTGTTGCTGACCAAATACGGCAATATAAGTCTTAGGCCCCCTGCACACGAACATGTGTGATCCGTGGCCATATTGCGGCCCGCAGATTGCGAGCCGCAATACACGGCCACAGTTCCGTGTGCATTCCACATCATGGATGCGGACCCATTCACTTCAATGGGTCCGCAAATCCGGAATTGCAGAACGGCATCCCTCGGAAGCACTACAGAGTGCTTCCGTGGGGTTGCGTACCGTACTTCCGTTCCGCAAAAAGATAGAACATGTCCTATCTTTTTGCGGAACGGGCGGATTGTGGACCCATTCAAGTGAATGGGTCCGCGATCCGAAGCGGCTGACCTACTGCCGGCGATCTTACATTGTGGCCCGCAATTTGCGGACCGCAGCACGGGCACGGGTCGCACACATTCGTGTGCAGGGGGCCTTAGAGTCTGTGAAGACCACAGACAGAACAAGGAAGCCATCCATGGTCAGTCTGTATTTAGTGGACCATGGCAAGGAGACCCTCAGGCTACATTCACACAAATGTGGTGTTTTGTGGATCCGCAAAACATGGACACCGGCCCATGTGCATTCCGCAATTTGTCGCCCGCACATGCCACGGCTGTCATAGAAAATGCCTATTCTTGTCCGCAATTGTGGACAAGAATAGGACATGTTTCTTTCGTGGGGCCGCGGCACGTAGCAACGGATGCAGACAGTACACGGTGTGCTGTCTGCATTTTTTGCGGCCCCATAGAAATGAATGGGTCCGCACCCGTTCCACAACGGATGCGGACTCATTCATATGGTCGTGTGAATGTAGCCTTATTCACAGACATTGTTACGGATGAAACACTGACTTTTTTCATCAGGGACACGGGCATGTTAATAAGGCCTCATGCACACGACCGTTGTTTGGGTCTGCATCCAAGCCGCCATTTTGCCGGCTCGGATACGCACCCATTCACTTCAATGGGGCCGCAAAAGATGCGGACAGCACTCCGTGTGCTGTCCGCATCTGTTGCTCCGTTCCGCCGCCCTGCTAAAAAAATTAAACATGTCCTATTCTTGTCCACGCTTTGCGTACAAGAATAGGCATTCATATTGCCGGCGCCCGTTCCGTTCCGCAAATTGCGGAAGACAACACGGGCAGCTTCCTTTTTTTGTGGATCCGCGTTTTGCGGACCACAAAAAACGGCACGGTCGTGTGCATGAGGCCTAAATCTTTAGATATCTCAGTTTTTTATGCAGTTATTATTTTTTTGCCAAAGTCAGAAGTGGATCCTGTTTCTTTCTAGCCCACTTCTGGCTTTGGCTCAAAAAACTGCATAAAAACTGCCACAAAAATCCACCATGTGTGATTTCACCCTGAGGGCTCATGCACACAAATGTATTTTCTTTCCATATCTGTTCCGATATTTTGTTGACCGTATGCAGAACTATTCTTTTCAATGGGTCCACAAAAAAAATCTGAAGTTACTCCATGTGCATTCTGTTTCCGTATATCCGTTCCGCAAAACAATAGAACATGTCCGATTATTGTTTGCATTACGGACAGGGACTGTTCTATTAGGGGCCAGCTGTTCCGTTCCGCAAAAAAACTGAATGCATAGTTACATCATCTGTATCTTTTGCGGATCCGTGTTTTGCGGAACGCAAAATACATAGTCGTGTGCATGAGCCCTTATGCTGTGTTTGCATGTAGCAGGAGCATAACATTATTGCAACATGTGAACATAGCCTAATAGTAAGGAAAAAGAGACATGGAATTAGTGATGTTTCTTAAATTTTCTAAACTTTGTCTTAATTTTATAATTTTGTTTTCAGAATGGCCAAATAAGTGCGGACAGCCTACATTTCCTCCCCAAATTAATTCTAGAATTGTCAATGGAGAACCCGCTGTACCTCACACCTGGCCTTGGCAAGTGTCCATGCAGGTAAACATTTCCAGTATACTTTCCCCTTTTAAGTTGCATGGATCAGCCTGTCTAAGAACCTTGTCAACTGACAATTCTCTTAGGCTTTTTCACATTTGCAGCAAACAACCTGCCGGAACCGTGAATGCCGGGTGCAACCATGCGCTTCCAAGATGCCGTCCGGCCCCTTTCACTGCAATGGGGACTGGCGGAGATCCGGCCGCTAACTGGCAAATATGCCAAGGAACAGCTGAACAACTGCTGCACGCAGCAGTTTTCTCCCGGCCACTTCTCTGCATATTTGTTGGGTAGCGGCTGGATAACCACCAGTCACCATTAACATGAATGGGGCAGGACGGTATCTTGCCAGCACACTGTTGTGCCCAGTATTCACGGATCTAGCAGGGTGTTCCCGGCCGGAACAGCCTGTTGGATTTGTTTACTGCAAATCCAAAACAGGCCTTACATTGATGACACCAATGTCACATCTTCAATCTGGTTTCTGGTCTGTTCTATGAATGGGGGGTGTCACTTTTGCAGCCTTGGACAGGGAAGGTGCTGTGGACGGAGCCAGAACTACTTGTCTGCCTGGCACATGTGCAGATGACAGAATGCAGTACACCCACATGTAGCATTACTGTAGCATAAAAAAAAATCTGTGTGGAAATAGGGGCATAGTCCAGATTTTCAAATCTGATGCATGCCCATGTTGCACAAATGTCGCAGACTTTAACTGTGGCTTTCACCAATGCAAAGTTCAAAATCTATATGTCACGAGTTGGCGGTCCCAGGAGAGACCTCTGCGTCGTCAAGCAATACCATACAGCAATACGGTACAGTCACAACAGAGTTTATTGCACATACAGAATCCAAGGAGGGAAACACAGGGAAATTGAGAGCTCTATGTACCAGCCGCACAGTGGGAGGAAAACCCCACTGCGCCACTGTCTAGTAATACTCCAGAGGGGCGTGACTAAGCAACTCCTGGTATTCACTAGGGCCCCAGATGGTAGGGTTAGGCTTTGCCGCAGGGAATTGCCAGGGTCCACTCTGGAGCGTGAACTAGACAGTGACAACAGGAGCAAACGGACAACAGGTACCAGAAGGTACCGACGGTACATAGGCAAATACAAGCAGGCAACTAAAAACAAAGGCATGAGTTCACGCAAGGGAACAGGAGTGGCAATGAGCAGAGAAGGACTAGCTCCACCAGTGGTATACTGCGTGGCCTTGCCAATAGCACGCTGCAGCAAGGGCTTGCTGAACAGAGACATATGAATACACAAAAGGTGACTCAAACATAATTGGCAGAACAGATAACAGAAACACAGGAAAGAGGACGGCAATGAACAAGTAGGAAGAGCACGGACATGGATTCCATGGGTAAGCAGAATGGGAGAGTGAGTACAAACAAGGAGCAAGGCAGGACAAGACAACACACACCAGGAGAGCTGACCCAGACCTGAGGAAACCTCAGCCTTAGGCCTCATGCACACGACAGTTTTTTTTTCACGGTCCGCAAAAACGGGGTCCGTGGGTCCGTGATCCGTGACCGTTTTTTCGTCCGTGGGTCTTCCTTGATTTTTGGAGGATCCACGGACATGAAAAAAAAGTCGTTTTGGTGTCCGCCTGGCCGTGCGGAGCCAAACGGATCCGTCCTGAATTACAATGCTAGTCAATGGGGACGGATCCGTTTGATGTTGACACAATATGGTGCCATTTCAAACGGATCCGTCCCCATTGACTTTCAATGTAAAGTCTGGAGTTCTTTTATACCATCGGATTGGAGTTTTCTCCAATCCGATGGTATATTTTAACTTGAAGCGTCCCCATCACCATGGGAACGCCTCTATGTTAGAATATACTGTCGGATATGAGCTACTTCGTGAACCTCAGATCCGACAGTATATTCTAACACAGAGGCGTTCCCATGGTGATGGGGACGCTTCAGGTTAGAATACACTACAAACTTTGTACAAGACTGCCCCCTGCTGCCTGGCAGCACCCGATCTCTTACTGGGGGATATGATAGCACAATTAACCCCTTTAGGTGCGGCACCTAAAGGGGTTAATTGTACTATCATATTCCCCTGTAAGAGATCAGGGCTGCCAGGCAGCAGGGGGCAGCCCCCCCCCCTCCCCAGTTTGAATATCGTTGGTGGCACAGTGTGCCCCCACCATCGCCCCCCCTCCCTCCCTCTATTGTATTAAATCGTTGGTGGCACAGTGTGCCAACCACCATCGGCCCCCCTCCCTCCCTCTATTGTATTAAATCGTTGGTGGCACAGTGTGCCAACCACCATCGGCCCCCCTCCCTCCCTCTATTGTATTAAATCGTTGGTGGCACAGTGTGCCAACCACCATCGCCCCCCCCCTCCCTCTATAGCAGTAACATTGGTGGCAGTGTGCGGTCTCCCATTCCCCCCCCCCCATCATTGGTGGCAACGGAGTTCCGATCGGAGTCCCAGTTTAATCGCTGGGGCTCCGATCGGTAACCATGGCAACCAGGACGCTACTGCAGCCCTGGTTGCCATGGTTACTTAGCAATAGTACAACAGTAGAAGATTCATACTTACCTGCTTGCTGCTGCGATGTCTGTGTCCGGCCGGGAGCTCCTCCTACTGGTAAGTGAAAGGTCTGTGCGGCGCATTGCTAAAGAACTGTCACTTACCAGTAGGAGGAGCTCCCGGCCGTTCACAGACATCGCAGCAGCAAGCAGGTAAGTATGAATCTTCTACTGTTGAGACCGCACACTGCCACCAATGTTACTGCTATAGAGGGAGGGGGGGGGGGGCGATGGTGGTTGGCACACTGTGCCACCAACGATTTAATACAATAGAGGGAGGGAGGGGGGCCGATGGTGGTTGGCACACTGTGCCACCAACGATTTAATACAATAGAGGGAGGGAGGGGGGCCGATGGTGGTTGGCACACTGTGCCACCAACGATTTAATACAATAGAGGGAGGGAGGGGGGCCGATGGTGGTTGGCACACTGTGCCACCAACGATTTAATACAATAGAGGGAGGGAGGGGGGGCGATGGTGGGGGCACACTGTGCCACCAACGATTTAATACAATAGAGGGAGGGAGGGGGGGCGATGGTGGGCGCACACTGTGCCACCAACGATATTCAAACTGGGGAGGGGGGGGGGGGGGTCTGCCCCCTGCTGCCTGGCAGCCCTGATCTCTTACAGGGGAATATGATAGTACAATTAACCCCTTTAGGTGCCGCACCTGAAGGGGTTAATTGTGCTATCATATCCCCCTGTAAGAGATCGGGTGCTGCCAGGCAGCAGGGGGCAGTCTTGTACAAAGTTTGCAGTGTATTCTAACTAGAAGCGTCCCCATCACCATGGGAACGCTTCTGTGTTAGAATATACTGTCGGAAATGAGTTTTCACGAAGTGAAAACTTAGATCAGAAAAAGCTTTTATGCAGACGGATCTTCGGATCCGTCTGTATGAAAGCAACCTACGGCCACGGATCACGGACACGGATGCCAATCTTGTGTGCATCCGTGTTCTTTCACGGACCCATTGACTTGAATGGGTCCGTGAACCGTTGTCCGTCAAAAAAATAGGACAGGTCATATTTTTTTGACGGACAGGATACACGGATCACGGCCTCGGCTGCAAAACGGTGCATTTTCCGATTTTTCCACGGACCCATTGAAAGTCAATGGGTCCGCGAAAAAAAACGGAAAACGGCACAACGGCCACGGATGCACACAACGGTCGTGTGCATGAGGCCTTAGGCCGAATGCCCACGGACGTTTTTCACGGCCGTGAGCGGTCCGTGGAACTGCGGCCTGGATTCCTGCTGAGAGCAGGAGCGCACTTTGTCATTGGTTGCTATGACGCCGTGCGCTCCCTGCTACCGCCACAGTACAGTAATACACTGGTATAGATCATACCAGTATATTACTGTACTGTGGCGGCAGCAGGGAGCGCACGGTGTCATAGCAACCAATGACGCCGTGCGCTCCTGCTCTCAGCAGGAATCCAGGCCGCGGTTCCACGGACCGCTCACGGCCGTGTGCATTCGGCCTTATATACAGGTTCCATGGGTGCAGCAGAGAGGCCACACCCATGGAGCAGACAGAGAGGATTAACTCCTAATAGGCACACAGGGGAGTTAACCCATAAAGAACCACAAACAACACACAGGAACAGAGCTGCAGCGAGAGCATAGACAGAAGGTCACAGCCAGAGGTAACGACTGTGACACTATAGCAAATTCCATGCCTGGATGTGACCTTATTTCTGTAACCATCAATAGAATCTTATTAATAGGACTTGATGGCCACTAATGGGACACTAACCCTAAGTTCACACCTGAGCGTTTTACAGCGCGTTCAAACGCGCTGTAAAACGCTCAACACATGAAAACCAATGCTTCCCTATGGCCCTGGTTCACACTTGAGCGTTTTACAGCGTGTTTGAACGCGCTGTAAAACGCCAGACGCATAAACAAGTTCTTGAGCTTTTTTTGGGGCGTTTGTCGCGCGTTTTGGCCCATAGACTCATTGGACAACACTGCAGTCAATCACACAAACGTGCGTTAAACGCGCGTTTACTATTGCAAAAAACGTGCATAAAAACGCGCGACAAATACGCGCGTAAAACGTGCGTCTCAGAAACGCTCAGGTGTGAACCCAGGGTAAGGCCTCATGCACACGACCGTTGTGTGCATCCGTGGCCGTTGTGCCGTTTTCCGTTTTTTTCACGGACCCATTGACTTTCAATGGGTCCGTGGAAAAATCGGAAAATGCACCGTTTGGCAGCCGCATCCGTGAGCCGTGTTTCCTGGCCGTGAAAAAAATATGACCTGTCCTATTTTTTTCACGGCCAACGGTTCACGGGCCCATTCAAGTCAATGGGTCCGTGAAAGAACACGGATGCACACAAGATTGGCATCCGTGTCCGTGATCCGTGGCCGTAGGTTTTAGTTTCATACAGACGGATCCGAAGATCCGTCTGCATAAAAGCTTTTTCAGAGCTGAGTTTTCACTTCGTGAAAACTCAGATCCGACAGTATATTCTAACACAGAGGCGTTCCCATGGTGATGGGACGCTTCTAGTTAGAATACACTACAAACTGTGTACAAGACTGCCCCCTGCTGCCTGGCAGCACCCGATCTCTTACAGGGGGATATGATAGTACAATTAACCCCATCAGGTGCGGCACCTGAAGGGGTTAATTGTACTATCATATCCCCCTGTAAGAGATCAGGGCTGCCAGGCAGCAGGGGGCAGACCCCCCCCTCCCCAGTTTGAATATCATTGTGCGGCCCCCCCCTCCCCTGTTGTTAACTCGTTGGTGGCCAGTGTGCGCACCCCCCTCCCTCCCTCCCTCTATTGTTTTAATACATTGGGGCCAGTGTGCGCGCGCCCCCCCAACCCCCCCCCCCTCCCTCCCTCTATTGTTTTAATACATTGGGGCCAGTGTGCGCACCCCCCCAACCCCCCCCCTCCCTCCCTCTATTGTAATAATAGCATTGGGGCCAGTGTGCGCACCCCCCCCCCCCCCCCCCCCCCGATCATCGGTGGCAGCGGAGTAGAAGATTTTCATACTTACTTGGCTGCTGGCTGCTGCGATGTCTGCGTCCGCCGGGAGCTCCTCCTACTGGTAAGTGACAGCAATGCGCCGCACAGACCTGTCACTTACCAGTAGGAGGAGCTCCCGGCCGGACACAGAGATCGCAGCAGCCAGCAGCCAGGTAAGTATGAATCTTCTACTCCGCTGCACACTGGCCCCAATGCTATTATTACAATAGAGGGAGGGAGGGGGGGGGGGGTTGGGGGGGCGCGCACACTGGCCCCAATGCTATTATTACAATAGAGGGAGGGAGGGGGGGGGGGTTGGGGGGGCGCGCACACTGGCCCCAATGCTATTATTACAATAGAGGGAGGGAGGGAGGGGGGTGCGCACACTGGCCACCAACGAGTTAACAACAGGGGAGGGGGGGCCCACTGGCCACCAATGAGTTAAAAACAGGGGGGGGGGTCTGCCCCCTGCTGCCTGGCAGCACCTGCCAGGCAGCAGGGGACAGTCATGTACACAGTTTTTTTGTATATTCTAACCTGAAGCGTCTCCATCACCATGGGAACGCCTCTGTGTTAGAATATACTGTCGGAAATGAGTTTCACGATGTAGCTTATATCCGACAGTATATTCTAACATAGAGGCGTTCCCATGGTGATGGGGACGCTTCAAGTTAAAATATACCATCGGATTGGAGAAAACTCCAATCCGATGGTATAAAAGAACTCCAGACTTTACATTGAAAGTCAATGGGGACGGATCCGTTTGAAATGGCACCATATTGTGTCAACATCAAACGGATCCGTCCCCATTGACTTGCATTGTAATTCAGGACGGATCCGTTTGGCTCCGCACGGCCAGGCGGACACCAAAATGACTTTTTTTTCATGTCCGTGGATCCTCCAAAAATCAAGGAAGACCCACGGACGGAAAAACGGTCACGGATCACGGCTCAACGGAACCCCGTTTTGCGGACCGTGAAAAAAAACGTCCGTGTGCATGAGGCCTAACTGTAGTAAATGATTTTCAAAGGCAGAGGAGGAAGAACATGCTTGTCTCCTTTTGCATGTACAGAGCTCCTGTTTATGATTTATGCATTCCCCTATACCACTGTATTTTTAGGTGTGGCCAAGTTCTCGCAATGAAACCATTTTCCTTCATACCTGTGGAGGCACTCTTATTCACAAGCAATGGGTCTTGACTGCAGCTCACTGCTTCATTAAGTAAGTATACCATTCAATTCACACAAACGTCAAAATTCTTTAAGATTAATAATTCTAGCATTTCATAGAAAAGTTTACCAATTTAAGAAAACTGATTCATACATAGTTTATAATATAGCCTTTTTTTTATTTTATTAAATATTGTCTATACCTATATTCTTAGGCTTTTTTATTCTTCAACAATAACAAAAAAAAGTAGGAATGCTGGATTTGGCATATGTTGGACACCAACAACCTATTGACTATAATGGGGCCCACTGGGTTTCCATTTTGCTTTCTGCAATCCTGTCGAACAAAATCCCACTGCATGCAGTTATGTTTTGTCCTGTATTTTTGAAAATATGTGACCACTAATGGAACAGCTGCCAGATATGTGAGTGAGCCTTGCAGATTATTTTGCAGCGGAGGGGTGAACTCTCCGTTATCCCCTTCCCGACCAACGCCATACATGGACGTGACTTGCCGCCCATGTACAGCGCTCTGATCGGCGGGGGCAGGACCTGCATCTGCTCAATCAGCGGCAGGGGCCTGGCTATTCTTGACAGCCGATCCCCTCTTGTTTACTCCGGCATTGGTGAATACACAGATGCCGGCGCTTTAACCCCTTGTATGCCACAGTCAAAGTTGACTGCGGGATGTATGGGGTTTGCGGATAGAGGGGGCTCCCTCTCCGCCCTCATCAGATCCCTGAGCTTCAGTGACGGGGACCCGATGGCTGGAACAGCAGCCGGATGCCTTATACAGGCATCGGGGCTTGCCTGCCACGGAAGGGCTTGGTCTCATAGGCATCCTGTCAGTGTATTACTGACAGTGTGCGGCATTACAATACACAATGTATTGTAAAGTATTGCAGAGGGGACCAGACCCCCAAAAGTTGTCCCATAGTGGGACACATTTTTTAAAAATAAATAAAAGGTTTAAGTAAAAAAAAAAGCGCATCTTTCCCATAATTAAGTCATATAAAATTGTACAAAAAAGAAATACATAAAGTGTAATACCAAGCGATCAAATAGTCAAATATACCCCAAAATAGTACCAATGAAAACATCACCTCATCCCATAAAAAACAAGCCCCCACATAAAACCATAGCCCAAAAAATAGAAATAAAATATGGCTCTCAGAAAATGGCAACACAAAAACAAGATTCTTTCTTTTCAAAAATGCTTTTACTGTGTAAAACAAAACAAAAAAACTGAGATATTTGGTATTTCTGCATACGTAACAACCTGCTCTAAAAAAAATCACATGATCTACCCCATCAGGTAAAAAGAAATAAAAACAGTGCCAGAACAGTCACTTTTTGTAACCTCACCTTAGAAAAATATCGAGCGATCAGAAAGTCATATGTACCCCAAAATTGTTCCAATAAAAACATCACTTTATCCTGCAAAAAACTAGCACCCACATAAGACAATCACCCAAAGAAAAAAAATTATGACTTTCAGAAAATAGTGATTCAAAAACATGATTTTTCTTTACAAAAATGCTTTGTGTAAAGTGCACAATTTGAGGGATGTAGTTTCTAAAAGGGGGTCATTTATGGGTGGAAGACCTTCATAATCACTTTGTAACTGAACTGGTGCTTAAAAAAACGGTTTTGGAAATTTTCTTGAACATTTGAAAAATTACTTCTAAAATTCTAAGGCCCCTTTCACACGGGCGAGTTTTCCGTGCGGGTGCGATGCGTGCGGTGAACGCATTGCACCCGCACTGAATCCTGACCCATTCATTTCTATGGGGCTGTGCACATGAGCAGTGATTTTCACGCATCACTTGTGCGTTGAGTGAAAATCGCAGCATGCTCTATATTGTGCGATTTTCACATGACGCAGGCCCCATAGAAGTGAATGGGGTGCGTGAAAATCGCATAGCATCCGCAAGCAAGTGCGGATGCGGTGCGATTTTCACGCATGGTTGCTAGGTGACAGTCTATTCACTGTATTATTTTCCCTTATAACATGGTTATAAGGGAAAATAATAGAATTCTGAATACAGCTGGAGGGGTTAAAAAAAAAAAGTTAACTCACCTTCTCCTCTTGATCGCGTAGTTCCCGGTCTCTTTACTTCTTGAATGAGCTGTGGGCTAAAGGACCTGTGGTGACGTCATATCAAAAAGTAATGGCAGAATTGCTGTATTTCTTTATCCTGCTTCCCAAAAAGCGAAATAAAAAGTGATCAAAAAGTTGTATATGCCCCAAAATCGCACAATAATTTTTTTTATAGTTGCCAGAAAATAGCTGTACTGGTACCTCAGAGGCTGTTGAATACCAACATGGCGCCTGTAAACCAATCCATCAAAATCTGCGCTGCAGAAGCCTTAAAGGGACACTGGTGTATATATATCACAGTACAGGTCTTCTAAAGTGTATTAAAATCATCTAAGTATCCCCCCTGTCCACCTTATAAATACAGTAAACCGAAGTTTTATAACCTGGGTGAAGCGTCTTCAATCTGCCCAAGGGGCGGCGTTTCATCTCCATTTGCGCCCAGCCAGCCGCCCCCAACTGCCGTTTTGAAGCGCCGTCCAGCTCATCAATATTCACTTCGCTGGGCAGCTACTACTGTCCCCGACTTCACACAAGATCCGGCGCATGCCCAATACAATCCTATGGGCATCGGCCTCCGGCTACTACTGTCCCCGACTTCACACAAGATCCGGCGCATGCCCAATACAATCCTATGGGCATCGGCCTCCGGCTACTACTGTCCCCGACTTCACACAAGATCCGGCGCATGCCCAATACAATCCTATAAGCATCGGCCTCCGTCTCATGAGACGGAGGCCGATGCCTATAGGATTGTATTGGGCATGCGTCGGATCTTGTGTGAAGTCGGGGACAGTAGTAGCCGCCCAGCGAAGTAATTATTGATGAGCTGGGCAGCGCTTCAAAACGGCAGTTGGGGGCGGCTGGTTGGGCGCAAGTGGAGATGAAACGCTGCCCCTTGGGCAGATTGAAGACGCTTCACCCAGGTTATAAAACTTCGGTTTACTGTATTTATAAGGTGGACAGGGGGGATACTTAGATGATTTTAATACACTTTAGAAGACCTGTACTGTGATATATATACCTAAATATGCTTATTGTGCCTGTCAGTGTCCCTTTAAGGCCCCTTTCACACGAGCGAGTTTTCCGCGTGGGTGCAATGCGTGACGTGAACGCATAGCACCCGCACTGAATCCTGACCCATTCATTTCAATGTGTCTATGTACATGAGCGTTGTTTTTCACGCATCAGTTCTGCGTTGCGTGAAAATCGCAGCATGTTCTATATTCTGCGTTTTTCACGCAGCCCTGGCCCCATAGAAGTGAATGGGGCTGCGCGAAAAACGCATTGCATCCGCAAGCAAGTGCGAGTGTGATGCGTTTTTCACTGATGGTTGCTAAGAGATGTTGTTTGTAAACCTTCAGTTTTTTATCACGCGCGTGAAAAACGCATTAAAACGCATTGCACCCGCGCGGAAAAAACTGAACAACTGAACGCAATCGCAGACAAAACTGACTGAACTTGCTTGCAAAATAGTGCGAGTTTCACTGAACGCACCCTGAACGCATCCGGACCTAATCCGTCACGCTCGTGTGAAAAAGTCCTAAGGCCCCTTTCACACGGGCGAGTATTCTGCGCGGGTGCGATGCATGAGTTGAACGCATTGCACCTGCACTGAATCCTGACCCATTCATTTCTATGGGGCTGTTCACATGAGCGGTGATTTTCACGCATCACTTATGCGTTGCGTGAAAATCGCAGCATGTTCTATATTCTGCGTTTTTCACGTAACGCAGGCCCCATAGAAATGAATGGGGTTGCGTGAAAATCGCAAGCATCCGCAAGCAAGTGCGGATGCGGTGCGGTTTTCACGCATGGGTTCTAGGTGACAGTCTATTCACTGTATTATTTTCCCTTATAACATGGTTATAAGGGAAAATAATAGCATTCTGAATACAGAATGCATAGTATAATAGGGCTGGAGGGGTTAAAAAAATTAAAAAGTTAACTCACCTTATCCTCTTGATCGCGTAGTTCCCAGTCTCTGCTTTACTAGCTGTGGGCTAAAGGACCTGTGGTGATGTCAGATCATGGTGATGGACCATGTGATTGGAGCATGTGATCTGACATCACCACAGGTCATTTAGCCCACAGCTAGTAAAGCAGAGACCGGGAACTACGCGATCAAGAGGATAAGGTGAGTTAACTTTATTTTTTTTAACCCCTCCAGCGCTATTGTACTATGCATTCTGTATTCAGAATGCTATTATTTTCCCTTATAACCATGTTATAAGGGAAAATAATACAATCTTCAGAACATCAATCCCAAGCCCGAACTTCTGTGAAGAAGTTCGGGTTTGGGTACCAAACATGCACGATTTTTCTCACGCGAGTGCAAAACGCATTACAATGTTTTGCACTCCCGCGGAAAAATCGCGCATTTTCCCGCAACGCACCCGCCTCTTATCCGGGCAAAAAACATGACGCCCGTGTCAAAGAGGCCTAAGTCTTCCATTCTGAGTCCTGCAGTGTGACCCTATGGCAGTTTACGACCACATATAGGGTGTTGCCGTATTCAGGAGATAATGGGTAACAAATTGTGGGATGCTTTTTCTCCTGCTATCCCTTGTGATAATGAAAAATTTGCAGCTAAATTAACATTTTATTGGAAGAAATACATTTTTCATTTACACAGCGTTTTCTAGTGTGTTTCTAAATTCTGTAAAATGCCTGTGGGGATGGAGCATGTGATATGACGTCACCACAGGTCCTTTAGCCCACAGCTCATTCAAGAAGTAAAGAGACCGGGAACTACGCGATCAAGAGGAGAAGGTGAGTTAACTTTTATTTATTTATTTTTTAACCCCTCCAGCACTATTGTACTTTGCATTCTGTATTCAGAATGCTATTATTTTCCCTTATAACTATGTTATAAGGGAAAATAATACAATCTTCAGAACATCAATCCTAAGCCCGAACTTCTGTGAAGTTCGGGTTTGGGTACCAAACATGCGTGATTTTTCTCACGCGAGTGCAAAACGCATTACAATGTTTTGCACTCGTGCGGAAAAATCGCGCATTTTCCAGCAACGCACCCGCCTCTTATCCGGGCTAAAAAACTGACGCCCGTGTGAAAGAGGCCTAAGCCTTCTAACGTCCTAAAAAAATTAACTTACATTTAACAAAATTATGGCAACATAAAGTAGACATATGGGGAATGTTGCTTGATAACTATTTTATGAGGTATTACTTTCATATTTAGTAAGTTGTGAATTTTTCAAAACTCTGTAAATTCTGAATTTCATTATAAATATAGGAAAAAAATATTGACCACCAAAGTGGCCCCCAGCACTGGTAACACCACACTATGACCACTACCAATACCACTAAATAGTGATTGAATTACCATAGTGTTACTGAATAAAAGAAATATTACACAAATATTACAACCACACAGTGACCATATAGTGGTAAATGTTCGTTTAACACAGGCGCTCTGTAGACCAAATAAATGATTACAGTGCAGTTATATCCAGATTTCCACTTGATGCGTGTGTTCCATATGACCACGACCACCTTGACAACTTTTTCCAGCCATGACTTTTGTCTGCAGCGTTTACATCAGAGACATCTTGCATTGCTCACTTTCCCAGCATTCACCCTAACTTTCTCCAACTTGAAATTTACGTCATTGTGCCATCTCAGCTAGAGTTCTTAATTCCCATGCATGGTCTGAAATCCTGTAGGCCACAGGCCTAACGTGCCCTGTAGCCTACAAGAGGGGCAGTAGTAAAGTAGAGAGCACTATACAACAGGCATCAACTGTATTAGTGCTCTGAAAAATGGTGCTCATTCAATTCAATCCACCTTGAGTGGGTCTCACAATGTAAGTGGGCCCAGGGATGTCTCCTCCCCACCAGAATTCTCACTAGCTACACCTATGGTTTAATGATAATTTGGGAATCCATATCAGAAATTGTGGTCTAGAAGCAAATCAAATTAGTTACTTAAAATTGGATATATGTTACCACAATCATACTCCAAACATTAGAAATTTAGAATGTCTTACAAATTAATTAATTCGACTTGAACTTTCCTTAGATGGTAGCTTCATGTGTTCCTACTATATAATACTTGGCATAATTAAAGTATAAGTTTACTTGTGCAGCCATTTTACATGTTATCACATTTGAGATCCTTCATTTTATTAAGACTATTTAATCTATTATTTATATATTTTAAGTTATGCAGATGAATTGCATCGCTGGCAAATGTGTGTCGGGAAACACAACTTAACGCTGGTTGAACCCACAGAAAAATGCTTTAAAATTCTTGGTATCTACCGTCATGAAGGGTTTGTCTACCCAGAAATACCAGCCTTAGAGTTTGACATTGCTTTGGTAAAGCTTGACGGAGAAGTGGTAGCCAATGACTACATTGATTTTGCTTGTCTGCCACCGTACAATCAGGTCCTGAATGCAACTTATCGCTGTCATGCAACTGGATGGGGTGATGAGACAGGTAAAGTTGCCACAGTACAAAAAATAGAGATTAAATGTTCTGGGGTAGATAAAAAAAAAAAATCAAACACACGATAAACAAATACAGTATATGTATGAATACTTTTCTATATCAATTCCTGCAGGAAATTCACTGGCACCGAAGGCTGCTGAAGGATTAAATCAAGTGGCACTACCTGTAATTGCATATGAAGTCTGTAAAACACCCCAATATTGGTGGTTCCAAATAAAGGACTCAATGATCTGCGCTGGCTATGTTCTTCCAGATGAGTTAAAGTCTGTATGTCAGGTTAGTATTTTTATAACGTTATCTGTAAGGTTGGGTTTACATACCTCTTGGGCCCCCGTTCAGAACACTGTAAGTACTGGGAGGGTTGGTCAGAGCTAGCTGCTCATGGATGATTTGTTAAAATAGAAACAATTTTAAGGAGAGCAAATATAGGTGCTGCCATTATGAACAATATTTTCAGCAGTAGGAATGATTTTCCGCTAAGACTTCCATCTTTGCAGTGTATTCTCTTTGACAGTAGCCATATAATGACAAATTATTTTCATTATGCTGGGCGGACTGAGGGAAATTTTTCCTCTCCATGGCCGACTTTACATCTAATTATAGAAAAAAAGTTAATTTTGTACAAAGTTACCTACAAAAGAAGTGTTTTGCTCTCCCTTGGCCTCAGCACCATGCTCTACTAATATAACACAGTACCATGTAGTGTTTGATATAGGGAAGCTTTACACCAGGTAATGCTTTCTGCTACTTTTCCAATCAGGAACATGTTGGAAAATAGTTAATGAGCTTGCCAGCCCCATCCACTTTTTTGTCCCAAATATTTCTGCCATAAAATCTGCATAAATACACCCACTTATGAATTCATTATGGGTTTCACCCCTGCCCAACCCTCTAAAGAGGTATTTCCACCTCAGAATCATCTAACATTCTGCTGCCTGTCCTGACCTCTGCCTTCTGCCCCTCCAGAACTCCGTGCAGTGTTTTTAATCCAATTCTTGACATATTTGCCGGGTTGCAGGCGGATCTCTGCTAGTCCCCATTATAGTTAATGCGGCAGACAGGCATTCAGGCGGATCCAGAGACCTCAAGCAGGATGTTCTCTGCCAAAACATCCTGCCTGAGCTCTCAAATGCTAGAGTGAAACTAGCCTTATACATAAATCCCATCTCCTTTCTCAAAGGATAAGAGTGGTTAGTGATATCATTTTATTCAATAATGGACTGAGTTTAAAATTCCCAGCATAGTACAGACTGGGTCTCCTGGTGAAGTTAATAGGCAAAATACATTGTTTAATAAGTAGTTGGTTTTTTTTTTCTTAGTTTTTCTTTTATTATGTGGTGATGCTTCTCACCTACAGGCCTGGTGGGTGGTAGTGGGAGGTGTAAGGGCCGATGTTTGATACTGGGGAAAAATGTAATAACATTAGACTTGCTGTTTTGTCTTGCAATAAAATAAAATAACATTTTATATATTTGCTCCAGGGAGATTCAGGAGGACCACTGGTTTGCCCCTCTAGCAATCATAGCTCAGTCTGGGAAGTTCATGGAATCACCAGTTTTGGACCCATTGGCTGTATTATGGATAAAAAACCAAGTGTCTTCACTCGTGCATCTGCTCATCTTGACTGGATAGATACAATCCTCAAAAAGGATATATACGATACTTACTGTAGGTGCTCTTTTATATCAGTTTTTCATATGATTTGAGCTTAGAAGTCATAAATATATGACTTCTAAGCTCAAGGTTTCCCCTTATTTTAACAAGAATAATAGTGCTGCATACTACGCTATTCTTTTAATAAGATGGATTCCCTTGAATAAGGCTCTGAACAAAAAAGTGTACATACTCCATGAAACAGCACAACCAAAAAACTGTGTTTTTCTCTGTGTGGTCTTTGCTAAAGAGCTTCTTCAGAGGTCTTATGAAGCCTATTTGATCTGTTTTGGGAGCACAATAACAAGCAGGTCAATGTCATGTTAATCGGTAACGATACCAGGCACAGCACCTATGGACGATGACGATGGCATGTCCAATGGATGATGACGTGCTTTGTAAGCTGCGAGGAGGCCATTAGAGCTGATCGGCAGAGGTTGTGGGTGTCATACCCCTGCCGATCTGCTACTTGATCGGCAGGGATCCTGGGTGTCATGCCCCTGCCGATCTGATACTGACGACATATCCTCTGGATAGGTCAATATCTGAATCTTGGAAAACCCCTATGAGTTGAAAATTATTAAGATGAGTTACAGAGCTGCCGTGGATTTCATTGAGGCCCACAGACTGCTGGAGAAGCCATGTCATTTATGATAAGGATGCACAAAAGTTATCATACGGCATGTGCCACTGTAATAAATCTGACGCAGTTTCTGCTGTCTTCTAATCATAATACAGTACTAATCAATTTCTCGCATTGTCTTACTGAAACTTCCATTAATCTTAATTTCTTTTACCTTTTCAATTTCTGATTATTTTTTCTGGGGAAAGGTTTGGTGCCATGCTATTTAAAGGTTGAAATCCCATTAGGGAGTTATTACCACAAAATGATAACTATGAAGCATTGCTGTATGAATCACACGGGAGCAGGCTGCTTCCCCAGTACGCACATATGACATACAGTAAATAGCACTAGCCTGACAGATTAAATTAGAAGAGGCAAGTCAGTGTTCTCTGCTTCAATGTCTCTTCGTGTCAAAGGAAGGATTTCACATCTGTAGCTGGATGTTTTTGTCCCTATGTTTATGAAGCTTGTTTGTCGGTTGAGCAGTTATTATTTTTGTTGCCGTTTTTTTACATAGATTAAAACGTATGATACGAGATAGTAAATCTTTACCTGTGGGAGTTCCATTGCCGAGCTAGCTCCAAGGAATTCCTGCTTTCAGTGACAGCTACAGAAGAACACAATTTCAGATCATAAAAAGTTAAAATACAATATTTACAGTGCCTTACAAAATTATTAAACGGGTTCTCCAGGATTTATATATTGATGACCTATCCTCAGAAGCTCCGGTGAGCACCACGAGCTCCTCACAGCTTACCAAGCACAGCACCATCCATTTGATAGCGGCTGTGCATGGTATTGCAGCTCAGCCACATTCACCTGAGATGTACCTAAGCCATGTGACTGATGAATGTGAGGACACATGGCCTAGGAAGAGGCCTAAATTCTCACAGAGCGCCGTGGCCTCTTGGTATGGCTGAAAGGCTGGGATTCCAGGAGTCGGACCCCCGCCGATCGATCCTGAGGATATTTAAATTCCGGAAAACCTCTTATCACTTATTCTGCACATTTGTAAAGTAAATTTTATTTTGTCTTAATCTCCAGCATCTGGCTGTGGCAGTGCCAAGTACCTCAGTGACAGAAATGGGCACTTCACGTCTATACGATATCCGGCCCCATACAGCAATGGTGCCGCCTGTATTTGGAATATTGTTGCCCCCGCTGATAAAGTCATTCATTTGATGTTTACGGACTTTGTGCTTGAGGAAAGTAATGCCTGCAACAATGACAGGCTTGTGATATCAGATGAACTTGGCAGTGTTGGTGAGTATTCTGACAAACGCCCGCCCATACTGATCTTTTACAAATGTGTTCAAAGTGTTAAATTACTGCGCTTGTGTGTACATTGCCATACAGTACATCTACATTTTGGTTCCGTCTTCAGGACCACTATTAATTTGCATCACTGTCTTCTCTAATGCTATGGTGCCTGCAAGCTTTTAAGTTAAAGAGTTTTTCTCATGATTTATTTAAAAAATGAAAATCATACATAATCTAGTACATGACAATCTCTATCTAACAAAGCTAGAACCAGCCTGTACATGGATCCAGAGATCTCCCCATTCATTGCTCCAGTTGTTCTGCTAGATTGGCAGCTTGAGGGGGCGTGGCCTTTCTCTGGGTGTGTCCTTTCTTCTGCAGCTGAAGGATGGAACTGAGCATGTGCTTCCATCTCAGTGAGCAGGACTGAGAAATTAGTAAAGGAGAAAACAGCAGGTGGCGCTATACAGTTACATTTCACTGAATAACTCAGTAGCTATAATATATTTTTAATTTCATGCATTTACAAAAGTATTCAGATCAAGGTGCTGGTTTGAAAACTGTAGAATATTTTTTGTGCAACAACCCCTTTAACAGCTCTGGTTCTAAGGCTGTGAGAGTATATCTATTATAATGTAGTATAGATCCTGCACACAGTTAATACTTCAGATAAATAAATAAATAAATAAAACATTTACCTTAACTTTATTGCCCAAATATGGTGTGATTTACTAATTATCTGTCATGGTTCCTTTTTAGGTACCCACTGTGGAAACTTTTTACCAGCTGATCTAGTTAGTTTTAGCAACCAGCTATCGGTGCAATTCATCTCCAACAGCAGGTTGGTGGATGTCGGATTTTATGCAGCCTGGGAATTTGTGGATCCAGCTTTAATACCAAGTGAGTTGAATTATGCTTATGTCCTCATTAATTATAATGATTGCATAGATGAAGACAGAGGCCCAAATTTACTAATCCTATAGATGGTGTAAGCTTAGACTGGCTGTCTAGACCTGCACCAGATTTATCACAGTGGTTGAGGTTGGATGATAAATCTGGTGCAGGGATAGACACTTTTCACTGACTCTATACCAGTTCTTGGTTGGCTTACTTTCAGACAGATTACTGTAAATTCATCCATAGGATGCATATGATTAGTGCACAGAACAAGGCAACAGTTATAGTTTGAGTCTGTATGTACATTTGATGATGCTGTTATTATTATTATGTAATGTTCTGAAAGGGGCATGGTATATACAGTGACCAATCAGATCTTCCATTTTTAAATACACTCTAGAAAATCTGGAATCTGACTGTTCAGCTGAATGACACTTCTTGTACAACCACAAGGAGCGGTTGCAATGCAGTCGAGTACAGTGAGGCTGTAGGTGACACTGCGGACTCTAACTAGACTAATGAAAACTACACTGTTTAGTCGGTCTGCATTCTTCATGGTCGCACAGTGTTAAAGGTGCCACACAGCCATTGGGTTTTTATGTCACCCCATGCTATGTGGTCGTACCTTTAGAGTGTCCTTCACAGTTTTATATTTTAGTCAGTATTTTGCTTTAGTATTTATAAGCCAAAACCAGGAATGGATCCTACGCAGAGGAAAACTGCAGTGGAAAGATTTGTATCTCTTCAGTGTTTTGGACACATTCCTAGTTTTGTCTTACAAATACTGATACAAAATATGGACATGACTATCACCCTGTATTAGCATGCATAGGGCCTCCATAGATATGCAATTTTGGATTTTGCTCTAGTGTCATATTTTTACCTTGTAGACCAATGCATTTTAGCCTAGCATTGTACCATTAAAAGCTGTGTATTAGGCTGAGAAATTTAGCCATGTTAGGCCCCCAGCTGCCATTGTACCACATCAACACCCCGTGATTGTGTTCATGGGGAGCCAATGGTGACAGGGAGCCCTCTCCCTCTAATTGCCTAGATGCTGCAGTCAATATTAACTGCGGCCTCTAGGGAATTAAGCGTAATCTCCACTGCCGGCCGTTAGAGTGGGAGCCCGTCTTCAGTCAGTGCCGGGCTTCCACTGTGATCCAGAGCGTTGTACGAGCGCACCCTCTCAGGACTATTTAAGTTCCTTCTGCCCACACAGGAATTAGTGGTGCAGGCAGAAGGGACTGAATAGGCCTTACAGGGTGCACTCATACTGCTCTTCGGAGCATGAAAGTCTCATACTTAGAAATTAAAATTTGCCTATGATGCTTTTACAGATGTTATTGCGACCTCTGCTTTGGCCCATTTTTTAGCATAGACGATAGTGTCACAGATGAGGTATAGGCGGAAACGCCAAACTGACAACCAGGAGGGAAAGAGAAAGCCACTAGGCCACAATGCTAGGGACAGGAAAAAGGTCACTTCCTAGTAACCCTACTCCTGGCCCTGACTCCTAACCATATGGGCACCCCTTGAAGGTAGAAATGCCCATACCCTGGAACCTGGGACCCTAGAGACCCTACAGAGCCCTAAGAATTTTATCAAGGCTGAGGCAACCCGTCCCTTCCCTGATGAAGGAACAGGCGTCTACCTGAGGCCTAGTAACAACAAGCAAGGAAGGGAAAACAAAACACAAACAAACGCGACACTTAACTTCTTTAGTGATGGAAGAGAAGGAACACCAAAGACGACCTCACACCAGAGCCCTAAGAATTTTATCAAGGCTGAGGCAACCCGTTCCTTCCCCTATAAAGGAACAGTTGTCTCACTAAGACCTAGTAACAACAAGCAAGGAAGGGAACACAAAACACAAACAAACACGACACTTAACTTCTTTAGTGATGGAAGAGCAGGAACACCAAAGATGACTCTAACTAGACTAATGAAGCCAAACCCAAAAGAAGCTATCTAACCCACAGTCAGAAGGGTGGGGCAACACTAAATAGGGTAGAGTAAAGAATACTAAGTTACACAACTGAAACAGGGGATGAGGTCACAAACAAACACTGAATAAAGAGTAATCAAAGAGGCTGTTAGATTCGTCCACGCTCCGCCAGTCTCCTTGATCTCCTGACATCTGTCAAAAAAGGGACCGTGACACCTAGATAGAAGATACGTGGTCACCAGCCTTTCTCACCTACTATTCTCATAAAGACTTAAAATAGTTTTTATCCTGTTCCCTGTCTGCACTGATTGGACGTGCACTAGAAAAAAGGTTACAAAGGTCATGCAGACATTAAAGTACCCATTACACATTACCAATGTAATTTAGTGCTCTCAATAAGAGAAACAAAATAACAGTACATAATAGTATCTAACCTGCAATACTCTTATTTTGTTTCTCTTAATGAGATTACTAAACTGTTTTTCTATTGGCTAACACGGTACCAGACTTTTTCCTTTTTCTTTTAACATTACCAATGGTCACTAATATTGCCAATGTGGATCCTGAAACTTCTTCCATCACTTCTATGCAGAGATAGGAAATTGAGGGTCTACTGCCATCTAGTGAGAAAAAGAATTAACAACCTTAGTGGCTTTACATTATTTATACCAATTTATCATTTATGAGAATTCACTTAATCAGTTCATAGGGAACTAACAGAACAATAACTGCAGTCTCATCATAAGACAACCCCATCCTCCATTGTCCTGCTGTAACAATTGTCATGGTTTACTGCACACACTAAAGGTTTCAAGCCAAAGCTTAGGGCAATTGCTTGAATTATTGAAGTAGAGAGTCACAATTTATGCCTACATAGTGAATATCAAATGCTGATCAAAATGCACAAAATGTAATGGACTAATATTAGTTTTTCTACTGTAAGAATCTACAATGGTTGCTAGTAATGAATTCCTCACAACACAATTGCATTTTTGCAGGCATTGCAACCTGCGGAGGTCATTTCAATACTGACAAAGGAGAGTTTATGTCACCCAACTGGCCAAATTCCACTTATCCAAGCAGTAAAGCGTGCATCTGGAAAATAACAGTTCAACCCAGCAATAATATCCACATTGTCTTTACGAACTTTAGCCTACAGCTTGCAAACTTCACAGGAGGTTGTCAGGATTTTGTGGAGGTTTTTGATGGAGACAAATCTGGGGCAAAAAGACTGGGTAAGTATGGTATTGTATCCAAATACGTCAACAGGTAGTCAATCATTTTTAAGATTTATTATATTGTCCGTATCTGTAATTGGCAAGAACATCTGCAAGAAAAGCCCATTTACACTGGTCATTTCTCACACTTTACCCATTTATGTGCATTCATCAGGCAGAAGACTGATAATAAGACATGTTTTTATTATGATGCTACATGATTGATCATGATACCGAAACATTATTTTTTTACTCCCATTGACTTTTTAAACCACTAATCACTCCTCTGTGGACATAGCAAGTAATGCAACTTTGTGATCAAGGGTGGACATTTACTTCAGTGGTGCATCATCAATGGAGGAAACAGTGGGACTGCTGTGGTGCATGTGGTGAGGAGGGGCCAGGCGCTGAACTTCTTCTGTTCCTGAGGTGAAAACACTGCAGACACCTCTAGGGGAGGCTCAGTTCAAAGAGATGCTTACAACAGACCCATGCACTGAGCTCCCCCTAGTGGTAGCTACAGACAGGCAGCTTTACAGCTTTGTCATATGTGAAGTGAAGCAGGAAATGTATCTATGTATTTATGCCAGTTGTCTGGTGTAAATGCATTGAGAAATATGGTGTTCAGAACAAACGCCATATTTTTAAAGCACCAGTTCCACTTTTTCTTTGAAGTCGGATAAAGTAGGTGATATATAGCGCGACAGAATTTCTTCTTATAAAAAAAGATCATAAATTTGTCTGAAATCTTGGGCATTGTAGTTTGCGTTCCGTGTTATCGGGAATGTTTGTTGTGCAGGGGGGCCCATACTAAGTTTTGCTATGGGGCCCTAGACGATCTGTGTACGGTCTAGCTTGATCACTATTTCATTTTTATGTTATAGCTGTAAAGTTCTGTGTTGAATAATTTCCATATATAACTTTATAGCAGAGCTCCAAGTCCTCTGAATAGCCATAGAGTTAAATGATAAAATTCTGCCACTGCTAAGGAGAAGCATACACACTGATTGGGGCAATGGGGGCAGAATGGAAGAAATTACATCAACATCTATGCAGTGGATTTGAAGCTTTGCATTAGTAAAATAATCATCCAACCATTATCATATAAAGAAACCAATCATGATGTTAAAAGGTAGAGATTCACCTTAGCGCTACTTTAACAGTCCATCCATTGCTTGAAGCATCTTTGGCACAAAGGTTGGATCAAAAATACCCATCTTTATACGTGTAGACCTGATTTTGTCATTTTAAACAGTATGTTGCAAGATTTGCTACTGCTCTGGAGGACACAACAAATCCATTTAGTTGATTAAATGAGAATACAGTGTGTGGGGAGGTTTTGTGTGGTTTTCCACTGATTCTAGTGCATTTTCCATATCGGAATTAGCAGGGGCGGATTAAGTGTATGATAGACCCGGGGCTGTCTACCCAACTCGGGCCCCTCCCTCCATTTTAAGTTTACGGTTTTTTTCTGTATAAAGAGGCTGCGGTGCTTTGTGAGCGCCACTGTCTCTTCCTTGGCCATATGACATCACATTAATTGGTCACGTGGCCTAGGTGCAGCTCTGTCCCATCTGAGTGATTGGGGCTGAGCTGCAATACCAAGCGCAGTGCTATCAAATGGGCAGTGCTGTGCTTGGTAAGGAGAAAAGAGGCTGCGACGCTCGCTGGAACATCGCAGTCTCCTCAAACAGCGGATTGGTGGAGAAGATGAGACGCAGGTCACAGTAGTGAGTAAGCTCTACTATAGGGGAATACAGCAGCACATAGCTGTTACATCCAGTGACTTCTCCTGTCATGTAGATCTTCTTTCCTCTTCTCCTCCGTTTGACCCAGACCGCCATGACAAATTCTTTCAGCCGCATCTCGTCTCTACAGAGTTTGTTACACAGATATGTTAGATTTCTCATAATTGGGGTCATTTATCAAACTGGTGTAAAGTACAAGTGGCTTAGTTGCCCATAGCAACCAGTTTCCACCTTTCATTTTCCAGAGGAGCTGTCAAAAATGAAAGGTGGAATCTGGTTGCTATGGGCTACTAAGCCAGTTCTACTTTACACCAGTCTGCTAAATTGTTCCAAAGGTCCCTATAGTGTCTACAGCAGTTATAATGTCCCCTAGAGTGCCCTTAGTAATAATAACACCCTATATTTTGCTTTAGGTAATAATGCCTGTATAGTGTCCCCAAAAATAATGCCCCCTAATAGCAACTCCCCCACACTACTCCCATATAGTAATTTCCCCCACACTGCCCCATATAGTAATTTCCCTCACACTGTCCCCATGTAGTAATTTCCCTCACACTGCCCCACATAGTAATTTACCCCACACTGTCCCCATGTAGTAATTTTCCCCACACTACCCCCATATAGTAATTTCGCCCACAACTGTCCCCATGTAGTAATTTCCCCCACACTGCCCAGTATACTAATTTCCCCCACACTGTTTCCCATGTAGTAGTTTTCCCCACAAAGTAATTTGCCCCCACACTGCCCCATCAAGTAATAACCCCCCAAATTGCCCCATTAAGTAATTTGCCCCCGACACTGCCCCCATAAAGTAATTCGCCCCCACACTGCCCTACATTAGGTAATTTGCCCCCACACTACCCTTCATTAAGTAATTTTCCCCCACACTGCCCCCAATTAAGTAATTTGCCCTCACACTACCCTTCATTAAGTAATTTCCCCCCACACTGCCTCCAATTAAGTAATTTGCCCTCACAGAAACACAAAAAAAAGGCTAATACTATACTTATCTGTGTCAGGAATGGTGAGGCAGGCGCGCGTATATCAAAGCCCTGCGCGCAACACTATACATGTGCGTGATGACATCATCACGCACGCCGCTCAATGACTTCACCACGCACGCCATGCTTTTACCACCAGATAGGCCGCAGGCCTACTATGGTGGTGATAGGTGGCGGGGTAGGGAACTATGTGGTCCTGTGCCCCGCCGCAGTATGTGGGCGTTCGGGTCGGTGTTTGGCCCCCCAGCGATGCCGGGCCCAGGGCTGGCGACCCAAAAGCCCCAATTATAATCCGCCACTGGGAATCAGCATGGAAAATGCCTCAATCTGCCTCAAATTTATTTCAATGGGAATCTGTGCTGTAATTTGATTTGATTTATATGAAAAAGGACGAAAAAAGTGTAATTACCTATCTTAAGTTTGAATCTGGCTCTAGTTAAACAGCACGTATCAGCAGGATCAACCCTATTAAACCAGGCATACTGCCTAGAAGGGTTGAATGCATCCCTCATGCAGCAAAGCCCTCATCTGCATAAAGAATCAAAGTCTTTTTTTCTCGGGGATGCCACAACAGATTTTCACTAGACAAGTATCATTTTAATCAGCAGCATCAACCCTACCAGGCAGTTGCTCTTTTGGCGAAAATACGTTTCTGCTGCTTCCTTGAAAGGAAATCACCAGTAATCAAGAATCTAATAACAAGCGAAAAGTACTTTTTCTGTGGGCATAGTGCATGTCCCTGTTTCCCTCTGCCTAAGCATCTTTAGAGTGAGCACTTGTGGATATTCACATTTAAGCTGGCCCTCCAGTTCAAGAACATTAACTGGGGAATTAAAAGAAGACTTATCTGATAATCTCCATTTCTTAGCTGCAGATCTGTAGTTCCCAGGTTCCTCTTCTGCCACCCAAGATGTGGTCACACCTTCCTAGACTACATGATGCATACTGTGCATTTTGTATGCCACGACACTTCATGCTACCCTTGGATTGCTCACTTGAGCAGTACTGGCTAATCCAAGAGCAAGGCTGGACAAATAGAAAGGGTCTTGGGCTAGCAATACATCAGTCTAAGAAGTGGTGTGGCCATCTTGGATGGCAGAAGACAAGGCTGGGGATCTGCAAATAAAAAGATGAAAAGGAGGTCACCAGGTAATATTCTGTTTGTTCCCCAGTTAATGGGATTTTTTTCTTCAACCAGTGGGTCACTTTAGTATTGAATTGGAAGTGCTTATCTTGGCAAACATACTAGTAGGCAGGGGGTAACTACCATAGCGGCAGACCATGCAACTGCTATGGGGCCCAAGGCAAGAGGGGGCCCAGTCTTAGTTGGGATTATTTCCTGTTCTACTGGAGGTGAAAATCCAGGACTCTAAAGGAACAACTTTTAGCAAATGAGGCAGTGGAAAAAATGGCCCAAGGATCATTGGAAAGGGTTTAGGCAGAACCCCTTCTGTCCTGTGTGGAGGCCTGCTTTGATCTTTGATATGGGGCCCTTACTTCTCTATGTACACCACTGCTAGTAGGGCATGAGTCCCTGATGTGTGGAAGTGAGACATTTCACCATCATCTACTACAATACTACTGTCTGTGGAAAAACAATACTTTGTCATTTGAAGTGTTGCAATTGCGCTGTCTCTGATTGGGGTTCACCAGCGATCAGGAAACCATACAGACCATACAGAGGACAATGTCTTAGTCAACACATTTACGCCACATTTTTTTAAAAGATGACTCCCCCTTTATTGAGTCTGAATTATAAAACAAATTACAGTAAGTACTCTATTAGGGAATTCTGGTTTACTAGAGGGGAGTCCTACATTCTTTGTCTTTTTCTTTGCAGGTCACTTCTGTGGAACGACATTGCCACCGACCCTAAATACAACTGGGAATACTGCCGTTATTAAATTTGTCAGCAACAATGCGCAGAATGCCAGAGGCTTCTATGGATACTGGACGACTAATCTAACGGACATTCCAAATGCTCCACTGACACATCCCAAACCATGGGATAATGTGATCATAGGTGAGCTGATAAGAAACCCCTTAGGCCTCATGCACACGACCGTTGTGTGCATCCGTGGCCGTTGTGCCGTTTTCCGTTTTTTTTTGCGGACCCATTGACTTTCAATGGGTCCGTGGAAAAATCGGAAAATGCACCGTTTGGCAGCCGCATCCGTGAGCCGTGTTTCCTGGCCGTGAAAAAAATATGACCTGTCCTATTTTTTTCACGGCCAACGGTTCACGGGCCCATTCAAGTCAATGGGTCCGTGAAAGAACACGGATGCACACAAGATTGGCATCCGTGTCCGTGATCCGTGGCCGTAGGTTGCTTTCATACAGACGGATCTGAAGATCCGTCTGCATAAAAGCTTTTTCTGATCTAAGTTTTCACTTCGTGAAAACTCATTTCCGACAGTATATTCTAACACAGAAGCGTTCCCATGGTGATGGGGACGCTTCTAGTTAGAATACACTGCAAACTTTGTACAAGACTGCCCCCTGCTGCCTGGCAGCACCCGATCTCTTACAGGGGGATATGATAGTACAATTAACCCCATCATATCCCCCTGTAAGAGATCAGGGCTGCCAGGCAGCAGGGGGCAGACCCCCCCCCCCTCCCCAGTTTGAATATCATTGTGCGGCCCCCCCCCCCCTGTTGTTAACTCGTTGGTGGCCAGTGTGTGCACCCCCCTCCCTCCCTCCCTCTATTGTTTTAATACATTGGGGCCAGTGTGCGCGCGCCCCCCCAACCCCCCCTCCCTCCCTTTATTGTTTGAATACATTGGGGCCAGTGTGCGCGCGCCCCCCAACCCCCCTCCCTCCCTCTATTGTTTGAATACATTGGGGCCAGTGTGCGCGCGCTGCTGCGATGTCTGCGTCCGGCCGGGAGCTCCTCCTACTGGTAAGTGACAGCAATGCGCCGCACAGACCTGTCACTTACCAGTAGGAGGAGCTCCCGGCCGGACACAGAGATCGCAGCAGCCAGCAGCCAGGTAAGTATGAAAATCTTCCACTCCGCTGCCACCGATGATGATTACAATAGAGGGAGGGGGGGGGGGGTTGGGGGGGCGCGCGCACACTGGCCCCAATGTATTAAAACAATAGAGGGAGGGGGGTTTGGGGGGGCGCGCGCACTGGCCCCAATGTATTCAAACAATAGAGGGAGGGAGGGGGGGTTGGGGGGGCGCGCGCACACTGGCCCCAATGTATTAAAACAATAGAGGGAGGGAGGGAGGGGGGTGCGCACACTGGCCACCAACGAGTTAACAACAGGGGAGGGGGGGCCCACTGGCCACCAATGAGTTAAAAACAGGGGGGGGGGGGGGTCTGCCCCCTGCTGCCTGGCAGCACCTGCCAGGCAGCAGGGGACAGTCATGTACACAGTTTTTTTGTATATTCTAACCTGAAGCGTCTCCATCACCATGGGAACGCCTCTGTGTTAGAATATACTGTCGGAAATGAGTTTCACGATGTAGCTCATATCCGACAGTATATTCTAACATAGAGGCGTTCCCATGGTGATGGGGACGCTACAAGTTAAAATATACCATCGGATTGGAGAAAACTCCAATCCGATGGTATAACAGAACTCCAGACTTTACATTGAAAGTCAATGGGGACGGATCCGTTTGAAATGGCACCATATTGTGTCAACATCAAACGGATCCGTCCCCATTGACTTGCATTGTAATTCAGGACGGATCCGTTTGGCTCCGCACGGCCAGGCGGACACCAAAATGACTTTTTTTTCATGTCCGTGGATCCTCCAAAAATCAAGGAAGACCCACGGACGGAAAAACGGTCACGGATCACGGACCAACGGAACCCCGTTTTGCGGACCGTGAAAAAAAACGTCCGTGTGCATGAGGCCTTAAACGGGATTTACTATTTGCATACTTTCTAATCCTGTGGTGGCTAACATCCGTCTCTCCAGCTGTGTTAAAACTACAACTCCCAAGATGCACACTTGTTTGACTGTTCTCAGAGTCGTGTCGGGAGTCGTAGTTTCACCACAGCTGGAGAGGCGGAGGTTAGCCATCACTGTAAATCTCTTGATACACAATTATATTATATCCATAGCATGGCATCTCAGCCATTCAAGGCTGCCACTATGATGTTTCTTTAATGGTGAAGCCATGCAGCCGATAAATAAGAAGGACCAAGAACCCACAATGATTAGCTGTACAGCAACTGAATAAATTCACTAAGTTGAATATATTACAATTTGCAACATTACAGAAAGCTAACATATATCTTGTCTATCGGCAAAACCAATAGTACTTAAAAGGAACCTGTCACCTAAAAAACGCCTCCCAAATCGTCAGCATTACCTTAAAGTAGCGAGCAGTATGTTTCTAAAGATCCTTTTCTTCCTCCGGCCAGATGCGCTAAAATCTTGAAAAGCAAACTTTAATTCCCTGCACACGCTATGTAACAGCAGAGTTTGAAATCAAGGGGCAGCAGCCTCCTCGCTTTAAGTCAGGATGACCATACCCCTTTCCCTGCCCCTTCGCCTCTGATTGACAGACGTTTTTGGCTGTTCCGGAAAGCCAGCCGAAGACTCGGGCATGCGCCCGATGTCTCTATTCCCGTGAATGTCTTGACGCGCGCTCGCACCCTGAAGCCTGCACACAGAGCCGCTGAAAACTACCAGCGGCATACGGCAATGTGCAGGCACAGGAATAGAGATGCGCGAGATTTCGTCCGGCTTTGCCGAACAGCTGAAAACTATCAACTGTCAATCAGAGGCGAAGGGGAAGGGAAGGGGGCGTGGATATCCAGACTTGAAGCAAGAAGGCCGCTGTTCACTTGACTTCAAACTCTGCTGTTATGTAGCACATGCAGGGAATTAAAGTTTGGTTTTTCAAGATTTTGGAAGAAAAGGATCTTTAGTAATATACAGGCATGCAGTGTGGAGGACTGCCCCTCTGTCTTCTGTTTATACTAAAAGGAAGACAGAGAAGCCCTAGCAATGGTCTTTTAAGGGAGCAGTGGAAAGGGACAGAGGACGTTAATGAAAGCTGTTATTATAAGGTAATTACAGCTATTTTGACAATCATTGATAGACTAACTCAGGTATGCATGCCTAGCTCTAATAAACTAGCAAATAAAAAAAATATGACAGTTAACCTTTAAAGGGAACTTGTCATATTGTAGTGCAGTGCAGTGTTATCTGTGGGCAGCATGTTATAGAAGAGGAGAGCGGGTATGCTCTAATGCCACCTGATTTTCTCCATAAGGAGCTGATTATCTTCATAAGGAGATATAGTATCACCCAAAACAGAACCGTAAGAGCTGAGCAGATTGATAGACAGTTTTGCAGGGAAATTATTCAGTATAACTAGTAATTAATACACTTAAATCTCTGCTCGTGCTTAGGAGTCAAGTGGATGGTCTTACTAAGTGATTGACAGTTCTCTCTGTGTGCACAATACTTACACAGAGGGCCCACAATGCCTGAATAGGACCACCCTCTGGACTCCAATGTACAGATGAGCAGACCCAAATCGAAAGTGCTTCAATTGCCCTGAAAAGCTCTCTATCAATAAAAAAAATAAAAAATAAAATACAAGATATGTTGAATCACTTTGGGTCCGAACATTAGGATAATAGTTTTATATGGTCACATAGTACCGGCCAATTGAGAGACATAGGAGTTCAGCCTGTGGACCAGTTCTCCACTTTTACATTTATTGGTTCCTTTTGGTATAACCACTAGATAACGGCATGCACAATGATATAGAATCTGAGTACCGTGTCAGTTTTCTTATGGAATTTTGGAAAGTGTAATGTAACACTACAGTTCACTGACCTATTATATTGTGCTAGATTGGCCTGCAAACTGTGATCCACAAGCTATGCCCACAATACCCAGTGATTCTTCACTCCTTTACTGGCATGCCTCTATACAGGTAAGCATTATACAATGTTTTCTTTGTGGAATTTTGCCATGCCATTACTTTTTTGACAAACCCTGTTCCTGGCCAGACCTGCAAAAGGGAAACATGCTCACCTCCTACCTATTGCTGGGTACCGACTCCTTCACTCGCCATCCTTAGCTGCCTTGCTTACGTCTCCTGCTGTCAACATCCGCTTTGATGCTGCTGCAGCCAATCACTGGTTGCAGCAGTGTCCATTGGTCATGTGAGGCAAGGGGAGCAGGCCAGAGATTGGCAAAGGGGATGTAAACACTGGGGGGCCCGAGCATGGCAGCTGAGGACAGAGAGTGAAGGAGCTGGGACCCAGTGGAAGGGAGCAGGTAAGTTTGCTTCCCTTTTGCAGTTCTGGCCAGGAGGGGGAAGGGGGGTCTGCCAAAACCTCCCAAAATGTGGCCAACTCATTTAACTATCTGTGGGATAGACTAATTTGGGGAAAACTTAAGAGCAGTGGGAAATGAATACAACTGTATCTAGTCCAGGCAATAGTCTGTGAGATAGACTGCCTAGAATCTGGACAGATGCATTGTAACAAACTACTAGATGGATGTATAGAAGGTTTACTAGACTGGATACAGCTGTAACAAACCCTCAGCTGAGAGCAAGACTAGGAGTCTTCCAGTTTTCTGCCTTTGAATGTAAGCAAGAGTGTTCTCGTTCACTGACAGTAAACTAATATGGTAATGGAGAGAAAGTGAAGCACAAAGTGCATGTTTGCTAATGCTGTCTGATATTTAGAAGGCATGCACACAGAACAGAAATCTACCACAGTGGTGCTTGCTGTGTGATAGAGTTGGCGCATCTTGCTAGATGTTAGACACTTTTTCCTACTTACACCAATTCTTAGTTGGCTTTTTTGGATAATTTATCTTGTGCCTAAAAACTGGCACATGCCAATAATAGATTTGGCACAAATTAAAACTCCACATTGCCACAGTCACTATCAAGCCAAAAGAAAGTGTAGATTGTGGGACAATCTGTCATCATTAGTAATTAGTAATGAACCTGTCCAAAAACCACTGAACGAGAGAAATTTCATGAATTACGGCAGAAAACAAGTGCAAGACCCTTAATAAATATGAGTCAAAGTACGTGATATATTTTCCGATATTGGGAATTTATCGATTTTCACTGCATGTTGTAGTGATACAAAATTTCCACTAGATGGCACCATATTAGCTTCTTAATACTAGCTTTTTTTCTAAACAGTTCTTTGGTAGTGTTGATCGAGCACCAACGTGCTCGGGTGCTCAAATAGAACACTTTGGGATGCTAAATGGAAGAGAACCCGAGCATTAAACCAGGCACCCCTTGCTCTGAAGAGAGGAGGGTGTCTGGTTCATAGGAAAAGGTCAGAAATTGATGGAAACACCACTGAAATGGTTCGGTACCAGCATGAGGAGGATGTCTGGATGCATCTTGGACTCCTAGATCGCTGCTTGGAATGATGTTGTCCGAATAGTACGCCACTTTTACAGACTGACAATAATACCCACAAAACCGAAGATAAAATCGATTTTAGAGGAAAAATTGTTATGAAACAGTCTTTCCTTGTATATAAAGTGCAAGTGCTGCCAAAAATTACAAGAAAGAGGCACTCAGATACAACTTGTATATCACATAAAGGAGGGCCTCATTCACATTGTGGTACAATTGTTCAGGTAGTGGGACTCCTACAGTCATAAAGCCTATGCACTAAGTGAAAGGGCTGCCAAAAATTACAAGGAACGGGCACTCTAATACAGCGGTCCCCAACCGCCCTGGAAGATGGTTTGCCGGGCCGCGGCGATCAGGGCAGTCTTTAACTCTGTACTAATAAAGCGCTTCCATTATGGAAGCGCTTCATTGGTACAGAAGGACCAGGAAACGGTGAAAGATCTGTACTCACCGCTTCTTGGTCCACGGCTCGGCTATCGGCTGTGCAGAGCTTCGCACAGCGCGAGGTTGCTCTGTGACCTCACACTGTGCGCCGCTATACACAGCCAGCCGACAGCAGAATGAAGAGGATCGCGATGGTGACCAGGAGCAGGAGAGGTAAGTGTTTATTTTATTTTATTTGCACTGGGGGACATATGGCTGACATGAGGGGCTGACATATGGCTGACATGAGAGGCTGACATATGGCTGACATGAGGCGCTGACATATGGCTGACATGAGGGGCTCACATATGGCTGACATGAGGGGCTGACAGATAGCTGACATAGGGGGATGACATATGGCCGACATGGGGGGCTGACATATGGCTCACATGGGGGGCTAACATATGGCTGACATGGGGCAGACATGGCTGACATGGGGGGCTTATGGCTGACATTGGGGGGGCTTATGGCTGACATTAGGGGTATTATGGCTGACATTGGGGGGCTTATGGCTGACATGGGGGGCTGATAGGTGGCTAAAGGTTTGGGGGTTGATCTGAGCCATTGGGGGTCTGATCTGAGGTCTGATTAACATTGGGGGTCTGATTGCTGGTCTGACCTGAGGTGTAATGAAAAATATTTTTTTCTTATTGTTCTCCTCTAAAACCTAAGTGCATCTTATAGGGCGAAAAATACGGTACAGTGCAGCAGAGACCATAGTCAGTTTATATAGTGTTATATATTTTAATATGCACCTTGTGTTTTGTTATGCGCGTGAATCAGTCAGCCCCGCCCACCCCCTAAGCCCTGCTCCAGAACCCCCTCCCGCCCCCCACCTGGTCCCTGGGAAAATTGTCTTGCATGAAACTGGTCCTTGGTGCAAAAAAGGTTGGGGACCACTGCTCTAATACACCCTTTATTACACATAAAGGAAGGCATCATACACACCCTTGAAAAATTAAGATTGATGGCCTGCTGGTGACCCTCAAAAACATTAGGAGCAAGGGCCTGCTGGTGACCCTCTAAAAAATTAGGGGGGAGAGCCTACTACTGATCTGACCATATAAAACATTAGGGGTGAGGGTCTGCTGCTGATCTGACCGTCTAAAACATTATGGGCGAGGGCCTGCTGGTGACCCTCTAAAACATTAGGGGTGAGGGTCTGCTGCTGAGCTGACCCTCTAAAACATTAGGAGCGAGGGCAGCCTAATAAGCATGTTGATATGATGGATGAGGAGGACGAGAAAAGGAAGATTGAACCATATACACCTTTTTTTGTGGTAGAAGGGGTGCATGGGAATACAGTGTATTCAATACACCATAAAAGCCACATTTAAAGTGCCTTTATGTCCAGCCGCTTTCCTCTGGTTAAGTAGAGAAGTCAGGGGCAATCCCATTAGAGTCAACCTGTCAGAATTTTCAGTTGACAGGCGGATGCGCTTATCAGTTATTATGCCCCCAGCAGCACCAAATACCCCCTCTGACAAAACACTGGCGGCAGGGCAGGCCAGCACCTCCAAGGCGTAGATCGCCAGTTCATGCCACGTGTCCAGCTTGGACACCCAATAATTGTAAGGCACAGAGGGATCACTGAGGATGCTGACACGGTATGCTACGTACTCCTTCACCATCTTCCAAAACCTTTCCCTCTTTGTGAGACTAGGCCGCCCATCAGGGTTAGGGTGCTGGCGGGGTGTCATGAAATTGTCCCAGGCCTTGGAGAGTGTTGCCCTGCCTCGGTTGGAACTGCTGTTTGTTCCCCTCAGTTGCCTAAGGAACTACGTACTCTGCCGCCAGCGTTGTCAGATGGAAATTTTTAGAGCAATTTTTCCACAAGGACCTTCTAGTATTGCACCATTTTGCTAGTCCTCTCCACCACAGAAGTGAGAAATAATAAGTTCTCTTTGTAGCGGGGGTCGGGAACAGATGGAATAAATCTGCTATGGGTACTACCCTCTGTAGTGGAGGCAACCGTCTCCTGCTCCTTATCGTCATCCAATTTGTGCTGAGTAGACGAACTGAGGGTGGTCTGGCTATCACCCTGTGTATTGTCTTCCCCCATTTCCACATGCAAAGCGTCTGCCTTCATTGTGAGCAGCGAGCGTTTCAGTAGACACAGAAGTGGGATTGTTATGCTGATAATAGGGGCATCGCCGTTCACCATCTGTGTTGATTACTCAAAGTTGCGGAAAACCTCTCAGAGGTCAGACATCCATGCCCACTCGTCGCTTGTGAAGAGCGGAAGCTGACTGGAAAGGTGATGACCATGTTGCAGCTGGTATTCCACTACTGCCCTCTGCTGCTCACAAAGCCTGGCCAACATGTGGAATGTGGAGTTCTAGCACGTGCTCACATCGCACAACAGTTGGTGAGCTGGCAATTGCAAGCGATGCTGCAGCGTTGCCGGACCGGCGGCAGCTGTAGATGACTTTCGGAAATGGGCACACACGCAGCGCACCTTCACCAGTAGCTCAAGCAAATTGGGGTAGGTTTTGAGAAACCGCTGAATCACTAAGTTGATGGTATGTGTGTGAGCTTGCCGAGCTCCAAAGCCGCCACCAAGTTACGGCCATTATCAGACACAACCATGCCTGGTTGTAGGTTGAGTGGCGAGAGACACAGCTCAGTCTGGGCGGTGTGCTGTTTGTCACCTAAGCAAATTAGTTTCAGCGCAGCCTGTTGCCGCTTCCCCACTGCAGTGCTACACTGCTTCCAGCTACTGACTGGTGCTGCAAGATGAGAATGCAGAGGTGGAAGTGGAGGAGGAGTAGGAGGGGTTGCAGCCACTAATGTAACTGGTGGCTGAAATTCTGATGGAAATAGGGCCAGCAATCCTATTTGACGGTAGCACCTGTGCAGTCCCAGGGTACGACTCGCTCTCAGCCTCCACAGCATTCACCCAGTGTGCGTCAGGGAAATGTAGTGTCCCTGGCCAAAAGCACATGTCCATGTGTCAGTCATTAAATGGACCTTCCCAATAAATGCGTTGGTCAGGCATAGGTGATGTTATGGGACACATGCTGGTGTAAGGCGGGGACGGCACATCGGGAAAAATAGTGGCAGCTGGGGACTGAGTAATGAGGGACGGCCGCCGCCATCAGGCTGCGGAAAGCCTCAGTGTCCGCAAGCCTAAATGGCAACATTTCCAGGGCCAGCAATTTGGAAAGGTGTGCATTTAGTGCTATGCCCTGTGGGTGGGTGGCTGGGTATTTGCGCTTTCGTTCAAAGGCCTGGGGTATGGACATCTGTACGCTGCGCTGGGACACAGAAGTGGATGTGCTAGCTGATGGTGCTTGCGAAGGTCCAGGTGTCTGCGTCCTGGACAGGGGATTGGCCAGCACAAAACACAGGGGAAGAGGAGGCAGTGGTGTGACCCGCAGACACTGATTGTGGATCCAGGCTAGTGTTCATGCCCCTGCTCATTTTAGTACGGCACAGTTTGCAAATGACAATTCTTTTATTATCCGCACTTTCCTCAAAAAAGCGCCAGACTGCGGAACACCTACCCCTTGGCAAGAGAGATTGCAGCAAGGGGGTGCTCCGGGGAACAGTTGCAGGCCTGTTTGGTGTGGCCTGCCTTCTCCCTTTTGCCACCCCACTGCCTCTTCCAGCCTGTTGCTGTGCTGCCGATCCCTCCCCCTCTGTACTGCTGTCCTCGCTCGGCTTGCCTCCTTCCCAGGTTGGGTCAGTGATTTCATCGTCCACCACCTCCTTTTCCACTTCCTCACTCTGGTCATCCTCCTGACTTGTTGACCTAACAAGAACCTTACTTATTGACAACTGTGTCTCATTCTCATCATCAACCTCGAGACACTAATTGCCGTTGACTTATTAACAACTGTGTCTCATCATCATCATCCACCTCGTGAAACACTAATTGCCATTCCCTACCGTCATCTTTTTCTGACTGTCGATGCTCAAGAGTTTGGGAATCAGTGCACAAGATCTCCTCATGTCCCTCTTCAAGCGGGCTTGGCAAGAGGCCCAAATCAAGGAATGGCGATGAAAAGAGCTCCTCTGAATATTTGAGTGTGGGATCACTTGTTTTCCAAGACTCTCTGTGGTTGAAGGGATGGAGGATCAGGGTGAAAATTCTGTTGACCAGACTCTTGGCTACTGAGACTGGACTTTGTGGAAGACAGGGTGGTGCTTAACCGACTGGAAGCATTATCTGCTGCAATCCAACCGACCACCTGGTCGCACTGGTGTGACTTCGAGAGTGGTGTCCTGCGCCGCCCTGCAAACTGGGACATGAAGCTATGTATCGTGGATGAGTGTGTTTCTTGTGCTCTAGCAGCAGGCTCAGTTTCACCGTGCCCAGGGTCAAGGCCTCTGCGTGCACCATCAGCAGCATGGCCACTCCCCCGTCCCTTACTGCTCGTCTTGAGCATATTAAATGGTATATATGCTTGCAAGTATGTCACACATACAGTAGCGCAGGTTTTGTAAGTGTATGTGCAAATAAATTACACTGAATGTCACAGATATTTAGGATGCACAAACATTATACAGGAGACGTAGCGCAGGATGTGCAAATGTAACACAACAGATGTAGCAGAGATTGTGTCACTGTCAGCAGCAGCCAAACTATTGCACGCAATTTAGCGCAGGTTGTGCAAAAAAGGACTTTTGGGTATCTAACACCTTTCAACACTAAACCCTGCCTAAAAAAAGAAACAATTCTTGTCCGTACACTATCTGTCCCTTCTGCTGCAGCTCGCCCTGACTAAGACTGAGCCGAGCATGTCATCGGGAGGAGACTCGAGCATCGCTCTCGAGCACAAGCGGTGTTCGGCCCAACACCGGGCATGCTCACCCAACACTATTCAGCCATTCTTTGCTTGAGAGACAGCTTAGACATTGATGTCATATCTCCAGGATATGCCATCAATGTCTGATAGATGCAGGGCCCACATAGTGCCACAACGAGGTCCACGTACTGAACAGCCTTGCTTGGTTGTTTCTGATACTCTCATACAAGTGAAATTAAAGAGCCATGCATATGAGCAGCAGCCTTTCCAGTTACTCTCTGCCTGGATGCAGTGGCATGCATGGTGCCCCCTCACCAGGTGGGACAGAGTCAGAGGACCCTACTCTTGACATATTTACAGGTTACAGAGGTGGCACATGCATCTGTCAGACATTAATGGTATATCATAAGGTGTTGAGAATACCACTTTAAAGGGCTTCTGTCACCCCCAAAACTCATTTTTCATTTTTGGGCATATTAAAATCCTTATTGGACGACTATTCCCTATATAGGGCTCTTACCTTGTTCTGTGGCTTGGTTTCACTAAAAATCTATCTTTTAAAATATGCAAATGACTTCACTACCAGTCCTTTCAAAAAAACGCCCCCTCCTCCTGCTGATTGACAGCTCTCCTCCGGCTGGCCCTGTCTGCAATTCAAATCCCGCGCCTGCACCTCATTCGGCGCAGTCGCTCTGAGAGAAGGATGCTCGCTTCCTCAGCACTTCCTCAGTGCGCCTGTGCCGATGACGTCTTCTCTTTCAGGTTTAGAGGTGACGTCATCGGCGCAGGTGCACTGAGGGAGTGCTGAGGAAGCGAGCGTCCTTCTCTCAGAGCGCCTGCGCCGAATGAGGTGCAGGTGTGGGATTTGAAAATGCTGACAGGGCCAGCCGGAGGAGGAGAGTGCTCCCTGGTCCTGTCAATCAGCAGGAGGAGGGGGCGTTTTTTTGAAAGGAGGATGCGGCGGCTACCAGCAAGTAGACGCCCTACTTGCTGGTAGTGAAGTAATTTGCATATTTTAAAAGATCGATTTTTTGTGAAACCAAGCCACAGAACAAGGTAAGAGCCCTATATGGGGAATAGACATCCAATAAGGATTTTAATATGCCCAAAAATGAAAAATGAGTTTTGGGGGGTGACAGAAGCCCTTTAAAATAAAAAGGTGCAACTTAGGAACATTAAATGTAAAAGGAAAAAATCTATAAAAAATATTAAGGAATGAAATAATGGGTATAGTAGTTATTTCTATTACATGAAGTCCTACTTTCCTCATCTGTTTTAGTACAACAGAAACAAATACGTAATAGATAAGACTAAGAAGGACATACAGCTCACACTTGTTTCAACTAATTAACCCATTAGATCCCTACTTCTAGACCTGGTCACTGACTTTCTCCATGTGTTTGGTTGCAGAGTCGCTCCAGACCATATCTACCATTTGAGCACAGATGTGCAGGATCACTAATACATTCACAATGGATTCTCCTACCTGCTCATTGTATAGACATGTAAGTATCACAATTACATTTAGTGCTGGATCTACATCTCAGGATGTGGCACAGATTGTCTCACACCTAGACTGTGCCCAGTGAGGAGGTATTTATTAACCTTTGCATCTTTACATAGTGACAGGCAGTGATGGTCAGTTCGCAGTGTTCGCCAGCGAACACATGCGGGCTGCCATCTTTAGTAAGGTGGACTCACCCGTCCAGCGATGCACAGGTAAGCCCTTACCTGTGCCTGTGACGGGAGCCGGTCTGAAATCAAATGCAGTCACCGGAGCAGGCAGTTCCGAGAACAGCCGCCGGGGGCCTTCATTGGGCTGTTCTCGGAACTGCCTGCTCCCGGTGACTGCATTTGATTTCAGACCGGCTCCCGGCACAGGCAAGGGCTTACCTGTGCATCGCCTGACGGGTGAGTCTACCTTACTAAAGATGGCAGCCCGCATGTGTTCGCTGGCGAACACTGAACTGACCATCACTGGTGACAGGTATAATGTGCACCATACTCTGCAAGATGGAGCATGTCTACTGTGAAAAAATGACTAGGGTTGCCACCCAGCCAGTACACCTTTGGCACAGTCGGTATCTACAACTAGAGACCAGTGCTGGTAAAAGTTTTTGTGTGGCACCTACTTCAACTGCATACACATCCTCACGAAGCAGATAAAGTTGAATACAATGGTGGAGCAAAGAGCAATCAGTCACGATTTGATTAATGGATTAGCGCAGGCAGGTGTGATGCAGTGATGTCATTGTGCCTACTGTGCTTAACTGCCAGAATGCATCAGATCTGTACTTGGAGTTCTGTTCATGTCTAGCCAGCATCTTGGCACAGCAAGCGCCAGTGGCGTAACTAGAAATGACTGGGTCCCACAGCAAATTTTTGAATGGGGCCACCCCCCCAGGAACTTCTTCGCAGCCCGCCTCCTTCCATGCAACCCCCACACCTGTGGCTAGTCAAAATCACTCTCTCAGACAAAGCCCAACAGCTGCTGTCTGTATGTTTCCTACAGTGTCGCTGTCACGGATCAGCGGATGCGAACCCATAGTGCTACTGACTGGCTGTAGCCTGGAGGGGTGTGACTAACCAACTACCTAGTCTTCGCTAGAGCCTCTGATGGTGAGGATAAACTTGGGCCGCTAGGAACCGAAGGATGAGGCAGAGGCGTAGTCAGACATGCAGAAGGTCAGGGCAGGCGCACAGGTCAGGCAATCCGAGTCGGCAACGGGAGAGACAAAGCAAACAGGCAGGGATCAGACGATAAGCGGAATCCAGGGACGAAGTATAGATCAGGAACACAAGCGGTTAGCAAGCTCTTTAGCAACAGACTAGGACATTGACAGTCAGGCATCTGGTAAAAGCCCCTTAAATATGTGAATAAGATACAGGGTTGGTCAACAAGGTCTCCTGACCCAACCCAGCCCAGCCAAAGGAGTGATGCGTACCGCTTTTAGAGCAGTGACACATGAAACCAGCCAAGCACATGCTGTGTCCAGGGCTGAATGGAAGCTGTGGAGTGGAATCCTCAGAAGCAACATCACTCACACAAACAGAGTGTCCCGGACTGCAGTGGGAACTGGAAAGCACTGGCCACCGATCACCGAAGAGCATGGAACCCGGGACCGCAGCGGTAAGCAGGGGAACAGCATCGCATAGCAGTCGCTGTTACAGAACCCCCCCCCCCTTACGCCTCCTCTTCTTGAGTCCACAACGAGACAGAAAGCTCTTTATCAGATCCGGAGCATGAATGTTCCCCTGCGGCTCCCAAGATCTCTCCTCAGGACCAAATCCCTTCCAGTCCATAAGATAGTAGGTCTTCCTACCACATTTCTTGATGTCCAGGATGTCCTTGACTTCAAATACCTTGTCAACATTCTCTGATACCGGAGTTGGAGTAGAAGGAGCCATTGAGAAATTTTCAGTAAGGAGACATGGAAGGCATTGAGAATACGCAGAGAGGGAGGTAGACGTAGTTTATATGTCACTTCGTTGATCCTCCTCAATACTTTGAAAGGTCCAAGGAACATGGGAGCAAACTTAAAACTGGGGACCCTTAAGTGGATGTTTTTGGAGGAAAGTCATACCTTATCCCCAGACGAGAACTGAGGTGGTCTCCTTCTTCTCCTGTCTGCATTTGTCTTCATGCTGGTCACCGCTTTGTTGATGCAGATCTTGGTGTCACACCAAATATTCAAAAAATCTCTAAAAAAAGGAATCCACAGCTCGCACGCCGGAAGATACAGGAACAGGAAGAGGAGTACGAGGATGTTGACCAAAAACGACAAAGAATGGAAGGGATCCAGTAGACTCACTAGTGTGGTTGTTATAGGAGAACTCTGCCCAAGGTAGCAGTTGTACCCAGTTGTCGTGTTGAGCGGAAACAAAATGCTAAAGATAGTTCTCCAATATCTGATTGACCCGCTCTACTTGCCCGTTGGTTTGAGGGTGATAACCGGAAGAGAAGTCCAGGTCAATTTCTAGCAGTCGGCAGAGAGCTCTCCAGAGCTTGGATGTAAACTGGACTCCTCGATCAGAAAGAATGTGCCCAGGTAAACCATGCAGACGGAAGTTATGTTTAATGAACAGTTTAGCAAGTTCTGCAGCCAAAGGCAGTCCAGTCAAAGGAACGAAGTGAGCGCCATCTTGGAGAAGTGGTCCACGACCACCCAAATAACGGTACATCCAGCCGAAGAGGGCAGATCTGCAATAAATTCCATGGCAATGTGTTGCCATGGAGCATCAGGAACAGGTAGGGCTAACAACAGGGTCAGTGGTCTGCTCCTGGAGATTTTGTTCTGAGCACAGACGGTGCAAGCAGGGCCGGATAAACGTAGGGGCGGATGGAGCTGCAGCTCCAGGCCCCTGCATGAAAATAGGCCCAGCAGCCCGCATAGGCCAATCGGAGCTAGGCCCGCATAGGCCGCCTCGCTGTGGTTGCCTGGCGGCCACCCCGCAACCCTTTACTAGGACCGAACCGTGCCGACTGTCAGATGATGACAGGGCCGGCACGCAAGGAGAAATCTCCCAGGCCGACCCTTTACAGAACTCACCAGGACAGTGACAGCTGACAGATCAGGTCAGGTGACAGGTCAGCTGTGCACGCCGCGCTGCGTCGTCACGTCAGACTCCTCCCCTGGGGCCTAGGCCATGCCGTAAAGTGAAAGACCATGACTGCTGCTGCGCGCAGGAAGATCAAAATTCTTCCTGCGTGGAGTCAGGGGTGCTGCCAGCGGTGAGTCGCGTTCAGCAGCCTTCAGTGTACTGCCCAGAAAACAACTCATAGGCAGTAAGTAAATCAGCATTGGCTCACCTCACCTATTATACTGTGTACTGTATAATTTATACATGTCATTCAGGAGCATGGAAAAGCTGGGTGATGATTTTTTTCACCTAGCTTTTCCATGCTCCTGAATTGCATATCTGCTTATAGGCATATACAGTGGGATGCAACCTTGTTAATCGTCATGATTTTCCTGTATAAATCGTTGGTTGTTGCGATAAAAAATGTCAGTTAAATATATCATATAGGAGACACACACAGTGATATTTGAGAAGTGAAATGAAGTTTATTGGATTTACAGAAAGTGTGCTATAATTGTTTAAACAAAATTAGGCAGGTGCATAAATTTGGGCACCACAAAAAAAGAAATGAAATCAATATTTAGTAGATCCTCCTTTTGCAGAAATTACAGCCTCTAAACGCTTCCTGTAGGTTCCAATATGAGTCTGGATTCTGGTTGAAGGTATTTTGGACCATTCCTCTTTATAAAACATCTTTAGTTCATTCAGGTTTGATGGCTTCTGAGCATGGACAGCTCTCTTTAAGTCACACCACAGATTTTCAATTATATTCAGGTCTGGGGACTGAGATGGCCATTCCAGAACGTTGTACTTGTTCTTCTGCATAAATGCATTAGTGGATTTTGAGCAGTGTTTAGGGTCGTTGTCTTGTTGAAATATCCAGCCCCGGCGCTGCTTCAGCTTTGTCACTGATTCTTGGACATTGGTCTCCAGAATCTGCTGATACTGAGTGGAATCCATGTGTCCCTCAACTTTGACAAGATTCCCAGTCCCTGCACTGGCCACAGAGCCCCACAGCATGATGGAACCACAACCATATTTTACTGTAGGTAGCAGGTGTTTTTCTTGGAATGCTGTGTTCTTTTTCCTCCATGCATAACGCCCCTTGTTATGACCAAATAACTCAATTTTAGTTTCAACAGTCCACAGCACCTTATTCCAAAATTAAGCTGGCTTGTCCAAATGTGCTTTAGCCCACCTCAAGCGGCACTTTTTGTGCTGTGGGTGGAGAAAAGGCTTCCTCTGCATCACTCTCGCATACAGCATCTCCTTGTGTAAAGTGTGCCGAATGGTTAAATGATGCACAGTGACTCCATCTGCAGCAAGATGATGTTGTAGGTCTTTGGTGCTGGTCTGTGGGTTGACTCTGACTGTTCTCACCATTCGTCGCTTCTGTCTATCTGAGATTTTTCTTGGTCTGCCACTTTGAGCCTTAACTTGAACTGAGCCTGTGGTCTTCCATTTCCTCAATATGTTCCTAACTGTGGAAACAGACAGCTGAAATCTCTGAGACAGCTTTCTGTATCCTTCCCCTAAACCATAATGGTGAACAATCTTTGTCTTCAGGTCATTTGAGAGTTGTTTTGAGACCCCCATGTTGCTACTCTTCAGAGAAAATTAAAAGAGGAGGGAAACTTACAATTGACCCCCTTAAATACTCTTTCTCATAATTGGATTCACCTGTGTATGTAGGTCAGGGGTCACTGAGCTTACCAAGCCAATTTGAGTTCCAATAATTAGTTCTAAAGGTTTTGGAATCAATAAAATGACAACAGTGCCCAAATTTATGCACCTGCCTAATTGTGTTTAAACAATTGTAGCACACTTTCTGTAAATCCAATAAACTTAATTTTGCTTCTCAAATAATCACTGTGTGTGTTTCCTATATGATATATTTAACTGACATTTTTTATTGTAACAACCAACGATTTATACAGGAAAATCATGACGATTAACAAGGTTGCCCAAACTTTCGCATCCCACTGTATATCTTTATAATAGCTGAGCCTGATCTATTATAAACAGATATGCCATTCAGGAGCATGGAAAAGCTAAGTGAGGAATAGTCACCTAGCTCTTCAATGCTCCTGAGTGGTATATCTGCTTATAATAGATCAGCTATTATAAACAGATATGCCTAAAGGCAGATTTGCCATTCAGGAGCATGGAAAAGCTAGGTGACTTTCTCACCTAGCTTTTCCATGCTCCTGAATGGCAGATCTGCATATAATAGCTTGGCTATTATAAACATGTATGCATATAAGCATATATGCCATTCAGGAGCATGGAAAAGCTAGGTGACTATTTCTTGCCTACCTATCTTTTCCAAGCTCCTCAATGGCATATCTGCTTATAATAGATTAGCTTTTATAAACACATATGCCATTCAGGAGCATGGAAAAGCTAGACGTGAATAGCTTTTTCATGCTCCTGAATGACATATCCAGCAGCACTAGTTAACGCCTTGGGGGTGGCTATACACAATACAGCCATCTATATAGATGGCTGTATATTTAAACTGTGGCCAGAGATGTACACTTAGGCTAAGTTCACACAGCAGATTTTTCCCACGCAAACCCGTGCGTAAATCTGCTTCAAAATTACGCATGAACTTTAGTCCAATAGACTTGAATGGGATTACGCAGACCCGTTCACACTTCAAACTTTATGCATGCGTATTTTCACATGTGTAATTTTGCGTAAATTCACATTTTATTTGTGCTATAAAAAGTTGCTCTGTGTTGCGTTTTTTTTTTTCTATAAAAAGGCCCATTAAAATCTTCTGCACCAGACCCATGATGCTCTTAATCTGGCCCTGGGTGCAAGCAGAGACATAGTCACACACATCTTTGGACATTATGGGCCACCATTAGTGGAGAGACACTAGTTCTGTGGTCTTGCGGATCCTGGGATGACCGGCCAGTTTTGAGTTGTGCCCCCACATTAGGACACATTTCCTTTTGGCAGATGGCACGAATGTCTTCCTGGGATTAATGTCTCTTACCAGGACAGGAGCAACTGTGATCAAGCGAGCAGGCTCTATCAAGTATTGGGGCTCCTTCTCCTGGTCAGAAAAGTAAAATGATTGAGACACAGCATCTTTGATGTTCTTCTCAGCCGGGTGGAAGTGCAACTCAAAATCAAAACGGGAGAAGAAGAGTGCCCACCTGGCTTGGCGAGGGTTCAAACACTGGGCTGTCTGCAGATACGTAAGATTAATACTAGTGAAAATTAATACTAGATGCTGGGCTCCCGCCAATGGATAACGCCACTCCTCCAAGGCGAGTTTTGTGGCTAGAAGCTCCGTCTTCTATACAATAATTCCTCTCAGTGGGGGAGAAGAGCTTGGAGATATCCACAAGTAACATCTTGCCCATAGAACCTTTTTGTAGTAAAACAGCACCGGCTTCTATAAAGAATTGGCAGGAGTCATCGGGATGTCGCAGTACAGGAGCAGAGGCAAAATAGCTCTTTAATTGGACGAAAGCGGCCTCTGCCTCAGGAGTCCAGTCTTTGGCATTCACCCCTTTCTTAGTAAGAGCGGAGATCAGAGATGTGAGGGATGAAAAATTCTTAATGAACTGCCGGTAGGAATCCCAGGAAGCGCTGTATAGCCCGAAGACTTGGTGGGTGTGGCCAATCCATTATCGTCTTCAATTTTTAAGGATCCATCTGTATTCCGGCATCTGAGATGATTTATCCGAAAAACGGTACAGTAGTCTTCTCAAAGGTGCATTTCTCAAGTTTGGCATAGAGTCGATTTTCCCTCAACCAGTGTAAGACTGTATATGCTTCCGGTGAGTGATTACATCTGGAGAATAAATCAGTATATCGTCTAGGTACACGATCACGCATATATATAGAGCAGGTCCCGGAAGATATCATTAACAAACTTTTGGAATACCGCAGGAGCATTGCACAGACTGAAGGGCATGACGAGATACTCGTAGTGTCCATCACGAGTGTTGAAAGCAGCCTTCCACTCGTCGCCCTTTCGAATGCAGACAAGGTTATATGCACCGCAGGTCGAGTTTGGTAAAGACCTTAGCCCCCCGGATCGTATCAAAGAGTTTGGAGATTAGCGGAAGAGGGTATTGATTTTTTACCGTGACCTTATTCAGACCTCGATAGTCGATACAGGGCCGTAAGGATCCATCTTTTTTCTGCACAAGAAGAACCCGGCACCGGCAGGTGAAGTGGATTTCTGGATAAACCCCCTCTCCAGATACTCCTTGGTGTAGTCAGAGATCGCCTGAGTCTCTGGAAGTGAGTCATATAAACGATGAGGAGGCAGGGTCTATGCGTCTTTCTTACTAAAGACATCTGCAAAACTGGCATACTGCTGCGGAAGTCCAGGCAGGTCTACAGGTACAGAAGGCGAGGAAGCAGGTCGGATCTCCGCTAGGCAGGTGGAGTGACAAGATGTTCCCCGATGCAGTATCTGACTGGAGTGCCAGTACAGAACTGGAGTGTGCAGACACAGCCAGGGTAGTCCAAGTATAACTGGATTCACGGAGGCTGGCAGCACATAGAAGGAGATCAACTCAGAGTGCAGAACCCCAATCTGTAATTTAAGGGGTACAGAGAGTACCGATCCAGGGAGTGGTAATCCATTTATGGAGGTCACTGACAAAGGGCTTTCCAGACGAATGGTGGGAAGCCGATACTGATGGACCAGGGCTTGTTGAATGAAGTTACCGGCTGACCCAGATTCCAAGAATGCAGGCACAGACAGTGTGACTCACTTGTGAGAGAGAGTCACCGGAACTGAACGTTTCGGATAGGCTTCTCCTTGTATAGGACCACCTGTCCTATTGATCCTGGACATTGTTGTTTCCCAGCTTTTGTGGACAATTACGCACAAAGTGGCTCTTGCATCCACAGTACAAACACAGGTTCTCTGCTTTGTGACGTAGGCGTTCCTGGTCAGACAGTCGAAGGCCCTCTATTTGCATGGACACTTCAGGTGGGATCGGTCTCTGGAAGGATGGAGCCAAACAAGGTGGTCTTCTGGTACTTGCGACCTGCTTAGAACGTTCCCTGAAACGCATATCAATCCTTGTAGCCAATGTGATAAGGTCATTCAGAGTAGACAGGTGGTCGCGACCAGCTAGTTCATCCTTAATACAGTCAGAAAGGCCCTCCCAGAACACCGCCAGTTGGGCCTCATTATTTCATGCAAGTTCGGCAGCCAGGATACGAAACTGGATGGCGTACTGACCCACAGACGAGGAACCTTGACGTAAATGCAGCAGAGCTGAAGCAGCAGAGGACGAGTGGCTGGGCTCCTCAAAGACCATCCAGAAAGTAGCCAGAAAAGACTGCAGATTATTGGTCTCTGGACCTCAATGTTCCTATATAGGATTTGCCACGGCAAGGGCCTCATCAGACAGCAGGCGAAAATGAAGGCAAACTTGGAACGCTCAATGGGAAACCTCTGCCCATGTAACTCAAAGTGGATCAGGCACTGATTTAGGAATCCATGACAGGTCTTAGGTTCACCACCATAGCGGGTTGGCAGAGGGAGTATCTCACCAGCGGCACTCTGATCCGGATTCACCGGTGTAGTCGTAGAAGGAGTAGCAGCGACTGGCGACCCTGCAGTGACTGGAGAAGAGATCGCATCCAGACAAGCAGAAACATTTTGCATGAATTGCATGAAGAAATCATGCGGTTCGCTCTGGCGCTTTAATTCCTGTAACAGATCATGAACGGCAGCCTTGGGATGACCAGTGGGATCCATGGCCTGAGTGTACTGTCACGGATCAGTGGATGTGAACCCACTGTGCTACTGACTGGCTTTACCCTGGAGAGGCGTGACTAAGCAACTACCTGGTCTTCGCTAGAGCCTCTGATGGTGAGGATAGACTTGGGCCGTTAGGGTAGTTACCAGTTGCCACCCCAGAGCAGTCCCAGAGTCAGTAGCAGCTGGTCCAGGCGGACCAGGAGATACCTAAGATAGGTACCAGCAGTACAGGAGTGGTAGACAGGCAGGGTCATTACCAGGAGCAACAAAGCAGGAACCGAAGGATGAGGCAGAGGCATAGTCAGACAGGTAGAAGGTCAGGGCAGGCGGCACAGGTACAGGTCAGGCAATCTGGGTCGGCAATGGGAGACACAAAGCAAACAGGCAGGGATCAGACGATAAGCGGAATCCAGGGACGAAGTATAGATCAAGAACACAAGTGGTTATCAAGCTCTTTAGCAACAGACTAGGACCTTAACACTCAGGCATCTGGGAAAAGGGCTGAGCCCCTTAAAGGGAACCTGTCACCGGGATTTTGTGTATAGAGCTGAGGACATGGGTTGCTAGATGGCCGCTGGCACATCCACAATCCCTAATCCCCATAGCTCTGTGTGCTTTTATTGTGTAAAAAAACCCGATTTGATACATATACAAATTAACCTGAGATAAGTCCTGTACGTGAGATGAGTCAGGTTAATTTGCATATGTATCAAATAGGTTTTTTTTACACAATAAAAGCACACATAGCTATGGGGACTGGTTATTGCGGATGTGCTAGCGGACATCTAGCAACCCATGTCCTCAGCTCTATACACAAAATCCCAGTGACAGGTTCCCTTTAAGTATGTGTAGGAGAGCCAGGGTTGGTCAATGAGGTCACCTGATCCAACCCAGCCCAGCTCAGGGAGTGATGCGTACCGCCCTTAGAGCAGTGACAGATGAAACCAGCCGAACACATGCTGAACACATGACCTGATGTCACACAGCTTTAGGTTACAGTGCACTCCTACACACACTATGTCCTGTCCTAAAGCTGTGTGCTGACAGGCGCCCAGAGAGGAAGACCAGGGGGCGGTGAGTAACAACCAGTTCTAGGACTCGGAGCACCATAATCACTTCTCCCTGGGCCCTGAAAATAAATCCATTTCTCCTGCTCCTGGCCCCCTTCCTGAGGTCAAGCCCCATAGCAGCCGCTGCTTCCATGGCAGCTACACCCCTGATTAAAAAGATCATAGCTATGCTTACTATTGTTCTCTTTGGCTACAAATAGATCAAACCTGACTCTGTGCTTTACTGCCCTTGCACAGGGAAGCATAGTCTGATGACAAACAAGGATAGGAGAGTAAAAGATCACTTTAGTAACATAGTTTATAGTGTATAAGGCTGAAAAAAGACATCTGTCTATTCAATTCTTTCAAACAGAAGACCCACAGCTTTTTACACAGGCTAATAGGTAGAGAAGGCAAGGTACATAATTCAGCATATACAAGTAAATACTGTTCTTCTTAATGGCTATAGTCAAGGGCTGGAAAATAGAACTGGACATTCTTAATATTAATAATTACTATTATTCTTCTGCCTGAAGCACACTACAGCAAATTCTGCATAAGCTATGATACCGCCACAACAGAACCGGTGATATTGGCTTTAGAACACTTACAGCCCCAGTGCCCCCATTAAAGAGCTAGCCTCAGAACCAACATAACAGATATAGCCAGGGCACTCCCATAGAAGTACCCGCCACGGTCACCTCCTGCCAGATATGCCAGAATTTGCAACTATGCCTCCAAACGCAGCCTCCAAATCAATAGTGAACCAAGCCTAAGTATGATATATTTCTCTTTACAGTGACCAGAAGCTTGAATCATGGAGGGTTTGCTTTGCCTCTGATTCTCGTGAGCCATGCATTGGGCCTGATGCTTTTATCACACATAAAGACTTTGTATCCTCCCAGGGCAATGTCTATTATCATGACATAGCTCTATTGCACCTGTCCAAAAAGGTGTCCAATATACATCCAGTTTGCTTGCCTTATTCTGAGGAGACCGTCTCATCTGGAGATATTTGCTACTGGGCAGGCTGGACCACTGCTGAGACAGGTACTCTATTTTCATTGCTTCCGTACACATAAAACAAGACACCTGTTTGTTATCCATTTACCATATTGACCGAAATGACAGATGGGTGTATATGCATTTGGTACATTTGCTGTATACCCATTGAAAATCAGGTTAGGCCTCATGCACACGACCGTTGTGTGCATCCGTGGCCGTTGTGCCGTTTTCTGTTTTTTTTCGCGGACCCATTGACTTTCAATGGGTCCGTGGAAAAATCGGAAAATGCACCGTTTTGCAGCCGAGACCGTGATCCGTGTTTCCTGTCCGTCAAAAAAATATGACCTGTCCTATTTTTTTGATGGACAACGGTTCACGGACCCATTCAAGTCAATGGGTCCGTGAAAGAACACGAATGCACACAAGATTGGCATCCGTGTCCGTGATCCGTGGCCGTAGGTTACTTTCATACAGACGGATCCGAAAACTCAGATCCGACAGTATATTCTTCGTGAAAACTCAGATCCGACAGTATATTCTAACACAGAGGCGTTCCCATGGTGATGGGGACGCTTCAGGTTAGAATATACTGAAAAACTGTGTACATGACTGCCCCCTACTGCCTGGCAGGTGCTGCCAGGCAGCAGGGGGCAGACCCCCCCCCCCTGTTTTTAACTCATTGCTGGCCAGTGCGGCCGCCCCTCCCCTCCCTCCCCTGTAGTTAACTCATTGGTGTCCAGTGGGCCCCCCCTCCCTCCCCTCTAGTTAACTCATTGGTGTCCAGTGGGCCCCCCTCCCTCCCCAGTAGTTAACTCATTGGTGTCCAGTGGGCCCCCCCTCCCTCCGCTGTAGATAACTCGTTGGTGGCCAGTGGGCCCTCTCCCCTCCCTCCCCCTCTTAATGAAAATCGCCCCCCCTATCATTGGTGGCAGTGGAGAGTACCGATCGGAGTCCCAGTGTAATTGCTGGGGCTCCGATCGGTAACCATGGCAACCGGGATGCTACTGCAGTCCCGGTTGCCATGGTTACTTAGCAATTTGTAGAAGCTTCATACTTACCTGCGAGCAGCGATGTCTGTGACCGGCCGGGAGCTCCTCCTACTGGTAAGTGACAGGTCTGTGCTATAGGCAATGCGCCGCACAGACCTTTCACTTACCAGTAGGAGGAGCTCCCGGCCGGTCACAGACATCGCAGCTCGCAGGTAAGTATGAAGCTTCTACAAATTGCTAAGCAACCATGGCAACCGGGACTGCGGTAGCGTCCCGGTTGCCATGGTTACCGATCGGAGCCCCAGCGATAACACTGGGACTCCGATCGGTACTCTCCACTGCCACCAATGATAGGGGGGGCGAATTTAATTAGAAGGGGGAGGGAGGGGAGAGGGCCCACTGGCCACCAACAAGTTATCTACAGCGGAGGGAGGGGGGCCCACTGGACACCAATGAGTTAACTACAGGGGAGGGAGGGGGGGCCCACTGGACACCAATGAGTTGTCTGTGACCGGCCAGGAGCTCCTCCTACTGGTAAGTGAAAGGTCTGTGCGGCGCATTGCCTATAGCACAGACCTGTCACTTACCAGTAGGAGGAGCTCCCGGCCGGTCACAGACATCGCTGCTCGCAGGTAAGTATGAAGCTTCTACAGGCAGCAGGGGGCAGTCATGTACACAGTTTTTCAGTATATTCTAACCTGAAGCGTCCCCATCACCATGGGAACACCTCTGTGTTAGAATATACTGTCACCTCTGAAAAAGCTTTTATGCAGACGGATCTTCGGATCCGTCTGTATGAAAGTAACCTACGGCCACGGATCACGGACACGGATGCCAATCTTGTGTGCATCCGTGTTCTTTCACGGACCCATTGACTTGAATGGGTCCGTGAACCGTTGTCCGTCAAAAAAATAGGACAGGTCATATTTTTTTGACGGACAGGAAACACGGATCACGGTCTCGGCTGCAAAACGGTGCATTTTCCGATTTTTCCACGGACCCATTGAAAGTCAATGGGTCCGCGAAAAAAAAATGGAAAACGGCACAACGGCCACGGATGCACACAACGGTCGTGTGCATGAGGCCTTAGGGAGAGTGGAATAAGCCACTTGCCAGACATGCCCGATTCCTGTTTCCTAGAGATGATGCCTAGAAAAACACAACTGGTATAAAATACATGTGTATGGTCAAGTTCAGAGAGCTCACCTTTAACTAAAGACACAAGCACAGGCAGATGTAGAGAACAGAAAATAATGTATCACTTCTTAGAGGTTTCAAAGTATAATAGATAAAAAGCCTGATGGTTACATCACACTAGGTGAACATTGTAGACCTGTCTAGAATAGGGGTGCACAACCTGGGGACAGGGAGCCATATGCAGCCTGCAATGTCACCCTGAGCACCCCTGGTGTAGAGCAATGATTTAAGGGAGCCTGTTACGTTGAGCATGTTATAGAGCAGGAGGAGCTGAGCAGGTTGATATATAGTCTTATGGGAAAACATTCAGTAAAACCTGTAATTTATTCATTCAAATTTCTGCTCATTTTGGGCTTTGAAGTCAAGGAAGCGGTCCTATCAGTGATTGACAACCTTTCCTCCATGACTGTACATACAGAGATCTCTGTCAATCACTTTAAAGCCTAAAATGAGTAGAAATTTACATGAATGAATCATACATTTTACTAAATCTTTTCCTATAAAACCATATATCAATCTGCTCAGCTCTTCCTGCTCTATAATAGGCTGCATGTAGCTTACATTGCATTCTTGTGGTAACAGGTTTCCTTTAATGGTTAACAGACAGTACATTAGGTTACTTCTACTACATAGAGTTTCTAAGGCTATGCCTGCAGAGCAAATGTTAGCTTCATGCTACCCCAAAATCCCCAAACTACAACCAAATGAACTGGGTGCAACTAGCTGCAAAATCCAAACAATCTAAAACAGTAAAAGTGTCAATGCCTGACACGAATCTCTTCTGTTAACACTTCTACACAGTCCCGTTCTACACCAACTCTGCCTGAACCACACTTACATTGGTCAACCCACCAGGTACGCTGAAGTCACCCATCTACACAATCAGCACCTATTAAGGCCACAGCAACCCTCCCTACCAGGGTTGGGCCAGGTTTCCAAAACCAAACTTTGCCTGATACCCCCTCAACTCAACTGACTTCAAAGGCCAATGATAAGCCCATCCTCTATCCCATTAGCAACAGCTTGCTTCATGTCTCACATGTCTCTTCAGTCTTACCCAAAATTTGCCCAAGGAAGTGGTCTGCCAAACAGTCCACCCCCAAGACACTATGTAAGAAAACTTCCCCAAAAAAGATGACCCACAATGTGGTTTCTACAAAGGCCTAGCATCATTCTCTCCACCTCACTGGTGAAAAGCATTCTACAGCAAGCAGCCACTCCTGTTTCACATGTCTGCTCAACGCAGACAGACTTTGGCCTACCAGTTATGTACAGGCTAGATACAGGCTATTTAGTCACCACACTCAATGGCACTAAGAACTCAACCTTAGATCCACTCTCCAAGCTCCATGGTGCTGTGATGCAGCACACCGACTTCACAACAAGTGCCTTCCTACTAGCATCAGATACCTTTTGGTCCCACGCCATCCCTATCAACCTCCTCCAACCAGCTGACAGCTCAGTGATGAGTTGTCCCAACTGCCAGCCAATGTAGTGGTCAGGCAGTGTATAGCAATCTGTAAGTCCCAGGGAAATCCTGCAGGAAGCAAAGGGGTTATGCACACAGGGCAATACAGCACATGCATACTGTACATACATGTAATACCATAACCGACAAGTTAGCAGTCTCTCTTGTAACACTGGGGCAGATCTGCGCACTTTACTCGGTCTAAAAATACGAATCACAGTCTTAATATTAGACAAATTTACTATTCTGTTGCATGGACCTTTATAAGTCTGGAGTACCGGGTATACACCAGGTTTACACTGGAATGCCGTCGGTGACACAAAAATTTGACAGTGCACCAGAAAATGTGTTTGTGCAGCAAAAAAAAAACAGTCTAGTGTAAGTTTACACCAACTATAAGTTGACATAGGTTTACTCCAAAAATACACTAAAATTTTGCGCATATTTTTTGGTGCACGGGGACGCATTTAGGCCATGCACTTTTAGTGCAAAGCCATGTCCTCTTGCCAGGCAAGGTGTAAAATGCTTAGAAACGTGTTTATAACAGGTGGCAAATGTGATGCAAATCTGCACGCCAGTTTTTTGGAACAAAGTGCACAAAAAAATAAATAAAAAAAATGTGTGTTTTCAATAGCAAATCTTCCACATAGTATAAGGGTACTTTCACACTAGCGTTAGAGGATTCTGGTAGGCAGTTACGTTGCCGGAACTGCCTGCTGGATCCGGAAATCCGTGTGCAAACGGATAGCATTTGTTTTCCGGATCCGGATCCGTCTGACAAATGCATTGAAATACCGGATCCGTCTCTCCAGTGTCATACGGAAAAACTGATCCGTTTTTCCGGAACATTAATACATTTCAATGGAAATTAATGCCATTCCAGCAAGTGTTCCGGAATTTTGGCATGCTGCAGTATTTTACTGAACTGAAGACATCCTGATGCATACTGAACATTCCTTTCCTCTTTCCATTAAGAATGCATTAGGATAAAACGGAAGCGTTTTTTTCTGGTATTGAACCCCTATGACGGAACTCAATACCGGAAAACTTTAACGCTAGTGTGAAAGTACCCTTATGCCTCTTTGACCCCTGAGAGTCTGAGCTCCTTGGTTCACTTCAAGGTTCCTTCTGCCTGTACTGCCAACTAGAAGAAACCCAGTGTCCTAACCTCCATGGTTGATAAATAGGTAAATAAGTGGCTGCCACACTCTTTGGAGCCCGCTTAGCTCTAGGGGAACACAGAATGAGGCTTTTAAAAACATAACATGCCTCAGGCTACTTTCACACTTGCGGCAGAGTGATCCGGCAAGCAGTTCCGTTGCAGATCCGGCAAAATGTATGCCAACTGATGGCATTTGTAAGACTGATCAGGATCCTGAGCAGTCTTAAAAATGCCTGATCAGTCAGAAAAATGCATTGAAATGCCAGATCCATCTTTCCGGTATCATCCGGCAAAACGGATCCGGCATTTATTTTATTCACCTTTTTTTCAGTCTGCGCATGAGGATGGATCCGGCATTCCGGTATTTTGAATGCTGGATTCGGCACTAATACATGCCTATGGAAAAAATCCGGCATTCAGGCAAGTCTTCCGTTTTTTTGGCTGGAGTTAAAACCGTAGCTTGCTGCGGTTTTATCTTTTGACTGATAGGTCAAAATGACTGAACTGAAGACATCCTTATGCATCCTGAACGGATTACTCTCCATTCAGTTCTTTTTCGGCATTGAGCCCTTTTGACAGAACCGGAAAATAAAAACGCTAATGTGAAAGTACCCTAATCTTTGTTTTCCCCAACATCAAACATTGGGGAAGAGTTATCTTACACACATTAGATTATCTGATTGTTGTCTAATGTGTATTGCCAGCCTAGTCACACATTATATAACACTGCTCCCAGGTGAAGGAGACCCCCACCAACCTTGATCCAGCCATTAAGCTATCACTGTGTTTGAGGGGGGGGGGACTGTCCAAGGTCATATGTCACATAATCCTGTGGCTGAAATTAACTCCTTCCTGCCAGTTGATGCACCAACAAAAGCATTTGTGTCATGATAGGCTATCATGGGCACACTAGCAACAATACACATCCTTGCTCATCACAATTGTTGCGATCAGAGAAATCTCCAACCCTGAAAACTAAACATTAAAACTTCACTTTTAATTGAGCCTTAAAATTCACAGTAGGTGAACCACTGCGCATAACAACTCAATTTGAATGAGAAGGGGGAGGGGGGGAGCCATGTGGCTAACAAGACCCCAGATACCAAATAATTAGATGAGGGGGGTAGCTATGTGGCTAACAAGACCCCAAATACCAAATGATTAGATAAAAAGAAGCCTCCCAGACAGCGGAAAGGGTACACTAATGCACTGGCCCTAATGTGCTCTAAAGTCATATAATGGGACGGAGTAGGTGCCCCAAAAAGAGAGGCCTCATATAGGAACCTCCTAATTGCCCTGGAATACCCTAGATTAAGGGGAAGACATGGATAATTATCATCTCCTTAAAGGCCAAGATCACATATCATAACTTGATGATCTCACATGATGTCACGGAAGGTGTACAGGAAACAAGACAATGCAAAATGAATATATGACTCACTGGATCCAAAACTAAGGAACAAAAAGGGAGACCCCTGCATCAGACCTGGCTCTCTCCCTTACTGCTCAGCCTATGCGATAATCCCAATGGTGGATGATCGCATATCCTCGTACCTCGACTATATAACACCTGAACACCCTACAATAGTGAAGGGACACGACCACCGGCTCCCTACACTAGACACGGAGGGAGTCAGGGTCACCTGGGATCCAGCAAACAGAAAATCACAAATGAATGTACAACACTTAACTTGTAGAAGATTGAGAAATAGGATCAGCATGCACACACACTCCAGGAAGCTGTATAAACCGCACACTAATGCATTATGGGGAGGAATTTAAAGGGATGCAATCAGTCCAACTACATGACAGCTGAGAGCATGACAGGAAGGAGAGATCTCTCCTCTCTCTCTAAGACGCCTGTCAATACGAACGGCCTGAGACATAGCAGAGTCCAAGGAAATGGGCCTCTCATGAAAGGCAAATGCATCTTTCAATCCCTCTGAAAGACCATGGCAAAATTGACTTCGGAGTGCAGCATCATTCCAACCAGTATCAGCTGCCCATCTCCAAAATTCTGAGCAGTATATCTCTGCGGATTGTTTACCCTGGCATAATAGACGTAGTCTAGACTCAGCCAGAGCAATACGATCCGGATCATCATATATCTGACCCAGAGCTAAAAAAAATCATCCACTGAATGAAGGGGCCGTGCCCCCTCCGGCAGCGAAAAGGCCCAGGACTGAGCGTTACCCCTGAGCAGCGATATAATGATCCCCACCCTCCGTTCCTCATCACCAGAGGAATGGGGAAGAAGGCGAAAATTGAGTTTGCAAGCCTCTCTAAAACGCACAAAATTCTTACTGCCCCCGGAGAACGTATCCAGGAGCGAGATCTTAGGCTCAGAACAAACTCCATGAACGCCAGCTGAACCGGTCATTTGAAGCTGAGAAAAAGTCTTACGGAGATCAGCTACCTCCAATGAAAGACCCTGGAGGCGTTCAGCCAAAAGTGAAACCGGATCCATGCTTGAGACGGTTTTGGCGGCTTATAATGTCACGGAAGGTGTACAGGAAACAAGACAATGCAACATGAATATATGACTCACTGGATCTAAAGCTAAGGAACAAAAGGGAGACCCCTGCATAAGACCTGGCACTTTCCCTTGCTGCTCAGCCTATGCGATAATCCCAATGGTGGATGATCGCATATCCTCGTACCTCGACTATATAACACCTGAACACCCTACAATAGTGAAGGGACACGACCACCGGCTCCCTACACTAGACACGGAGCGAGTCAGGGTCACCTGGGATCCAGCAAACAGAAAATCACAAATGAATGTACAACACTTAACTTGTAGAAGACTGAGAAATAGGATCAGCATGCACACACACACTCCAGGAAGCTGTATAAACCGCACACTAATGCATTATGGGGAGGAATTTAAAGGGATGCAATCAGTCCAACTACATGACAGCTGAGAGAGGCTAACGAGATGAGGAACTGAAAACCAAAACAAAGAAAACTCAAGGAGGAGGTTCTGAAAGGCTTCTGTCAGAGCTTCTCAGCTGTCTGGTTGTGACACATGACCACTGGGACTGGATGTGGGCTCTTCCATTTAAGTCCTGACAAAATGTGTACCTTCGTTTTCCTGTGTACTGCAAAACTGCTGAGATGACGGAATCAGCGGTGTAGCGGTGAGGTAAGTACTGAGCAGGCTATCTTCCTTCCATAGATCAGCACACAGTAAGATTTTTACCAAAGCCTTTTAAATACACTATGAGATCGTGTCTATCTCTCAGTTGATATAGTTAGTAGAGGATTTAGGCTTCTTTCACACTACTGCTAAAATCTTCCGTCAGGCTGTACCGGCATAGCCGGATACTACCTTTCCCCGCCAGATCCCATTGACTATAATAAGACCTGGAGGGGATCCGGCCTATTTCTGGCATTAATGAAACTTTTATCTTACATTTATTTTAGGGAATTTTAAATAACCGTATAGTGTAAAACACACAATTTTGGTAAATTAAATACATTCTTTTTAATAAAACCATATAACAGAAAATTACTACATGGAGCATAATTCACACAGTACATGAATACTCTTGGGTGACTGTACAGTGAGAAACAAAGCTCATTCTGTTATTTGCCCAGATTCTAGAAAAATTTTACTTACATTTAACTGACCTTACCATTATCAAGCATATATGGTAGATAATATTAAAAAAAAATATTACTGTATATATTCTGAATTCACAATCTGGAGCTTCTCTTCTACTGCATTTGTGTTCTCAGATTAGAAGCCTGGAGAATTTAGCAATTATTTCCCACAAAGCAGTAATTAGATGGGGTCACAGATATACAGTTGGTGAAGATCAGGGTGGCACGATGGGATTTTAAGTGGATTATGATTAAGAAAAATTAGAAGAACAGATGTCCATTTATTTAAAAGGATACGGCTGTTGAAAGGAATGTGTTGTTCTGTCTTCTACTAGACTATTGGTTGGAATTTGTTAAAACATTAACTGATGAATGATTTAAATAAAATTTCATAAAAGTAAAAAAAAAAAATATATATATATATATATATATATATATATATAATAAATAAAAGAATATATAAATAAATAAAAGTCTGTATTGCAGATCTAAAATTATATACATTATATCTTCTTATAGGTGGAATTAATACCCACACAAAATTTCAGGTGCCAATACCAATCATGCCCTATGAAACCTGCAGTAAGCCAAGTTTTTGGCAGAACCAATTAACTACATCTATGGTTTGCGCTGGATTTGAATCTCCAGAAAAATTAAAGTCTTCTTGCAAGGTAAGTCAAAATCTTACATTGGCCATAGACTTGAGATTACTATTTCCCACCATAAAAATGTTGTTTGGGTTGGTGGAATGGGCTGGTTAAAACTATTGCACCTCAATTGGGGGGGGGGGGACTAATGTTAGAGCAGACAGAGTTTGTGCAATCAAAAGTCTGTATGGAGTATGGAGATCAGGCAGAGGTCAGGGCAGCAAAGGGTCAAATCCAGTGTCAGGCAGAAGTCGGTACAAAGGAGAGCGAGCAAGACATGTAGCACACCTTTGCAGGAAGCTAGAGACCTAGAACCTATTGCACCGCACCACTGTCCCTATCTACTTGCACAATCCGTCTTAGATGACAGCCCACAACTGGACGACAATCCCTTCTTAACTAAGTGCGCAGGCCTAAAGCAAAAAGGGGAAAGAACAGTTAGATGGAAAGAGGTGAAAGACAGGCAAAACCAGTACCGGATCATGATCCAAAATCAGATACAAATACACAGCAAAGTGAAATCAGGAAAAAAAAAGTCAGACAAAGTCAGGAGGCAAAGGCAAGGTTACAAACTAGAAGAGTCAAATACCAGGAGGTCACATCTGAGGCAAAATCAGTAATCAGAGGCAATGTCAAAGAAACAGTCAAAGGTCAGCGATCCAGGGTTGCAAACACACAACTAGATAGTAAGGCTTAGAAAAACAATCACAGGCACCTGTGGCTAGCAACTTCCTGTTTAAATAGTCTGCCTCAGGAAGCATGTGACGCTGACACAGAACCTGATGGATCCGGCATCCGGGCTCCCTGATAGGTCAAGCAGCCTCACTGTTATTGGGGCTGGTTTCCGTAGGAACAAAGTGATGGTGCCATACGGTGGCCAGACGCAATTGGAGTGCAGACAAGTGTGTGACAACGGGTAGGAGGTCACTGGCACCACCTGGACTGCAGAGCAAAGGACCAGGTGGGCATTCCAGAGGCCATGCTCACCAGTAGGAGTTAGTTTATAGTGGGCACCACCAGTATAACATAATAGAATCAGAAAGTTGTCAGAGGACAGTTTTGCCAGTCACCATAGACATATTAACATGTTTAGGGTCAGCTCCATGAACTTCAGTTGTAATTATATTTATGTAAAATGTTTTATTTCATGTACTTTTTAGAGTGGGGCTGAAGGAGCATTGATCTGCCAATCAGCTTCAAACTCTGCTTGGGAAGTTCAAGGAATCACAAGTTTTGGGCCTAACAACTGTCTAGTGGAAAGAAAACCTCAGGTGTTCACCAAAGTGTCGGCCTACAGAGAATGGGTTGAGGACCAGATGAAAAAATATAGTTACGAGAAGTAGATTGCATAAATGTATTATTTGGACTATTTGAGATAACTGGTGAATAACAGCTTAATAAGTAATAAAATAAAGGAATAATCTTTCTGATGTGCATTTGTCTGATAACACCTTAAATTATGTGCATCAATAAAGTGATCCATATTATAAAGGTTATCTTCAGATCATCACATTTATTTACAGCAAAATTCCTCTGAAGCAAATACAGCAAGATCACGCTCAGTTGGTGTTGGATTATCATATATTCCAGATTATCTGATGAAGGTAGATTTATGTATCACAGTCAGTTTTTCATATTAGTATGTACTTTTGGTCTTGTGATCTCAGATTATCCAACAGCTTTGTGTTGTGAAACAAGAGGTGTGCTATCAGAATTGCTATCTGACACCAGTTTAAAGGGGTTATCTGAACCCCCCTATATGCCTGGGCCCCTCACACAGAATGTACTTACCTCGCTCCCTGGCACCCGCGTCGCATCCGACTCCCGCACGGTAGGGTGGCCACTGGCTTCCCCCTAGAAAGCCGGCCCGGCCCAAACCACACCCACAACGCCCCAAACCACTCCCAAAATGACCCAAACCACGCCTCCAAACAACATAAAGCCACGCCTCAATGCCAGTGAAGCCTCGCCCCCGGCATCAGCTGGAAAAACACGGGGGAGGAGAGGGAAGAACTTTGTGAATGGAAGGTGAGCGGGGGCAGCCGGGGATCTTCTCTTCCCCTCAGTCATCCACAGGGATCCATATCTGGGGCTCTAGTGATTGACTGGGGGTGAGAGAAGCCTCGGTCAGTTGCTGAAGCTTACGCTCAGACAGCACAATGCTGCTGTCTGAGACGTGAGCTACTGAAAAGGAGGACATCCCTGTGTCCGTTCAGGCACTGCGCCAGATGGAGGACAGGGAGCCTGAAAACCGGACTGTCCGGCCTAAAACCGGACGTCTGGCCACCCTACCGCACGGCCGTCGCTGCTTCTCCCCACTGTGGATGAAAACATTCAGCGTTGGGGATGGCAGCCAATAGGGAGCAAAGTAAGTACATTGTGTGTGAGGAGCCCGGTCATATGGGGGGGGTCTGACCAGTGACATCAAAAAAATTATAATTTAATAGATTAAAGGAAACCTGTCATCAGGATTTTGTGTATAGAGCTGAGGACATGAGTTGCTAGATGTCCGCTAGCACATCCGCAATATCCAGTCCCCATAGCTCTGTGTGTTTTTATTGTGTAAAAAAAAAAAAATATGTGATACATATGCAAATTAACCTGAGATGAGTCCTGTCCCTGACTCATCACATGTACAGGACTCATCTCAGGTTAATTTGCATATGTATCAAATCGGGTTTTTTTACACAATAAAAGCACACAGAGCTATGGGGACTGGGTATTGCGGATGTGCTAGCAGCCATCTATCAACCTATGTCCTCAGCTCTATACACAAAATCCCGGTGACAGGTTCCCTTTAAAGGGTTTGTCCAGTTTCAGGATCACTCATGATCCACCTGCAATAAAGAAGTGGTAAGTACTCATCTGTACTGCCAATTTGGCTTTATTTACCCGGCTGCAGCAGTAACATCAAGTTGACAACATGTGACATCACAGCTACAGCCAATCACTAGCCTTGATGGGTGCAACTCTGTAGCCCGTGATTGGCTGAAGCGGTTATGTATTGTCAACATAACGCCACTGCTGCAGCCAGTTAAATAGAGCCTGGCCAGATGAATTTGAGTGGTAGTGCAGGATCTGTCAGGTATTTACCACTTACCCAAACCCCTTTAAATTATTAAAAGAAGTCATACTATCCTCATTGATCCCACACCACTCTCAATCTGATCCTTCCTGGGTCCCACCCCCATTCATCTATACTTCCTGGTCACGCTCAAAACAAGAAATGTGACATGTGCAGAGGCTCAGTGGTCACGTGCAGTTCCTGCACAAATCACTACTAAGGCCATAATGGCCGGCAATGGTGACATGTAAGTAGATGGCCCATTACACTTCCAGCCTCTCGGAGAACTGGTATGCTCTGACAAGTCCTGATTACTACATACTGTGGGGGAGATTTATCAAACTGATGTAAAGTAGAACTGGCTTAGTTGTTTATAGAAACCAATCAGATTCTACTTTTCACCTTTACCAAAGGTGCTGTGAAAAATGAAAGGTGGAATCTGATTGGTTGCTATGAGCAACTAAGCCTGTTCTACTTTACACCAGTTTGATAAATCTACCCCTGTGAGTGACAGGTTTCTGTGCACACAATGATAAAGCTGTCAATCACTGTCAGTGAGTAGGGTATTTAAAGGGGTTATCCCACTTCACATTTTCATACTTACCTGCTGCCAGCGTGCTGTTCACTTCCTGGATTCTGGCTGGGGGTGGGATTCATCTTGATTGAAGTCTTCTCCCGGCCGGGCCGCGCACTGGACTGAATGCGCACGCCGCCGCGCATGCGCCATGGTGACTTATTCCTGGCCAGTATAGTACAGAGCCTGCGTGCGCGTTCGCGGCTCTGTAGTAATCTTGCAAGGAAGAAGTCACCAGAGCGCATGTGCGGCGGCATGCGCGTTCAGGACAGCGAGCGCCCCGGCCCGGGAGAAAAGAAGGAGACTTCTGCGCAAGCGCGGCCACTGGGATTCCGGTAAAGATCGGTGGCCGCAACCAGGGGAGAACTAATGACAATAATGAGGTAAGTAGGGATGAATTTTCTCCTAAACGGTGGGAATTGGTTAATCAAATATATCTACAAAAATGATCAATGTCAAATCATTAACAGATTTAACAGTGATCATTGTGATGGAATAACCCCTTTAAGGGAGATGGATAACGGGGGCATGGATAAAACTAGGAATAGGCTAGTTAGATTCAGCTGACATTACCACATCGCTAATGTCAGCCAGTTTAATATAGGTATTTCTGGTGACAGAAACCCTTTAATGGGGTTATCTAAGTTCTCAAACAGACCCCCAATGTGCCGAGCCCCTCACAGGTAATATACTTACCCCGCTCCCCCCGCCGCTCCTTGTCCCCGCACCGTCGCTGCTTCTTCTCCCTGTACACAGATGAAAACATCTGGTGTCGGGGGGAGAGAAGCCAATTGGAGGCGGGGACGAGCATCCCTAGCATCACCCGCGATGCTAGGAAGGTTCGTCCACGTCCCCGCCTGCCATTGGCTTCTTGTCCCTGACACCAGATGTTTTCATCGGTGTGCAGTGAGAAGCAGCAGTGCGGTGTGGGGACAAGGAGCAGAGCAGGGTAAGTATATTACCTGTGATTGGCCCAGCACATGGGGGGCTGTTTGAGAACTTGGATAACCCCTTTAACCACTTCAACCCCCCTAGCTGAAACACCCTTAATGACCAGGCCACTTTTTACACTTCTGCACTACACTACTTTCACCGTTTATTACTCGGTCATGCAACTTACCACCCAAATGAATTTTACCTCCTTTTCTTCTCACTAATAGAGCTTTCATTTGGTGGTATTTCATTGCTGCTGACATTTTTACTTTTTTTGTTATTAATCGAAATTTAACGATTTTTTTGCAAAAAAATGACATTTTTCACTTTCAGTTGTAAAATTTTGCAAAAAAAACCGACATCCATATATAAATTTTTCACTAAATTTATTGTTCTACAGGTCCTTCTCAAAAAATTAGCATATTGTGATAAAGTTCATTATTTTCTGTAATGTACTGATAAACATTAGACTTTCATATATTTTAGATTCATTACACACCAACTGAAGTAGTTCAAGCCTTTTATTGTTTTAATATTGATGATTTTGGCATACAGCTCATGAATACCCAAATTTCCTATCTCAAAAAATTAGTATATTTCATCCGACCAATAAAAGAAAAGTGTTTTTAATACAAAAAAAGTCAACCTTCAAATAATTATGTTCAGTTATGCACTCAATACTTGGTCGGGAATCCTTTTGCAGAAATGACTGCTTCAATGCGGCGTGGCATGGAGGCGATCAGCCTGTGGCACTGCTGAGGTGTTATGGAGGCCCAGGATGCTTCCATAGCGGCCTTAAGCTTATCCAGAGTGTTGGGTCTTGCGTCTCTCAACTTTCTCTTCCCAATATCCCACAGATTCTTTATGGGGTTCAGGTCAGGAGAGTTGGCAGGCCAATTGAGCACAGTAATACCATGGTCAGTAAACCATTTACCAGTGGTTTTGGCACTGTGAGCAGGTGCCAGGTCGTGCTGAAAAATGAAATCTTTATCTCCATAAAGCTTTTCAGCAGATGGAAGCATGAAGTGCTCCAAAATCTCCTGATAGCTAGCTGAATTGACCCTGCCCTTGATAAAACACAGTGGACCAACACCAGCAGCTGACATGGCACCCCAGACCATCACTGACTGTGGGTACTTGACACTGGACTTCAGGCATTTTGGCATTTCCCTCTCCCCAGTCTTCCTCCAGACTCTGGCACCTTGATTTCTGAATGACATGCAAAATTTGCTTTCATCCGAAAAAAGTACTTTGGACCACTGAGCAACAGTCCAGTGCTGCTTCTCTGTAGCCCAGGTCAGGCGCTTCTGCCGCTGTTTCTGGTTCAAAAGTGGCTTGACCTGGGGAATGCGGCACCTGTAGCCCATTTCCTGCACACGCCTGTACACGGTGGCTCTGTCCACTGCTTTTGCAGGTCCCCCAAGGTCTGGAATCGGTCCTTCTCCATAATCTTCCTCAGGGTCCGGTCACCTCTTCTCGTTGTGCAGCGTTTTCTGCCACACTTTTTCCTTCCCACAGACTTCCCACTGAGGTGCCTTGATACAGCACTCTGGGAACAGCCTATTCGTTCAGAAATTTCTTTCTGTGTCTTACCCTCTTGCTTGAGGGTGTCAATGAAGCCTTCTGGACAGCAGTCAGGTCGGCAGTCTTACCCATGATTGCGCTTTTGAGTAATGAACCAGGCTGGGAGTTTTTAAAAGCCTCAGGAATCTTTTCCAGGTGTTTAGAGTTAATTAGTTGATTCAGATGATTATGTTAATAGCTCGTTTAGAGAACCTTTTCATGATATGCTAATTTTTTGAGATAGGAATTTTGGGTTTTCATGAGCTGTATGCCAAAATCATCAATATTAAAACAATAAAAGGTTTGAACTACTTTAGTTTGTGTGTAATGAATCTAAAATATATGAAAGTCTAATGTTTATCAGTACATTACAGAAAATAATGAACTTTATCACAATATGCTAATTTTTTTAGAAGGACCTGTACATGTCTTTGATTAAAAAAACAATTGTTTGGGTAAAAAAAAAGAAATGGTTTGGGTAAAAGTTATAGCGTTTACAAACTATGGTACAAAAATGTGAATTTCCGCTTTTTGAAGCAGCTCTGACTTTCTGAGCACCTGTCATGTTTCCTGAGGTTCTACAATGCACAGACAGTACAAACACCCCACAAATGACCCCATTTCAGAAAGTAGACACCCTAAGGTATTCACTGATGGGAATAGTGAGTTCATAGAACTTTTTATTTTTTGTCACAAGTTAGCGGAAAATGATGATTTTTTTTCTTTTTTTCTTACAAAGTCTCATATTCCACTAACTTGTGACAAAAAATAAAAACTTCCATGAACTCACTATGCCCATCACAAAATACCTTGGGGTGTCTTCTTTCCAAAAAGGGGTCACTTGTGGGGTAGTTATACTGCCCTGGCATTTTAGGGGCCCAGATGCGTGAGAAGTAGTTTGAAATCAAAATCTGTAAAAAATGACCGGTGAAATCCGAAAGGTGCTCTTTGGAATGTGTGCCCCTTTGCCCACCTAGGCGGCAAAAAAGTGTCACACATCTGGTATCGCCGTACTCAGGAGAAGTTGGGGAATGTGTTTTGGGGTGTCATTTTACATATACCCATGCTGGGTGAGAGAAATATCTTGGCAAAAGACAACTTTTCCCATTTTTTAATACAAATTTGGCATTTGACCAAGATATTTATCTCACCCAGCATGGGTATATGTAAAATGACACCCCAAAACACATTGCCCAACTTCTCCTGAGTACGGCGATACCAGATGTGTGACACTTTTTTGCAGCCTAGGTGGGCAAAGGGGCCCACATTCCAAAGAGCACCTTTAGGATTTCACCGGCCATTTTTTACAGATTTTGATTGCAAACCACTTCGCACACATTTGGGCCCCTAAATTGCCAGGGCAGTATAACTACCCCACAAGTGACCCCATTTTGGAAAGAAGACACCCCAAGGTATTTCGTGAGGGGCATGGCGAGTTCCTAGAATTTTTTATTTTTTGTCACAAGTTAGCGGAAAATGATGATTTTTTTTTTCTTACAAAGTCTCATATTCCACTAACTTGTGACAAAAAAAAAAAATTCTAGGAACTCGCCATGCCCCTCACGGAATTCCTTGGGGTGTCTTCTTTCCAAAATGGGGTCACTTGTGGGGTAGTTATACTGCCCTGGCAATTTAGGGGCCCAAATGTGTGCGAAGTGGTTTGCAATCAAAATCTGTAAAAAATGGCCGGTGAAATCCTAAAGGTGCTCTTTGGAATGTGGGCCCCTTTGCCCACCTAGGCTGCAAAAAAGTGTCACACATCTGGTATCGCCGTACTCAGGAGAAGTTGGGGAATGTGTTTTGGGGTGTCATTTTACATATACCCATGCTGGGTGAGAGAAATATCTTGGCAAAAGATAACTTTTCCCTTTTTTTTAATACAAAGTTGGTATTTGACAAAAATATTTATCTCACCCAGCATGGGTATATGTAAAATGACACCCCAAAACACATTCCCCAACTTCTCCTGAGTACGGCGATACCACATGTGTGACACTTTTTTGCAGCCTAGATGCGCAAAGCGGCCCAAATTCCTTTTAGGAGGGCATTTTTAGACATTTGGATCCCAGACTTCTTCTCACACTTTCGGGCCCCTAAAATGCAAGGGCAGTATAAATACCCCACATGTGACCCCATTTTGGAAAGAAGACACCCCAAGGTATTCAATGAGGGGCATGGCGAGTTCATAGAATTTTTTTTTTTTTTTGGCACAAGTTAGCGGAAATTGATTTTTTTTTGTATTTTCTCACAAAGTCTCCCTTTCCGCTAACTTGGGACAAAAATTTCAATCTTTCATAGACTCAATATGCCCCTCACGGAATACCTTGGGGTGTCTTCTTTCCGAAATGGGGTAACATGTGGGGTATTTATACTGCCCTGGCATTTTAGGGGCCCTAAAGCGTGAGAAGAAGTCTGGAATATAAATGTCTAAAAAATGTTACGCATTTGGATTCCGTGAGGGGTATGGTGAGTTCATGTGAGATTTTATTTTTTGACACAAGTTAGTGGAATATGAGACTTTGTAAGAAAAATAAAATATCTATTTCTGCTAACTTATGCCAAAAAAAATGTCTAAATGCAGCCTTACAGGGGGTGATCAATGACAGGGGGGTGATCAGGGAGTCTGTATGGGGTGATCACCCCCCTGTCATTGATCACCCCCCTGTAAGGCTCCATTCAGACGTCCGTATGTGTTTTGCGGATCCGATCCATGTATCCGTGGATCCGTAAAAATCATACGGACGTCTGAATGGAGCTTTACAGGGGGGTGATCAATGACAGGGGGGTGATTAGGCGAATCTATATGGGTGATCACCCCCCTGTAAGGCTCCATTCAGACATCCGTATGTGTTTTGCGGATCCGATCCATGTATCCATGGATCCGTAAAAATCATACGGACGTCTGAATAGAGCCTTACAGGGGGGTGATCACCCATATAGATTCCCTGATCACCCCCCTGTCATTGATCACCCCCCTGTAAGGCTCCATTCAGACGTCCGTATGTGTTTTTGCAGATCTGATCCATGTATCTGTGGATCCGTAAAAATCATACGGACGTCTGACTGGAGCCTTACAGGGGGGTGATCAATGACAGGGGGGTGATCAGGGAATCTATATGGGTGATCACCCCCCTGTCATTGATCACCCCCCTGTAAGGCTCCATTCAGACGTCCGTATGTGTTTTGCAGATCTGATCCATGTATCTGTGGATCCGTAAAAATCATACGGACGTCTGAATGGAGCCTTACAGGGGGGTGATCAGGGAATCTATATGGGTGATCACCCGCCTGTCATTGATCACCCCCCTGTAAGGCTCCATTCAGACGTCCGTATGTGTTTTGCAGATCTGATCCATGTATCTGTGGATCCGTAAAAATCATACGGATGTCTGAATGGAGCCTTACAGGGGGGTGATCAATGACAGGGGGGTGATCAATGACAGGGGGGTGATCAGGGAGTCTATATGGGGTGATCAGGGGTTAATAAGGGGTTAATAAGTGACAGGAGGGGTGTAGTGCAGTGTAGTGGTGTTTGGTGCTACTTTACTGAGCTACCTGTGTCCTCTGGTGGTCGATCCAAGCAAAAGGGACCACCAGAGGACCAGGTAGCAGGTATATTAGACTTCGGATTGTTTTTGACCTTGCTTTGCCTTCTCCCCGTGTACTGCGTGACCTCCTGGCCTTGACCCTTGCTTCCTTGACTCAGTTAAATTTTTGCTCTCGTCAGTAGGCCCCTGCACGTACCCAGGCGAGGGACCGCCGCCAAGTTGTACGCCGTCAGTTAGGACGGGCCGTGCAAGTAGGCAGGGATAAAAGTGTGGGTGGAATTCAGGGCTGCACTTTTCCCTCCCACGTAACAGAATCACAGGCCATACTATTTACTATGGACCCTATCCTCACCAATCAGGTACATAACCTGGCCCACATGGTGCAGGAATTGGGGGAGAGGCTACAGCAGCAGAGCTGCTACAGTCCCCACCTGTTGCGGCCTCCTCTAGCCAAAACCTTGAACCCCATGTTAAATTGCTGGATCGTTTTTCAGGAGATCAGAAAAAAAATGTGACCTTTAAGGAGATCTGAAAGCTCTATTTTCGGTTACACCGTCAATCTTCAGGCTAAGAACAGCAAAGAGTAGGCATTATAATTTATTTGCTGAAGGGGGACCCACAATAATGGGCTTTCTCCCTCCCCAAGGACTCTCCTTGTCTTGTCTATGTTGAAGCGTTTTTTCAGGCTCTGGGTGGATTATATGACGAACCCAATAGATCGACTGTAGCAGAGTCTCAACTAAAATCTCTTAATCAGGGGAACAGACCTGTGGAGGAATACTGCACCCAATTCCAGAAGTGGTGTGTTGCCTTTGGCTGGAACGATCCAGCACTGAAGTGTCAGTTCAGGGCCGGACTTTTTGAAACTTTAAAGGACATGTTAGTCAGTTATCCCTCTCCGTATATTTTAGAATAGACTATGACTTTAGCCGTTATACTGGACCTGCGTATTAGGGATAGACAACGAGAACAACAAATATTTCCACAGGTGGTGGTCAACCCTGATCCCTCACCCCTCAGAGTCAGATCGGAGAATCCTCCAGAAGAGCCCATGCAGATCGGAATGACCAGAAGTGATCACAGACGTCAGGGGGGTGCCTGCTTTTACTGCGGAGGGTCTGATCATTGGCTACAACAGTGCCCTAAGATTCCTCCATCCAGGAGATCACCAGGACCGAATGCCCAGAAGGATAAGGTATTCCCGGAAGTGGGTAAAGAAAAAGTATTGTTACCAGTAACTATTTCCTTGGGCTCTTGTAAAGGTTTTGGTAAGCCATTTATTCAGGGTCCGCCTCTAACTTTATTGACTATAATTTTGTTATTTCCATGGGGGTACCCATATTGTCTCTTTCTGATCCTATCCACATTATTGCTATCGACTCCACTCCTTTAGGGAATGGTACTGTAGAATTTTGTACCCCGGAGATAACCTTAACTGTGGGGGATTGTCATACTTAAATTGTTCTATTTTGATATTAAAAAAATGTACCCGTGGAGGCAGTTCTGGGCATGCCATGGCTCCAGAATAATAACCCAACTGGTCCACAGGTGAATTAGAGAATTGGGGACCTAAATGCGATTCATGCTGTCTATGCGTTATTCACGGAAGGGGGACAAGAGGAAAAAAAAAGGAAGAGGGGATTAGTCACAGGCCCTTTAGGAGGAAAAGGGTCTGGGATATCCTGGCAGGGCACCAAAGGAAGGACCGTAGATAATGGTTCTAAGTGTATTTAGTTACTGGGGAGGTAATAGGCTGCCACAAGTATACAGTCCAGATAAGGGAAATCCTATGTGGACGTGATACAAAAATGAAGAGAAAGAAGGAAAAATAAACCTCTATATGGCACCAGATACCTCTGGAGTAATAAAGGGATAAAGCTCAAGACACCCACTCTGCTTCCTCCTGCGCCTGGGTCGCCTGTAGAGTCTCCGGAATTAACGGCAGTCACACGTGGTACATCTGGTTAATATCCTTTAATTAGCACAGGGTGGGGGTATAGAGCCTGCACTATACCCCTAACCTGTGCTAATTAAAGGATATTAACCAGATGTACCACGTGTGACTGCCGTTAATTCCACAGACTCTACAGGTGACCCAGGCGCAGGAGGTAGCAGAGTGGGTGTCTTGGGCTTTATCCCACCCTGCCTCTCATGGGTGAACTGAGTGTCTTTCAACGTTTTTATTCTAACATTTTTACCACATCATTTTATCATATTTTATAACACCGTTATCATTATATGACTCAACTATTATATTAAAAGGTACATGTGCTTTTTAAGTTACTGCTGTTGATTTTAAGGGCAACCAATTAAAGACATCCCACAACTAGCCACTAATCATTATCTAGTGGGCTATTACGCCAGAGGTATCTGGCGCCATATACAGGTTTCTTTTTCCTTCTTTCTCTTCATACCCGTTATTCAGGCAGGGATCAGTACTAGGTCATTATCAGTGACGTCGTCGATGTGTTTGCCATGTCCGATGCTGAGTTCCTTCCTCCTCATAGACCATATGATTGTGCCATTGAGTTGATTCCAGAATCCAAGTACCCTAGAAGTTGTATTTTTAATTTGTCCGGTCCTGAAAGGAAGGGTATGAGGGATTATTTGAAGGAGAGTCATATTAGACCCTTGGTGTCTCCTATAGGGGCAGGCTTTTTCGTTGAAAAAAAAGATGGGGAATTAAGACCTTGTATTACTACAGAGAGTTAAAGAAAATTACTATAAAAAAATCTGACTTCTTTGCCGTTCATTCCGGACCTGTTTAATCAGGTTCTTGGAGCTCAGTGGTTCACTAAACTCAATCTCAGGGGGGCCTACAATCTTATTCGAATTAAGAAGGGGGATGAGTGGAAGGCGGCCCTGAGGGTCATTATGAATATTAAGTAATGCCATTTGGGTTAAGTAATGCCCCAGCGGTTTTCCAAAATTTCTACTCTCACCTGCGTATTCAGCTAGTTTTCGACCACAAACCCTGCTACTTCCTTGGATTAGACATTACCTCTTGGCTTCTGACTTCGGATAGTTTTTTACCTTGCTTTGCCTTCTCCCCGTGTACTGCGTGACCTCCTGGCCTTGACCCTTGCTTCCTTGACTCCATTACGTTTTTGCTCTCTTCAGTAGGCCCCTGCATGCATCCAGACGAGGGACTGCCGCCAAGTTGTACACCGTCAGTTAGGAGGGGCCGTGCAAGTAGGAAGGGATAGAGGTGTGGGTGGAATTCAGGGCTGCACTCTTCCCTTCCATGTAACAGTAGCACTCACGCCTATAGTTATGAAGTGCTTTGAGCAACTGGTCCTGGCACACCTAAAGTTATGCTTGCCCCCCACACTGGATCCTCACCAATTTGCCTATCGAAGTAATAGGAATACAGAGGATGCTGTATCTACAGCACTTCACTGTGTACTCTCACACCTGGACAACAAGAATACTTATGCAAGAATGCTGTTTGTTGATTCCAGCTCAGCATTCAATACAGTCATTCCCTCCAAGTTGATTACTAAACTTGTGGATCTTGAAATCAGTAACTCCATTTGTAACTGGATTATGGACTTTCTGCCCAACAGACCCCAGCATGTTAGGTCAGGAAATACCCGTTCCTCTATTCCCTTTTCACCTATGACTGCAGGCCTAGATATGGATCTAATACAGGCCTAGCTGTGTGGTGCGCTGACAATAACCTGCTCCTGAATACCAGAAAAACAAAAGAACTCATTGTGGACTTCAGGAAGGAGAAGAGAGACACCCATGACCCCATCCACATAAATGGCACGGCTGAACGGGTTTCCAGCTTTAAGTTACTGGGGACCTACATCTCTGAGAATCTGTCCTGGTCAATCAACATCTCCAGCCTGGTCAAGAAGGCACATCAGCATCTCTTTTTTTGAGGACACTGAAGAAAAACCACCTGTCTGCTGACATACTGGGTAACTTCTATCGCTGTGCAATAGAGAGAGCATCCAGACCAACTGTGTTACAGTCTGGTATGGGAATGTGGGTGGTGAAAACGCCCAACGCATCAGAGGGACTCCACTTCCTGCTATTGAAGATGTTCACAAGAAGAGATGTCTACAGTACAGACCAAAAGTTTGAACACACCTTCTCATTCAAAGAGTTTCCTTAATTTTCATGACTATGAAAATTGCAGATTCACACTGAAGGCATCAAAACTATGCAGCGGCATGCTATTCCATCCGGTTTGCGTTTAGTTGGACCATCATTTATTTTTCAACAGGACAATGACCCCAAACACACCTCCAGGCTGTGTAAGGGCTATTTGACCATGAAGGAGAGTGATGGGGTGCTGCGCCAGATGACCTGGCCTCCACAGTCACCGGACCTGAACCCAATCGAGATGGTTTGGGGTGAGCTGGACCGCAGAGTGAAGGCAAAAGGGCCAACAAGTGCTAAGCATGTCTGGGAACTCCTTCAAGACTGTTGGAAGACCATTTTAGGTGACTACCTCGTGAAGCTCATCAAGAGAATGCCAAGAGTGTGCAAAGCAGTAATCAAAGCAAAAAGTGGCTACTTTGAAGAACCTAGAATATGACATATTTTCAGTTGTTTTACACTTTTTTGTTATGTATATCATTCCACATGTGTTAATTCATAGTTTTGATGCCTTCAGTGGGAATCTACAATTTTCATAGTCATGAAAATAAAGAAAACTCTTTGAATGAGAAGGTGTGTCCAAACTTTTGGTCTGTACTGTACGTCGGGCACGCATCATTCTTAGGGACTCCTCTCATCCTGCCAATAAACTCTTTCAGCTTTTTCCTACCAGAAGGCGCTACAGGACCCTTCAGACTAAAACCAGCAGGTTTAGGAACAGTTTCTTCCCCACAGCTGTCACCCTACTGAACTCGATCACCCATACTCACTTAAACCTCTACACTCCTCTTCCCTCCATCCCTTCCTATGACCATGATCATGACTGTCTGTGAAGGTTCTCATTTATCCAGGTCATGGTATATCTGTAAAGAATAAAGTTGCCTTGATTTATTCTTTACAGATACATGATCATGACTGTCATTCATTTATTCTCAACATTCACGGTATGTTCATATTGGTTACTGCTATAGTTGGGAAACTGTCATAGCATCTCTGCTATAGTACGTACTTACACTACATTGTTCACTATTACAGTCTGTCCATAGCGCTACTCTTACACTTCTGGAGCTTTATTCATAGCATTCTGCAGATCTGTTTACTATACATCTGTAAATTTGTAAAAAAAGGTAGCGCATCTGTATACTTTCATAGTACATCTGTGCATTTGCCGTCTGTATAGCAATAAAACAGTTTATCTGTATATCTGTATACATCAGCATTTCTATATATATGTATACATCAGTGCATCTGTATATTTGTCCATAGTACAGCTGTATATTTGCTCTCTATTTAGCAATATAAACACCTGTATACTTAACTTATTTGTACATAATCTGTACATAACTATTCGTACTTTCTACACTATCCTTATCTGTATATAACATGTTTTTATTGCACTGCTGCCCTTTGCACTTCTGATTAGATGCAAACTGTATTTCGTTACCCTGTACTTTACATGTGTAATGACAATAAAGTAGAATCAAATCCAAATAACATTTTGTGGTTTTAGTGTCATTTTTGCACCTGCAGTTTTTGCTACATTTTTTGGGGGTAAAACACCAGCTCTAGATGTTAGCTGAAAGTCTATGAGAAATATGACACCGGACTCAAAAGCGTTTTTTTAGCTATTGTCATTAATCAGATGACTTTTTTTAAATGCTGCTTTCTTTCTGCTGTCTTTTGCTGTTTAGACGCCGCCTTATCTGTAGGAAAAAAAAATGTGATCCACACAGTTGTTCAGAAGAAAACACCATAAAACTGTGAGCAGTTTCTATGAGGTAATTTAGTGAGCAAACTATGAGGTATTTTAGTGAGCAAAAGCCAGAGCAAATTTGTGTGTGAAAGGGCCCTATTGGTGGTTTTATTTGTGAGCAGGGCTGCACTGCCCATCTAGAAATTCTGGCAAACACCAGATGGGCCGGAGCCAGAAGGGGCTGCCTCAGGCTAGGTCAAAACATCTGGGGCTTGAGCCTCGGATGTTTTGCTCAGGGCTCTGAAAGTCGTGGGAGCACGGACAACTCTATCTCTGTCTTCAGAATGGCTATACAGTTGGATAGTGTAGTGGGGCATGACAACCAATGGTCACTAGCAGGGGCGTAGCTAAAGGTTCATGGGCCCTGGTGCAAGAGTTAGGCTTGGGCCCCCCTTCCCTCAGTGCTTTGTGTATCTTCTTATGCAGCACAAGGGTCTTTGGGCCCCCTCAGGCTCCTGGGCCCGGTAGCGACTGCTACCTCTGCACCCCCTATAGCTACGCCCCTGGTCACTAGACCTAAAGACTATGAGGTGGTTGCGATGCAATGACATTATTGTGACCACTAATACCATCTCAGGAGGCACCATGGTGACCAACTGTGCTGGGACCTGGGCAACTCAGGCCGCAGGCTGGAAAAGGCCAGTGGCCTGCTTCGTAGACTGAAACATGAAACAGCACTATTTTGTTTTTTGGTCAATTTTGGGGCAATACAGTAGAGTGGGCAGGGCATTATAACTACTGTGGGCACTGCAATAGACATTGTAACTACTGGGCACTATAGAGGGCCATTTTAACTACTTGCAACACCACAGGGTAACACTATAACTACTGGGGACACTACAGGCGGACACTATAACTACTGGGGCAGTACATAGGGACACCTACTGGGGGCACTACAGGGGGATATTATAACTACTATACTCCGGTGCTCACGCACATAATGGAGAGGACTTAAGGAAATGTCCTCTCAATGCATTTTACTGCTGGTTTGTGAGAGAACAGTGTCTGAATACAAGTGAGTATGAAGATAAAAATTACATAACCGGACTTGGCGTCACTTACACTATTCATTTCTTACTCTAGTTTGGGGTGGGGGGGTGTTTTGGCTGTCAGATTCCCTTTAACCGCCTCCCGACCGCCTAAAGCAGGGATGCGTCGGGATGTTCCTCGTTGACGCATCGGCGAGTCATCTAAAGCCGGTCCGCACATGCGCAGTGCGGGCCGGGAAAAGACGCAGCAGAAGTTCGTCACCAGCCAATGATCTGCGCTGGCAGGTTGGTGACTTTTAAAAAATCGAATCAGAAGCCATTTAACACATCATATTTATAAATATGTGTTAAATGGCTTCTGTGCTCTCTACTGGTTCCTTTTCGTCGGTTGGTCCCAGCAGAGAGCACGGATCACTGTGAGTACACCAAACACAACACATTTAGCTCCAGATCACCCCCCATCACCCCAATTAACCCCTTGATCACCCCTGTCAATCACTAGTGAAAGGGAAAAAAGTGATCAGTGTAAACTGTCCCTTTTTTTTTTCACCAGTATTGACTGTTAGGTTTTAGGTAAGTTTAGGCCCCTTTGGTAGGTAGTTAGCGTCAGTTAGCTCCCAGCCCACCGCACCGCAGTCACTGATTCGCGTATTGCTAATCAGCATTGGAACTTTTATAGTATCTGTAAGTGATCAGAACTGATCACAGTCAGATCTCTAATAGTATTAGTGTCACCTTAGCTCGCCCTCCACCCAAAACGCAGTGTTTGCCCGATTAGGTCTGATCGGTCGCCCACACGTGCGTTCACCCACACCTGCCCTGCCGCAGTGACAAAATTATTATTATTATTTTTATCACTGCACAATCACTACACAAGCGCTGCGGCAATAAAAAAAAAAATCTGTTTTGCTATTTTTTATCAATCGCAGTGGCTTCTTGTACTTCGCTAGCCTCCCATTTGTAAGACAGGCTTGCTTTTTTTCTTGGGTAGTCTCAGGGAATACCCCTAAATTTAATTGACTAAATTGCAAGTAAGGGGTATTCTTCTGAAGAGGCCTACAGGCTTCTGACCCAGTCGGATGAAGAATGGGAACCCTCATCTGATGAATCTAGCGGGTCAGAATACGAACCTGTAGAAAGCAGTGGCAGTCTGACCCAAAGTTCGGACGAGGAGGTTGAGGTCCCTGATACCACCAGGTGTACCCGGCCCTGTGTTGCTAGACCACAGGTTGCGCAGGATCCGCTTCAAGGGCAGCAGAGTGGGGCTGGCGCTAGCGGATTACTTGGTGAGGCATACACCAGCAGCGCAGCCCATCCTGGACCTAGTACCAGCACTGCCGTAGAACATGGTGGAGTGGCGAGCACCAGAAGGGCAGTTGAAGCTGGTACGGTGGCACGTGCAGTAGTTCCCCCGTCGCAGCCACCACACAGACAGGCCCGTAGAGCCCCTAGAGTCCCTGAGGTGCTGGCAAACCCTGATTGGCAGCCCCCATCTTCAGCCGCACCAGTAGTTCCCCCTTTCACCGCCCAATGGAGTTCGGGTTGAGACAGCTCAGATCGGATCGGCACTGTTTTTTTTTGAGCTGTTCTTTACTGCGGAGCTCTTTGACTTAGTCGTGGCAGAAACAAACACTCAATTTATAGCCGCCAACCCGGGAAGCTTTTATGCCCAGTCTTTCCAGTAGAAAGCCGTCCAAGTTTCTGAATTTAAAACTTTTCTGGGCCTTCTCCTCAACATGGGCCTGACAAAAAAAGCATGAATTGCGGTCATATTGGTCCACGAACCCAATTCATCACATGCCCATGTTCTCTGCTGCCATGTCCAGGACACGATTTGAGACCATCCTGCGTTTCCTGCACTTTAGTGACAACAGCACCTCTCGTCCCAGAGGCCACCCAGCTTTTGACCGGCTCCACAAAATTCGGCCCCTCATAGACCACTTTAACACCAAATTTGCAGATTTGTATACCCCTGAGCAAAACATCTGCATAGACGAGTCCCTGATACATTTTACCGGGCGCCTTGGCTTCAAACAATACATCCCAAGCAAGCGCGCCCGGTATGGGGTCAAATTGTATAAGCTCTGTGAAAGGGCCACAGGCTATACGCACAAATTTCGTGTCTATGAGGGTAAAGATCAGACCCTGGAGCCGGTCGGTTGCCCTGACTACCTGGGGAGCAGTGGGAAGACAGTTGGGGACTTGGTGTCACCCTTATTTGGCAAGGGGTACCATCTTTATGTGGACAATTTCTACACAAGTGTGCCCCTCTTCAGGCATTTGTTCCTAGAACAGATTGGCTGCTGTGGCACCGCGCGACCTAGTCGCCGGGGCCTCCCCCAACGGCTCGATACCACCCGTCTTGCAAGGGGGAGAGGGCTGCCTTGTGTAACGAAGAACTGCCTGCGGTGAAATGGAGAGACAAGCGTGACGTTTACATGCTCTCCTCCATTCACAGAGACACGACAATCCAAATTGAACGAGCAACTGGAGTCATTGAAAAGCCCCTCTTGGCCCACGACTATAATTTGCTCATGGGAGGGAGTGGACTTCAATGACCAGATGTTGGCTCCTTATTTACTCTCCCGCAGGACCAGACGCTGGTATAAGAAGGTGCCTGTATACCTAATTCAATTGGCGATGTACAATAGTTTTGTTCTCTACAGTAAGGCTGGGAGAACACGATCCTGCCTCAAATTTCAGGAAGAGATCATCGAGAACCTCCTGTATCCAGGAGGTTCCGTGGCCCCAACCACCAGTGTAGTGAGCCGTCTACACGAGCGACATTTCCCCAGTGTCGTTGCTGGTACCTCAAACCAAGCGCCACCCCGAAAAAGATGTTGTGTCTGTAGCAGGAGTGGAATAAGACGTGACACCAGCTATTTCTGTCCTGACTGCCCTGACCACCCTGCCCTATGCTTAGGGGAGTGTTTCCGGAAGTACCACACACAGGTACACTTAGTATAGGGATTGCGTGACACAGGACAGGCACACAGGGGTCTTAGGGCCCTTTCACACAGAGCTGCTGCAAACCTCTCCTTTCACCTGGGACAAAGTGCATAATGTACTTCGCCACATCTCTGGGCGATTTGCGCTTTGCACATTGCCCCATGGGGAAGGAGAGGTTTGTCCTATAAAGGTAAAAAAATAAAATAAAATCACAGGTAAGTAAAAAAGTTAATGTTCCAAAAGTTCAATAAACTTTATAAAAGTTAATGTTCTGTTTCAAATGTTATATAAAGTTAATGTTAATAAATTTATTGCGTTGCGGCCTTCTGGGTGGACCAACCGATCTACCAGCTGCAGCACTGATGTGCATTCTGACAGAAGCATTGCGCTGCTGTCAGATTACACAAAAGTCGGTGTATGCGGCGCTGCAAGACGAGATTTCTCTTCTGCATTAAAAAAGATACGTTTGCCGAGGCTTATGAGCTGAGGGGCGGTGTTCATATGCTTTAGCAAACACATTGGGCCAGATATATCATGACTCTGACAGCTGACTCCACTTTAACATATGGCTAAGGTCAGTTTTAGCCAAGTCAGATTTATGATCGGCCCTTTAAGACTGTAATAAATGTGGTTTGACGGTAGCAGTTTATCCGTCAGTACACAGCTTTACAAAAGTCGCACGTTTTTATGAAAAAGTTGCAAGTTTTTATGAAAAAGTTGCATGTTCTATTAAAAAGTCTCATAAGATAAGCATGGTCCTCACTGGAGTGAAATTGCGACTTTTTTGCGACTTTTTAAATAGTCCCAATAGTAAATCTGTCTAGAGATTCATTTACATAAGAAAACACGCCCACTTTCAGAAAACTGGCAAGCATAGTGCAGAGCAGAAAAAAGTCGCAAATTTGTGCACAGTTTTAGCGTTTGGGACATTTTTTTGGGACTTTTTCACTCCATTATTCTGACCTGAGCTAATGATAAATCTGGCCCTTTGTATATAAAAAAAAAAATAATTCCAGCAATGATTTATTCATCCACATCGATTGATGTGAATGGAGAAATAGGGTTTGCCAGGGCATACGGGCTGTGTAAGGGGGGCATTATACTGCGTGAGGGGTCAGTATACTATGTGAGGGGTCACTATACTGTGTGAGGAGTCACTATACTGTGTCTATTAATAATGTCTATTAATAGTTTAAGTCTCCTTTGAATGGCAAATTTGGGGTCGGCCTCCAGTGCCCGATATACCGCACTGTCCCCCAATTGCCGCTGTATCTCAGCTAAATATTTATTGGTGTCCATAATTACCATGGCCCCTCCTTTATCGGCTTTCTTTATTGTAATCTGTTTTCTACTACTGAGCTCCCTCAGTGCTCTTTTTTCTCCCTGGCTCAAATTATTCTTATTACCATGTCTACTACTGTTATTCTTAATTCTTTCTATACCTTTTTTAACTAGATCAATATATGTATTTACTGCATCTTTCAAGACAGGTGGTTTGAAATCACTATGTAAAAATAGACCCGTCTCCTTCAAACACAACATATCAGTATTGACAATTTTCTGTTCACCTGTTGTGATGGTCATTTTAGGGGAATCCTTAAAGAAAACCTGCAGTTTAATACGCCTGTAGAACTTCTGCAGATCTACCTCATATTTAAACCAATCTATATCAGAATATGGACAGAAGGATAACCCCTATTCCAACAGTGACATTTCATCATTAGACAGTGTAGCTGATGATATATTTACCACTAAAGTCTTTGCATTCTCTGGTCCTGCTGTATTCACTATATTTGTTGTCTCTGGGCCGTCTGTCCATGTTTGTAATCCAGTGGAGGTTTCTTTGAACGAGTCACTCTCGATGCCTCGTTTCCTCCGCCTTTGGTGCTTGCGCCCCCCTCTTCTTGGCGGTTTTTGGCGCCTTGTGTCAATCTTTGGTCTAAAAAATGTTGGTCTTCACTTATTTCCCCAGAAGATTTGGTGTATGTATTAAGATTCCTCCTTATCTGTCGCCTCGCTGGTCTTTGTCTTCCTTGTGTATTTTTTCTCTGTCCCCCTTCTATTTTTTTTTTTTTTTTTGAAACCTCTCCCTTTAAATAGTCGTCCTGATCACGGAACCACTTCTGTCGCTTCGTGGTCTCTATGTTGGCCCTGTACATTTGTAGGTCTTTATCTGTTTGTTCTTTCATTGTTGCATAATCCTGTGTTGTCATCATGGATTTCAACTGTGTTTCCAATCTTTCTATCCTTGTTTTATTCTCCATAAGTTCCTTTTGTAAATACTCCATATTCAGGAGCATTATGTCCATTGAAAAACGGTTGGAGATTTGTGTGAACTTAATACAAAAATCAGAAAAGAACGTAAGGCAGCTCTCACCTGCAGTAGTAGAATCACCAGAGGTGCACGGATGCCGCTCCTGGATGCGGTATATGCAATAAGAAAGAGAAGAAAATCCAGCTCTCTCCGGTGAAAAAATGCAAAACTTTATTCCAGCGAGTTAAAATCCATACAGGTGTACAGACACAGTCAACATGTTTCAGACCTCAAAGGAATATGGGTCCTTCCTCATGACAAACGATCATGATCGTTTGTCATGAGGAAGGACCCATATTCCTTTGAGGTCTGAAACATGTTGACTGTGTCTGTACACCTGTATGGATTTTAACTCGCTGGAATAAAGTTTTGCATTTTTTCACCGGAGAGAGCTGGATTTTCTTCTCTTTCTTATTGCATATACCGCATCCAGGAGCGGCATCCGTGCACCTCTGGTGATTCTACTACTGCAGGTGAGAGCTGCCTTACGTTCTTTTCTACTGCTTACCTGGTGGCGTGCACTCCCTGCAAGGACTTTGTATACACATAGCGAGTTTTTTCCACATTCTTTTGGAACATGGCACATATCTCGTTACGCCCTGTGGAAAATGATGACAACAGGATGAGAAAGATGAATGCCATCTTTGATGCTCCAAAACAAGAACTACAGGATGTACTTAATACAAAAATCAGTATTCTTTGGTAGAAGGATTGGCCTTAGGTGTGTTCTTAAACCTCGTGGGATCCGCTCCGCAACATAATACTCCTTCATAGTAGACAGGTGGAGTTCATAATTAATACTTTGTTTCAACTGCGTCTCCCATTTTCTTTCAATTAAATCCTTGGTCGGTTTGTTTAGTAATGAACCATCCCCCACCGCGCCATCCAAAATCCGTGTTACCTCCTCACTTGAAAAATAGGAATTGCTTGGTGAATCCATTACTGGCTACCACTTGTTTATCCACAAAAGAAAGTCTTTTTTAAGAAAAAATGATTATTCCTTTGCAGTATCGTGTGCACGCTACCAGACTAAACATGGCAAATAAAAAGAAAAAAATGTAGCAGCACTACAAAAATTGGTTGTTCCTTACTGTGGTGGTGCTCGCTGTGTCAGAAGCCAGTCCTATGCTCCCCCAAATCCAGGTACAATTGTAACAGAAAACTGCAGCACTCTCCAGCCTTGATCCTTAATGCTTTATTTCACCAAAACAAATGTGACGTTTCGATCAGTGTGATCTTTCTCAAGCAATGATACATTGTGAACTCAAACCCAGATACATATACCCTACTAAGTTGGTCATCTGACCTGATCAATTATGCAAATACATCATTAAAAAAGACTGTGCGTACCGCCCCTTATTCTGTTCGTCTAACAGCGGGGTTAACCTGATCCACCATTCTTAAACTTTATCTATTGTGCATACATAGAAATAAAACTCCATCAACTTACTGTGATGTATGGCGTGAACCTGGGGAATTCGCCGCTGAGGCAACTACAACTATATGGAAGGCCGATCGCCTCGCTTCCTTAGGCGTTTCTCCATTTCGAATGCGCCTGCGTGTCTATCCCATGACGTCAGCCTCAGGACGCTCAGCCAGTACCATGGAGACCGGGCGCCTCTCTTCCACGTCACCACCAGAATAGAGCGCGCATGCGCGCCTAGCCTCAGTGGCGACAGGATCCAGCGTCAAGTCTCCCGTCAGTGCGTAACGCCCCTACGGCCGTTGCCATAGTAATCCAAAACATCGTACCCTATGTGAAGCTTACAAGCCAGGCTTTCATGTTTATTATTATATGTGTTTCTACCAATTATGCGGGGCAAATCGGTCTATGATTATTAAAACTGGGGGTTGATTACACATAGATGTTAACTTGAGTAACCTATTTATAAGGAGACAATGGGTGGCTATATGTACCAGGGGTCCACTACTCATCCATATCTTAAGATTAGAGTACCCAGTCGCTAAGTTGAGTTTAGCCTCATGATAATTAATTCAGGGTCCATGAACTCATATACATAGAGTGGCACTATTCAATCCAGCTTGAGATGACCTAGCGGTCGGAATTATAGATGTATACCCGGTGACGGGGATACCTATTATCCGACTAGGCGGGTTTGAATGGTTGGTCTTATAGGACGGACGTCCCTTCAGGTTGGAGGGTATGCCGCCCTAAAAATGTTTGGGGTGGTCTATGGCTACATTCGTTGACCCCATGACAGGGGAAGACGCGTCGCCACTATGACCACCATGATTGTATGATGAGGGTGGGCACAAGCTCACTCCAGGACAGGGGGGATATTCACCCCTAGTGAACTGGATTGAATAGTGCCACTCTATGTATATGAGTTCATGGACCCTGAATTAATTATCATGAGGCTAAACTCAACTTAGTAGGGTATATGTATCTGGCTTTCAGTTCACAATGTATGATTGCTTGAGAAAGATCACACTGATCGAAACGTTGCATTGGTTTGGTGAAATAAAGCATTAAGGATCAAGGCTGGAGAGTGCTGCAGTTTTCTGTTACAATTGTATACTGTGTTAGGGGTCACTATAGTGTGTAGGGGTCATTATACTTTGTGAGGGGGCCATTATACTGTGTGAGGAGTCACTATACTGTGTTAGGGGGCCATTATACTGTGTTAGGGGGCCATTATACTGTGTGAGGGGTCACTATACTGTGTGAGGAGTCACTATACTGTGTGAGGAGTCACTATACTGTGTGAGGGGGCCATTATACTGTGTTAGGGGGCCATTATACTGTGTGAGGGGTCAGTATACTGTGTGAGGGGTAACTATACTGTGTTAGGGGGCCATTATACTGTGTGAGGGGGCCATTATACTGTGTGAGGGGTCACTATACTGTGTGAGGAGTCACTATACTGTGTGAGGGGTCACTATACTGTGTGAGGGGCCATTATACTGTGTGAGGGAGCCATTATACTGTGTGAGGGGGACATTATACTGTGTGAGGGATCACTATACTGTGTGAGGGGATCCATTATACTGTGTGAGGGCACCACTACACTGTGTTGGGGGCCATTATACTGTGTGAGGGGGCCACTGGGGGTCAATATACTGTGTGTGGGGGGCACTGGGGTTTCATTATACTGTGTGAGGAGTCACTATACTGTGTGAGGGGTCACTATACTGTGTGAGGAGTCACTATACTGTGTGAGGGGTCACTATACTGTGAGAGGGTTCCATATACTGTGTAAGGGGTCAGTATACTGTGTGAGGGGTCAGTATACTGTGTGAGGGGGCCATTATACTGTGTGAGGAGGCCATTATACTGTGTGAGGAGGCCATTATACTGTGTGAGGAGTCACTATACTGTTTGAAGAGTCACTATACTGTGTGAGGGGGCCATTACACTGTGTGAGGGGTCACTATACTGTGTGAGGGGTCACTATACTGTGTGAGGGGGCCATTATACTGTCTGAGGGGTTACTATACTGTGTGAGGGGTCAGTATACTGTGTGAGGCGGTCAGTATACTGTGTGAGGGGGCCATTATACTGTGTGATGGGTCACTATACTGTGTGAGGGGCCATTATACTGTGTGAGGGAGCCATTATACTGTGTGAGGGGGCCATTATACTGTGTGAGGGGTCACTATACTGTGTGAGGAGTAACTATACTGTGTGAGGGGTCAGTATACTGTGTGAGGGGTCACTATACTGTGTAAGGGGTCATTATGCTGTGTGAGGGGAACATTATACTGTGTGAGGGGGACATTATACTGTGTGAGGGATCACTATACTGTGTGAGGGGACCATTATACTGTGTGAGGGGTCATTATACTGTGTGAGGAGTCACTATACTGTGTGAGGGGTCAGTATACTGTGTGAGGGGTCACTATACTGTGTGAGGGCACCACTATACTGTGTTGGGGGCCATTATACTGTGTGAGGGGGCCACTGGGGGTCAATATACTGTGTGTGGGGGGCACTGGGGCTTCATTATACTGTGTGAGGAGTCACTATACTGTGTGAGGGGTCACTATACTGTGTGAGGAGTCACTATACTGTGTGAGGAGTCACTATACTGTGTGAGGGGTCACTATACTGTGTGAGGGTTCCATATACTGTGTGAGGGGTCAGTATACTGTGTGAGGGGGCCATTATACTGTGTGAGGGGGCCATTATACTGTGTGAGGAGTCACTATACTGTTTGAAGAGTCACTATACTGTGTGAGGGGGCCATTACACTGTGTGAGGGGTCACTATACTGTGTGAGGGGGCCATTATACTGTCTGAGGGGTTACTATACTGTGTGAGGGGTCAGTATACTGTGTGAGGCGGTCAGTATACTGTGTGAGGGGGTCAGTATACTGTGTGAGGGGGTCAGTATACTGTGTGAGGGGTCATTATACTGTGTGAGGGGCCATTATACTGTGTGAGGGAGCCATTATACTGTGTGAGGGGGCCATTATACTGTGTAAGGGGTCACTATACTGTGTGAGGGGCCATTATACTGTGTGAGGGAGCCATTATACTGTGTGAGGGGACCATTATACTGTGTGAGGGGTCATTATACTGTGTGAGGAGTCACTATACTGTGTGAGGGGTCAGTATACTGTGTGAGGGGTCACTATACTGTGTAAGGGGTCATTATACTATGTGAGGGGGACATTATACTGTGTGAGGGGGACATTATACTGTGTGAGGGATCACTATACTGTGTGAGGGGATCCATTATACTGTGTGAGGGGATCCATTATACTGTGTGAGGGAGCCATTATACTGTGTGAGGGCACCACTATACTGTGTTGGGGGCCATTATACTGTGTGAGGGGGCCACTGGGGGTCAATATACTGTGTGTGGGGGGCACTGGGGTTTCATTATACTGTGTGAGGAGTCACTATACTGTGTGAGGGGTCACTATACTGTGTGAGGAGTCACTATACTGTGTGAGGGGTCACTATACTGTGTGAGGGTTCCATATACTGTGTAAGGGGTCAGTATACTGTGTGAGGGGTCAGTATACTGTGTGAAGGGGCCATTATACTGTGTGAGGAGGCCATTATACTGTGTGAGGAGTCACTATACTGTTTGAAGAGTCACTATATTGTGTGAGGGGGCCATTACACTGTGTGAGGGGTCACTATACTGTGTGAGGGGGCCATTATACTGTCTGAGGGGTTACTATACTGTGTGAGGGGTCGGTATACTGTGTGAGGTGGTCAGTATACTGTGTGAGGGGGCAGTATACTGTGTGAGGGGTCATTATACTGTGTGAGGGGACCATTATACTGTGTGAGGAATCACTATACTGTGTGAGGGGACCATAATATTGTAGGAGGATTCACTATACTGTGTGAGGGGTCACTATACTGTTTGAAGAATTTTACTATATTGTGTGAGGGGGCCATTACACTGTGTGAGGAGTCACTATACTGTGTTAGGGGGCCATTATACTGTGTTAGGGGGCCATTATACTGTGTGAGGGGTCACTATACTGTGTGAGGGGTCACTATACTGTGTGAGGAGTCACTATACTGTGTGAGGAGTCACTATACTGTGTGAGGGGGCCATTATACTGTGTTAGGGGGCCATTATACTGTGTGAGGAGTCACTATACTGTTTGAAGAGTCACTATACTGTGTGAGGGGGCCATTACACTGTGTGAGGGGTCACTATACTGTGTGAGGGGGCCATTATACTGTCTGAGGGGTTACTATACTGTGTGAGGGGTCAGTATACTGTGTGAGGCGGTCAGTATACTGTGTGAGGGGGTCAGTATACTGTGTGAGGGGGTCAGTATACTGTGTGAGGGGTCATTATACTGTGTGAGGGGCCATTATACTGTGTGAGGGAGCCATTATACTGTGTGAGGGGGCCATTATACTGTGTAAGGGGTCACTATACTGTGTGAGGGGCCATTATACTGTGTGAGGGAGCCATTATACTGTGTGAGGGGACCATTATACTGTGTGAGGGGTCATTATACTGTGTGAGGAGTCACTATACTGTGTGAGGGGTCAGTATACTGTGTGAGGGGTCACTATACTGTGTAAGGGGTCATTATACTATGTGAGGGGGACATTATACTGTGTGAGGGGGACATTATACTGTGTGAGGGATCACTATACTGTGTGAGGGGATCCATTATACTGTGTGAGGGGATCCATTATACTGTGTGAGGGAGCCATTATACTGTGTGAGGGCACCACTATACTGTGTTGGGGGCCATTATACTGTGTGAGGGGGCCACTGGGGGTCAATATACTGTGTGTGGGGGGCACTGGGGTTTCATTATACTGTGTGAGGAGTCACTATACTGTGTGAGGGGTCACTATACTGTGTGAGGAGTCACTATACTGTGTGAGGGGTCACTATACTGTGTGAGGGTTCCATATACTGTGTAAGGGGTCAGTATACTGTGTGAGGGGTCAGTATACTGTGTGAAGGGGCCATTATACTGTGTGAGGAGGCCATTATACTGTGTGAGGAGTCACTATACTGTTTGAAGAGTCACTATATTGTGTGAGGGGGCCATTACACTGTGTGAGGGGTCACTATACTGTGTGAGGGGGCCATTATACTGTCTGAGGGGTTACTATACTGTGTGAGGGGTCGGTATACTGTGTGAGGTGGTCAGTATACTGTGTGAGGGGGCAGTATACTGTGTGAGGGGTCATTATACTGTGTGAGGGGACCATTATACTGTGTGAGGAATCACTATACTGTGTGAGGGGACCATAATATTGTAGGAGGATTCACTATACTGTGTGAGGGGTCACTATACTGTTTGAAGAATTTTACTATATTGTGTGAGGGGGCCATTACACTGTGTGAGGAGTCACTATACTGTGTTAGGGGGCCATTATACTGTGTTAGGGGGCCATTATACTGTGTGAGGGGTCACTATACTGTGTGAGGGGTCACTATACTGTGTGAGGAGTCACTATACTGTGTGAGGAGTCACTATACTGTGTGAGGGGGCCATTATACTGTGTTAGGGGGCCATTATACTGTGTGAGGGGTCAGTATACTGTGTGAGGGGTAACTATACTGTGTTAGGGGGCCATTATACTGTGTGAGGGGGCCATTATACTGTGTGAGGGGTCACTATACTGTGTGAGGAGTCACTATACTGTGTGAGGGGTCACTATACTGTGTGAGGGGCCATTATACTGTGTGAGGGAGCCATTATACTGTGTGAGGGGGACATTATACTGTGTGAGGGATCACTATACTGTGTGAGGGGATCCATTATACTGTGTGAGGGCACCACTACACTGTGTTGGGGGCCATTATACTGTGTGAGGGGGCCACTGGGGGTCAATATACTGTGTGTGGGGGGCACTGGGGTTTCATTATACTGTGTGAGGAGTCACTATACTGTGTGAGGGGTCACTATACTGTGTGAGGAGTCACTATACTGTGTGAGGGGTCACTATACTGTGAGAGGGTTCCATATACTGTGTAAGGGGTCAGTATACTGTGTGAGGGGTCAGTATACTGTGTGAGGGGGCCATTATACTGTGTGAGGAGGCCATTATACTGTGTGAGGAGGCCATTATACTGTGTGAGGAGTCACTATACTGTTTGAAGAGTCACTATACTGTGTGAGGGGGCCATTACACTGTGTGAGGGGTCACTATACTGTGTGAGGGGTCACTATACTGTGTGAGGGGGCCATTATACTGTCTGAGGGGTTACTATACTGTGTGAGGGGTCAGTATACTGTGTGAGGCGGTCAGTATACTGTGTGAGGGGGCCATTATACTGTGTGATGGGTCACTATACTGTGTGAGGGGCCATTATACTGTGTGAGGGAGCCATTATACTGTGTGAGGGGGCCATTATACTGTGTGAGGGGTCACTATACTGTGTGAGGAGTAACTATACTGTGTGAGGGGTCAGTATACTGTGTGAGGGGTCACTATACTGTGTAAGGGGTCATTATGCTGTGTGAGGGGAACATTATACTGTGTGAGGGGGACATTATACTGTGTGAGGGATCACTATACTGTGTGAGGGGACCATTATACTGTGTGAGGGGTCATTATACTGTGTGAGGAGTCACTATACTGTGTGAGGGGTCAGTATACTGTGTGAGGGGTCACTATACTGTGTGAGGGCACCACTATACTGTGTTGGGGGCCATTATACTGTGTGAGGGGGCCACTGGGGGTCAATATACTGTGTGTGGGGGGCACTGGGGCTTCATTATACTGTGTGAGGAGTCACTATACTGTGTGAGGGGTCACTATACTGTGTGAGGAGTCACTATACTGTGTGAGGAGTCACTATACTGTGTGAGGGGTCACTATACTGTGTGAGGGTTCCATATACTGTGTGAGGGGTCAGTATACTGTGTGAGGGGGCCATTATACTGTGTGAGGGGGCCATTATACTGTGTGAGGAGTCACTATACTGTTTGAAGAGTCACTATACTGTGTGAGGGGGCCATTACACTGTGTGAGGGGTCACTATACTGTGTGAGGGGGCCATTATACTGTCTGAGGGGTTACTATACTGTGTGAGGGGTCAGTATACTGTGTGAGGCGGTCAGTATACTGTGTGAGGGGGTCAGTATACTGTGTGAGGGGGTCAGTATACTGTGTGAGGGGTCATTATACTGTGTGAGGGGCCATTATACTGTGTGAGGGAGCCATTATACTGTGTGAGGGGGCCATTATACTGTGTAAGGGGTCACTATACTGTGTGAGGGGCCATTATACTGTGTGAGGGAGCCATTATACTGTGTGAGGGGACCATTATACTGTGTGAGGGGTCATTATACTGTGTGAGGAGTCACTATACTGTGTGAGGGGTCAGTATACTGTGTGAGGGGTCACTATACTGTGTAAGGGGTCATTATACTATGTGAGGGGGACATTATACTGTGTGAGGGGGACATTATACTGTGTGAGGGATCACTATACTGTGTGAGGGGATCCATTATACTGTGTGAGGGGATCCATTATACTGTGTGAGGGAGCCATTATACTGTGTGAGGGCACCACTATACTGTGTTGGGGGCCATTATACTGTGTGAGGGGGCCACTGGGGGTCAATATACTGTGTGTGGGGGGCACTGGGGTTTCATTATACTGTGTGAGGAGTCACTATACTGTGTGAGGGGTCACTATACTGTGTGAGGAGTCACTATACTGTGTGAGGGGTCACTATACTGTGTGAGGGTTCCATATACTGTGTAAGGGGTCAGTATACTGTGTGAGGGGTCAGTATACTGTGTGAAGGGGCCATTATACTGTGTGAGGAGGCCATTATACTGTGTGAGGAGTCACTATACTGTTTGAAGAGTCACTATATTGTGTGAGGGGGCCATTACACTGTGTGAGGGGTCACTATACTGTGTGAGGGGGCCATTATACTGTCTGAGGGGTTACTATACTGTGTGAGGGGTCGGTATACTGTGTGAGGTGGTCAGTATACTGTGTGAGGGGGCAGTATACTGTGTGAGGGGTCATTATACTGTGTGAGGGGACCATTATACTGTGTGAGGAATCACTATACTGTGTGAGGGGACCATAATATTGTAGGAGGATTCACTATACTGTGTGAGGGGTCACTATACTGTTTGAAGAATTTTACTATATTGTGTGAGGGGGCCATTACACTGTGTGAGGGGTCACTATACTGTGTGAGGGGGCCATTATACTGTCTGAGGGGTTACTATACTGTGTGAGTGGTCAGTATACAGTGTGAGGCAGTCAGTATACTGTGTGAGGGGGTCAGTATACTGTGTGAGGGGTCATTATACTGTGTGAGGTGTCACTATACTGTGTGAGGGGTCAGTATACTGTGTGAGGGGTCACTATACTGTGTGAGGGTTCCATATACTGTGTAAGGGGTCAGTATACTGTGTGAGGGGGCCATTATACTGTGTGAGGAGTCACTATACTGTTTGAAGAGTCACTATACTGTGTGAGGGGGCCATTACACTGTGTGGGGGGTCACTATACTATGTGAGGGGGCCATTATACTGTCTGAGGGGTTACTATACTGTGTGAGGGGTCAGTATACTGTGTAAGGCGGTCAGTATACTGTGTGAGGGGGTCAGTATACTGTGTGAGGGGGTCAGTATACTGTGTGAGGGGTCATTATACTGTGTGAGGGGACCATTATACTTTGTGAGGAGTCACTATACTGTTTGAAGAGTCACTATACTGTGTGAGGGGGCCATTACACTGTGTGAGGGGTCACTATACTGTGTGAGGGGGCCATTATACTGTCTGAGGGGTTACTATACTGTGTGAGGGGTCACTATACTGTGTGAGGGGGCCATTATACTGTCTGAGGGGTTACTATACTGTGTGAGGGGTCAGTATACTGTGTAAGGCGGTCAGTATACTGTGTGAGGGGTCATTATACTGTGTGAGGGGACCATTATACTGTGTGAGGAGTCACTATACTGTTTGAAGAGTCACTATACTGTGTGAGGGGGCCATTACACTGTGTGAGGGGTCACTATACTGTGTGAGGGGGCCATTATACTGTCTGAGGGGTTACTATACTGTGTGAGGGGTCAGTATACTGTGTGAGGCGGTCAGTATACTGTGTGAGGGGGTCAGTATACTGTGTGAGGGGTCATTATACTGTGTGAGGGGACCATTATACTGTGTGAGGAGTCACTATACTGTTTGAAGAGTCACTATACTGTGTGAGGGGGCCAATATACTGTGTGAGGAGCACTATACTGTTTGAAGAGTCACTATACTGTGTGAGGGGGCCATTACACTGTGTGAGGGGTCACTATACTGTGTGAGGGGGGCATTATACTGTCTGAGGGGTTACTATACTGTGTGAGGCGGTCAGTATACTGTGTGAGGGGGTCAGTATACTGTGTGAGGGGTCATTATACTGTGTGAGGGGACCATTATACTGTGTGAGGAGTCACTATACTATGTGAGGGGACCATAATATTGTAGGAGGATTCACTATACTGTGTGAGGGGGCATTATACCATGTGAGGGTTCACTATACTGTGAAAGGGGTCATTATACTGTGTAAGGTGGCCATTATACTGTGTGAGGGGTTCATTATACTGTGTGAGGGAGCCATTATACTGTGTGAGGGGACCATTATACTGTGTGAGGGGCCACTATACTGTGCGTGGGGGCCATTACACTGTGTGAGAGGGCCATTATACTGTGTGAGGAGTTACTATACTGTGTGAGGGGTCACTATACTGTGTGAGGGGCCATTATACTGTGAGAAGAGTCACTATACTGTGTGAGGGGTCAGTATACTGTGTTAGGGGTCACTATACTGTGTAGGGGGTCATTATACTGTGTGAGGGGGCCATTATACTGTGTGAGGAGTCACTATACTGTGTTAGGGGTCACTATACTGTGTGAGGGGGCCATTATACTGTGTAAGGGGGCCATTATACTGTGTGAAGGGTCACTATACTGTGTGAGGGGCCATTATACTGTGTGAGGGGTCACTATACTGTGTGAGGGGCCATTATACTGTGTGAGGGAGCCATTATACTGTGTGAGGGGCCATTATACTGTGTGAGGGGTCACTATACTGTGTGAGGGGCCATTATACTGTGTGAGGGAGCCATTATACTGTGTGAGGGGGGCATTATACTGTGTGAGGGGGCCATTATACTGTGTGAGGGGTCACTATACTGTGTGAGGAGTCACTATACTGTGTGAGGGGTCAGTATACTGTGTGAGGGGTCACTATGCTGTGTAAGGGGTCATTATACTGTGTGAGGGGGACATTATACTGTGTGAGGGGCCATTATACTGTGTAAGGGGGCCATTATACTGTGTGAAGGGTCACTATACTGTGTGAGGGGCCATTATACTGTGTGAGGGGTCACTATACTGTGTGAGGGGCCATTATACTGTGTGAGGGAGCCATTATACTGTGTGAGGGGCCATTATACTGTGTGAGGGGTCACTATACTGTGTGAGGGGCCATTATACTGTGTGAGGGAGCCATTACACTGTGTGAGGGGGGCATTATACTGTGTGAGGGGGCCATTATACTGTGTGAGGGGTCACTATACTGTGTGAGGAGTCACTATACTGTGTGAGGGGTCAGTATACTGTGTGAGGGGTCACTATGCTGTGTAAGGGGACATTATACTGTGTGAGGGGTCTCTGGGGTTTCATTATACTGTGTGAGGGGGGCCTCTGTGGTTTCATTATACTGTGTGAGGGGGGCCTCTGGGGTTTCATTATACTGTGTGAGGGGGGCCCTCTGGGGTTTCATTATACTGTGTGAGGGGGCCCTCTGGGGTTTCATTATACTGTGTGTGAGGGGGCCCTCTGGGGTTTCATTATACTGTGTGTGAGGGGGCCTCTGGGGTTTCATTATACTGTGTGAGGGGGCCTCTGGGGTTTCATTATACTGTGTGAGGGGGGATCTGGGGTTTCATTATACTGTGTGAGGGGGGCCTCTGGGGTTTCATTATACTGTGTGAGGGGGGATCTGGGGTTTCATTATACTGTGTGAGGGGGCCTCTGGGGTTTCATTATACTGTGTGAGGGGGGCCTCTGGGGTTTCATTATACTGTGTGAGGGGGGATCTGGGGTTTCATTATACTGTGTGTGAGGGGGCCCTCTGGGGTTTCATTATACTGTGTGAGGGGGCCTCTGGGGTTTCATTATACTGTGTGAGGGGGGATCTGGGGTTTCATTATACTGTGTGAGGGGACCATTATACTGTGTGAGGAGTCATTACACTGTGTGAGGGGTCACTATACTGTGTGAGGAGTCACTATACTGTGTGAGGGGTCAGTATACTGTGTGAGGGGTCACTATACTGTGTGAGGGGTCAGTATACTGTGTGAGGGGTCACTATACTGTGTAAGGGGTCATTATACTGTGTGAGGGGGACATTATACTGTGTGAGGGGCCATTATACTGTGTGAGGGGTCACTATACTGTGTGAGGGGCCATTATACTGTGTGAGGGAGCCATTATACTGTGTGAGGGGGCCATTATACTGTGTGAGGGGGGCCTCTGGGGTTTCATTATACTGTGTGAGGGGGGCCTCTGGGGTTTCATTTTACTGTGTGAGGGGGCCTCTGGGGTTTCATTATACTGTGTGAGGGGTCTCTGGGGTTTCATTATACTGTGTGAGGGGGCCTCTGGGGTTTCATTATACTGTGTGAAGGGGCCATTATACTGTGTGAGGGGGCCTCTGGGGTTTCATTATACTGTGTGAGGGGGCCTCTGGTGTTTCATTATACTGTGTGAGGGGTCTCTGGGGTTTCATTATACTGTGTGAGGGGGGCCTCTGGGGTTTCATTATACTGTGTCGGGGCCCTCTGGGGTTTCATTATACTGTGTGAGGGGGCCTCTGGGGTTTCATTATACTGTGTGAGGGGGGCCTCTGGGGTTTCATTATACTGTGTGAGGGGGGCCTCTGGGGTTTCATTATACTGTGTGAGGGGGGCCTCTGGGGTTTCATTATACTGTGTGAGGGGGGCCTCTGGGGTTTCATTATACTGTGTGAGGGGTTTCTGGGGTTTAATTATACTGTGTGATGGGGGCCTCTGTGGTTTCATTATACTGTGTGAGGGGGGCCTCTGGGGTTTCATTATACTGTGTGAGGGGGGCCCTCTGGGGTTTCATTATACTGTGTGAGGGGGCCCTCTGGGGTTTCATTATACTGTGTGTGAGGGGGCCCTCTGGGGTTTCATTATACTGTGTGTGAGGGGGCCTCTGGGGTTTCATTATACTGTGTGAGGGGGCCTCTGGGGTTTCATTATACTGTGTGAGGGGGGCCTCTGGGGTTTCATTATACTGTGTGAGGGGGGATCTGGGGTTTCATTATACTGAGTGTGAGGGGGCCCTCTGGGGTTTCATTATACTGTGTGTGAGGGGACCTCTGGGGTTTCATTATACTGTGTGAGGGGGCCTCTGGGGTTTCATTATACTGTGTGAGGGAGGTCTCTGGGGTTTCATTATACTGTGTGAAGGGGGATCTGGGGTTTCATTATACTGTGTGTGAGGGGGCCCTCTGGGGTTTCATTATACTGTGTGAGGGGTTTCTGGGGTTTAATTATACTGTGTGATGGGGGCCTCTGTGGTTTCATTATACTGTGTGAGGGGGGCCTCTGGGGTTTCATTATACTGTGTGAGGGGGGCCCTCTGGGGTTTCATTATACTGTGTGAGGGGGCCCTCTGGGGTTTCATTATACTGTGTGTGAGGGGGCCCTCTGGGGTTTCATTATACTGTGTGTGAGGGGGCCTCTGGGGTTTCATTATACTGTGTGAGGGGGCCTCTGGGGTTTCATTATACTGTGTGAGGGGGGCCTCTGGGGTTTCATTATACTGTGTGAGGGGGGATCTGGGGTTTCATTATACTGTGTGTGAGGGGGCCCTCTGGGGTTTCATTATACTGTGTGTGAGGGGACCTCTGGGGTTTCATTATACTGTGTGAGGGGGCCTCTGGGGTTTCATTATACTGTGTGAGGGAGGTCTCTGGGGTTTCATTATACTGTGTGAGGGGGGATCTGGGGTTTCATTATACTGTGTGTGAGGGGGCCCTCTGGGGTTTCATTATACTGTGTAAGGGGGCCTCTGGGGTTTCATTATACTGTGTGAGGGGGGCCTCTGGGGTTTCATTATACTGTGTGAGGGGGCCTCTGGGGTTTCATTATACTGTGTGAGGGGTCTCTGGGGTTTCATTATACTGTGTGAGGGGGCCTCTGGGGTTTCATTATACTGTGTGAGGGGGGCTTCTGGGGTTTCATTATACTGTGTTTGAGGGGGCCTCTGGGGTTTCATTATACTGTGTAAAGGGGGCCTCTGGGGTTTCATTATACTGTGTGAGGGGGGCCTCTGGGGTTTCATTATACTGTGTGAGGGGTTTCTGGGGTTTAATTATACTGTGTGAGGGGGGCCTCTGTGGTTTCATTATACTGTGTGAGGGGGCCTCTGGGGTTTCATTATACTGTGTGAAGGGGCCATTATACTGTGTGAGGGGGCCTCTGGGGTTTCATTATACTGTGTGAGGGGGCCTCTGGTGTTTCATTATACTGTGTGAGGGGTCTCTGGGGTTTCATTATACTGTGTGAGGGGGGCCTCTGGGGTTTCATTATACTGTGTCGGGGCCCTCTGGGGTTTCATTATACTGTGTGAGGGGGCCTCTGGGGTTTCATTATACTGTGTGAGGGGGGCCTCTGGGGTTTCATTATACTGTGTGAGGGGGCCTCTGGGGTTTCATTATACTGTGTGAGGGGGGCCTCTGGGGTTTCATTATACTGTGTGAGGGGGGCCTCTGGGGTTTCATTATACTGTGTGAGGGGTTTCTGGGGTTTAATTATACTGTGTGAGGGGGGCCTCTGTGGTTTCATTATACTGTGTGAGGGGGGCCTCTGGGGTTTCATTATACTGTGTGAGGGGGGCCCTCTGGGATTTCATTATACTGTGTGAGGGGGCCCTCTGGGGTTTCATTATACTGTGTGTGAGGGGGCCTCTGGGGTTTCATTATACTGTGTGAGGGGGCCTCTGGGGTTTCATTGTACTGTGTGAGGGGGGCCTCTGGGGTTTCATTATACTGTGTGAGGGGGGATCTGGGGTTTCATTATACTGTGTGTGAGGGGGCCCTCTGGGGTTTCATTATACTGTGTGTGAGGGGCCTCTGGGGATTCATTATACTGTGTGAGGGGGCCTCTGGGGTTTCATTATACTGTGTGAGGGGGGTCTCTGGGGTTTAATTATACTGTGTGAGGGGGGATCTGGGGTTTCATTATACTGTGTGTGAGGGGGGCCCTCTGGGGTTTCATTATACTGTGTGAGGGGGCCCTCTGGGGTTTCATTATACTGTGTAAGGGGGCCTCTGGGGTTTCATTATACTGTGTGAGGGGGGCCTCTGGGGTTTCATTATACTGTGTGAAGGAGGATCTGGGGTTTCATTATACTGTGTGAGGGGGCCTCTGGGGTTTCATTATACTGTGTGAGGGGTCTCTGGGGTTTCATTATACTGTGTGAGGGGGCCTCTGGGGTTTCATTATACTGTGTGAGGGGGCTTCTGGGGTTTCATTATACTGTGTGTGAGGGGGCCTCTGGGGTTTCATTATACTGTGTGAGGGGGCCTCTGGGGTTTCATTATACTGTGTGAGGGGGGCCTCTGGGGTTTCATTATACTGTGTGAGGGGGGCCTCTGGGGTTACATTATACTGTGTGAGGGGGGCTTCTGGGGTTTCATTATACTGTGTGTGAGGGGGCCTCTGGGGTTTCATTATACTGTGTGAGGGGGCCTCTGGGGTTTCATTATACTGTGTGAGGGGGGCCTCTGGGGTTTCATTATACTGTGTGAGGGGGGCCTCTGGGGTTACATTATACTGTGTGAGGGGGCCTCTGGGGTTTCATTATACTGTGTGAGGGGGTCATTATACTGTGAGAGGGGGCCCTCTGGAGTTTCATTATACTGTGTGAGGGGGCCTCTGGGGTTTCATTATACTGTGTGAGGGGGTCATTATACTGTGAGAGGGGGCCCTCTGGAGTTTCATTATACTGTGTGAGGGGGCCTCTGGGGTTATATTATACTGTGTGAGGGGGGCCTCTGGGGTTTCATTATACTTTGTGAGGGGGCCTCTGGGGTTTCATTATACTGTGTAGGGGCCCCTCACACAGTATAATGACCTCCTGTCCCCCCTCATACAGTATAATGACCCCAGTGGGAAGTTGGGCACCATTACAGTATAATGACCCCAGTGGCCCACCATACAGTACTTTAACCCCCAGTGAGGGGCCATTAGACTATATGAAGGGGGGCACTATACTGCGTGGGAGCCACAGGGGGTGATGTCCATCCAAAAACGCACTTCCCATTCCGGCAACCAACCTCTCTCTCTCTCTATATATAATACTTTATGTAAAAACCCTGTTGGCGTACAATGCCCCGTTCACACAAGTACATGAGTCTACAGCGAGTCACAGCGAACGCACGAGCCTATTTCTCCACAGCTTCCGCTCTCCGCCACTTACGTTACAACACACGCAGCAGGCGGGCCTGAGCAGCACTGCGCTCACTACGCGCGGTCCGTGAATCGGGCGGCTGTGGCGTGCGCACGTGTGGCGTGTTTACAAACAGTAGGGTGGGCGCGTCCGCCCCGAAGCTCTGTATGTGGCGGCGGACTGCCTCAGGTATGAGCACAGCAGTACCCCAGGGCTGGTGTTATAGGCACCCGGGCGTGCCCCGTACATGTCTGTCCTGTTCAGTCTTATTTAACCATTTCGGCTACCTAATTGTGCTGTAGGGCCTAAGCATGGATGCCAAATGCCAAGCAGCCATGCCAGTCCTCTCTCACAGCGGGGTGCAGTCTGTATAGGGCGCCTTCACACATGCCGCTGCGGATTCTCAGACCCCACGGGCAAAGTGGATGAGATTTTTTAGAAGTGTAAGGTGCCCGGTGGTGGGCACGTCAGTTTATGGTGCGGATCGCCTCTTTCCGCAGCTGAAACCTCATAAATGTGTATTTTTCATTATTTTTTTTGCTGGGAAATCCACGGCAGACTTTTTAGCTGATGTCCTGTGTGAACTGTATTACGGGGGGTTGGTAATCGGCACCGTCCGAAGTAGCGTCGGGGTATGTTCACATGGCGCATTGTACTGCATGTACTGTGATGAGGTGAAACTCACATTGTAAAACTGTGCAATTTTCAATGTAATTTATGCATACACCCTAAACGAGGCACATTCATCAAGTTCGCCTGTTTTTGGCCATAAAATTAGATGTATTAAAAGTCGCACACAGGCGTTGATGAATTACACTCGTCGTATTGTTATTAGTCTGACCTCTGGTGATTCTTTTTCAGCCACATAAATGTGTGTCCTGTGCCCGTATTGTGGCACGCAAACAGCGGGTTAGCACTGTACGGTCAGCGGCGGTGTGCGCTCCGGATCATCCACTACAGAGCACTTCAATGTGATCTCAGTCTGTGCCTCCGACCGCGAAAAATACATGTTCTATTTTTTTGCGGTAGGTCTGCAAACGGCGGGCACACAGCTGGTTGCTGTCCACAGCCCGGGCACGGGGCGTGTGCAGGAGCGCTTACACTAGTTCATATTCACTTAGACTGGTCTCATTTATTTGAGCATGGAGAACGTTGCATCTTTGTGGAGAACATCTCCTATCCTTTTCTATTTTGCAGAGCAGGAAAAAGAAAATAGCGGCATACTAGAGTTGTTGTGATACCAAATTTTTTATTAGATTTCAATGCCATAAAAAAGTATTGCGATACTCGATACCATTCGATACCGCGTAAAAAAAATAAAACGCCAAAAAAGCCACGTGCATTCCGCATTATGTAACATGTTTATTTATTTATTGTTTATATTTTTTATTTGTAAAATTGAGAAAGGGGGTGATTTATACGTAATATTTTGGTGTTTTTTTTTTTTTACAGTTTATTTAATAACTATTTTCCCCTTAGGGGCTAGAACCTGGGGTCTTTTAATCCCTTGTCCTATTCACCCAAATAGAGCTCTAAAAGGGTGAATAGGATGTTATACATCTCCCTGCTGCTCTGTGCACACAGCAGCAGGGAGATTACCATGGCAGTCAGGGCTTCAGTAGCGTCCTGGCTGCCATGGTAACCGATCAGAGCCCCATCAACTGCCACTGCACCACCAATGAGGAGGAGGTGAAGGGACTCTGTGGCCACTGCCACCAATGATTTTAATACTGGGGGGGTGCACTGCGCCACCAATGATAATTAACCTTTAATGCAGGAGGCGGGTGCCGGCAGCAGATCAGCGGCAGTTAACCCCACAGAATGCATAGTACAATAGGAGTTAAATTTTTTTTTTTTTTTTTTTTTTTTAACTCGCCTTAATCCACTTGTTTCCGCAGCCGGCATCTCTTCTGTCTTCTTCTCTGAGGAATAGGACCATTGATGACATCACTGCGTCCATCACATGATCTTTTACCATGGTGATGGATCATGTGACGAGTGTAGTGATGTCATCAATGGTCCTATTCCTCAAAGAAGAAGACAGAAGAGATGCCGGCTGCGCGAACAAGTGGCTTAAGGTGAGTTAAATTATTATTATTATATATATATATATATATATATATATATATATATATATATATATATATATATTTTTTTTTTATTTATTTATTTTTTAACCCCTCCAGCGCTATTGTACTATGCATTCTGTATTAAGAATGCAGTTATTTTCCCTTATAACCATGTTATAAGGGAAAATAATAATGATCGGGTCTCAATCCTGATCGTCACCTAGCAACCGTGCGTGAAAATCGCACCGCATCCGCACTTGTTTGCGGATGCTTGCGATTTTTACGCAGCCCCGTTCACTTCTATGGGGCCTGCGTTGCGTGAAAAATGCACAAAATAGAGCTTGCTGCGATTTTCACGCAACGCACAAGTGATGCGTGAAAATCACTGCTCATGTGCACAGCCCCATTGAAGTGAATGGGTCCGGATTCAGTGCTGGTGCAATGCGTTCACTTCACGCATTGCACCCGCGCGGAAAACTCGCCCGTGTGAAAGGGGCCTAAGTAGCAGGCTACATAGAGAGGCGCCCAGGGATCTCCCTGCACTTACTATTATTCCTGGGCGCCGCGCCGTTCGCTCGCTGTGGGCTAGTTACAGTCTCCTGCTCCGTATGCTAATTACTACCATTGGAGCAATGGGCAGGAGACACCGGCTTCTCTCCTGGGCATAGCGCTGTCTAATCACAGCGCAGAACGTCACAGCCAGGGAGAAGGAACGCCCAGAAGAGAAGTTGATGTCTCCTGCCCATTGCTCCGATAGTAGTAATTAGCATACGGAGCAGGAGACGGTAACGTGGGCACAGCGGGCGAACTGAGCGGCGCCCAGGAATGCTACTTAACAAAGTCCGGACCTATGAAAGGTCCTCATATCATTATTAGAAGCATGGCACAGGGGGATGGAGAGACTGCTTTCTTCTCCCCTGAGCAGCAGCGCAGCCCAGTATCGAAAAAATGGAAATCCCGGTATCGTATCGATACGGGGACAAAAGTATTGATTGGGTATCGTAATTTCGATACCCGCAACAACCCTAACAGCATACACATGGCTGGTATTCGTGTTTTGCGGATCCGCGGTTTGTGGACTTCAAAAACATATCAGGTCACGTTTATAGCCCATAGGGCTCATGCATACGACCGTATGTATTTTGCGGTCCGCAAAAAATATGAATGACGTCCGTGTGCGTTCCGTATTTTGTGGAACTGAACAGCTGGCCCCTGATTGAATTGTACTGTCCTTGTCCGTAATGTGGATAATAATAGGACATGTTCTATTTTCTTGCGAAACAGACATACGGAAACGGAACGGACACAGAAAGAAAATACATTGTATATGAGGCCCGCAAAAACGGGGTCCGTGGGTCCGTGATCCGTGACCGTTTTTTCGTCCGTGGGTCTTCCTTGATTTTTGGAGGATCCACGGACATGAAAAAAAAGTCGTTTTGGCGTCCGCCTGGCCGTGCGGAGCCAAACGGATCCGTCCTGAATTACAATGCAAGTCAATGGGGACGGATCCGTTTGACGTTGACACAATATGGTGCAATTGCAAACGGATCCGTCCTCATTGACTTTCAATGTAAAGTCAGGCGTCCCTTTACTTTCACACTTGTGTTCATAGTGCAGACGGTGGCTCCGTTCAGAGCGGATCCGTCTGCATTATATTGTTAAAACGTTTCTAAAGTGTGAAAATAGCCTCAGACGGATCCGTCCAGACTTTACATTGAAAGTCAATGGGGGACGGATCCGTTTGAAAATTGAGCCACAGTGTGTCATCTTCAAACGGATCCGTCCCCATTGACTTACATTATAAGTCTGGACGGATCCGCTTGCCTCCGCACGGCCAGGCGGACACCCGAACATAACTTGAAGCGTCCCCATCACCATGGGAACGCCTCTATGTTAGAATATACTGTCGGATATGAGCTACATCGTGAAACTCATTTCCGACAGTATATTCTAACACAGAGGCGTTCCCATGGTGATGGGGACGCTTCAGGTTAGAATACACTGAAAAACTGTGTACATGACTGCCCCCTGCTGCCTGGCAGCACCCGATCTCTTACAGGGGGCCGTGATCAGCACAATTAACTCCTCAGGTGCCGCACTGTAAGAGATCTGGGCTGCCAGGCAGCAGGGGGCAGCCCCCCCCCTCCCCAGTTTGAATATCGTTGGTGGCACAGTGTGCGCCCACCATCGCCCCCCCCCCCCCTCCTCCCTCTATAGTTAAAAATCGTTGGTGGCACAGTGTGCGCCCACCATCGCCCCCCCCATTCCTCCCTGTATAGTTAAAAATCGTTGGTGGCACAGTGTGCGCCCACCATCGGCCCCCCTCTCCCTATAGTAGTAACAACCATTGGTGGCAGTGTGCGGCCTCCCATTCCCCCCCCCCCCCCCCCATCATTGGTGGCAGCGGAGTTCCGATCGGAGTCCCAGTTTAATCGCTGGGGCTCCGATCGGTAACCATGGCAACCAGGAAGCTACTGCATCCCTGGTTGCCATGGTTACTTAGCAATAGTACAATTGTAGAAGATTCATACTTACCTGCTTGCTGCTGCGATGTCTGTGACCAGCCGGGAGCTCCACCTACTGGTAAGTGAAAGGTCTGTGCGGCGCATTGCTAAAGAACTGTCACTTACCAGTAGGAGGAGCTCCCGGCCGGTCACAGACATCGCAGCAGCAAGCAGGTAAGTATGAATCTTCTACTGTGGTGGGGGGGGGGGAATGGGAGGCCGCACACTGCCACCAATGGTTGTTACTACTATAGAGAGAGGGGGGGCCGATGGTGGGCGCACACTGTGCCACCAACGATTTTTAACTATAGAGGGAGGAAGGGGGGGCGATGGTGGGCGCACACTGTGCCACCAACGATTTTTAACTATAGAGGGAGGAAGGGGGGGGCGATGGTGGGCGCACACTGTGCCACCAACGATATTCAAACTGGGGAGGGGGGGGGGGGGGTCTGCCCCAGCCCTGATCTCTTACAGGGGAATATGATAGTACAATTAACCCCTTTAGGTGCCGCACCTGAAGGGGTTAATTGTGCTATCATATCCCCCTGTAAGAGATCGGGTGCTGCCAGGCAGCAGGGGGCAGTCTTGTACAAAGTTTGCAGTGTATTCTAACTAGAAGCGTCCCCATCACCATGGGAACGCTTCTGTGTTAGAATATACTGTCGGAAATGAGTTTTCACGAAGTGAAAACTTAGATCAGAAAAAGCTTTTATGCAGACGGATCTTCGGATCCGTCTGTATGAAAGCAACCTACGGCCACGGATCACGGACACGGATGCCAATCTTGTGTGCATCCGTGTTCTTTCACGGACCCATTGACTTGAATGGGTCCGTGAACCGTTGTCCGTCCAAAAAATAGGACAGGTCATATTTTTTTGACGGACAGGATACACGGATCACGGCCTCGGCTGCAAAACGGTGCATTTTCCGATTTTTCCACGGACCCATTGAAAGTCAATGGGTCCGCGAAAAAAAACGGAAAACGGCACAACGGCCACGGATGCACACAACGGTCGTGTGCATGAGGCCTAAGATTTCACTAAATCTCGTCCACTTCACTGCCACTGTAAAGGCTCTGGATTTTCCACATACGGTTCCTGTGTGTGACACCCAGCATTTACAGTACCCTATAGCTGGGCATTACGCTTTGCAGTGTTTTGCTGCGATTACCGTAAACGCAATGCAATTGGAAAATAAGGCAAAACGTAAACCTGGCCAAAATGATCAAATTCTTTCTGCCTGCAGCCGCCTCTAGAGGGAGCTTACTGCATACACACGTATACAGCTGCGTTGGCTATCATTACACGCTGCTTGAGGAGGACCTGTCACCTCTCCTGATGTGGATTTTACTAAATACTTGTATTCTCCATAAAATAACAATTCTGGAACATAATTTCGTAAACGCCGAGTCATACCAGTCTTTTATTATTGGCCCTAGAGATTTAGGAATAAATTTACAACTGTGTGTTGCCATTCCCCTTGTCAAAGGGGTGAGTCCCTACATGCTCTGACGTAGTTAGCAATGATTGAACAGTGGCAGGGAAACACCCAGTTGTCAATTTATTAGGCTACTTTCACACTAGCGTTCGAGCTCATATTAATGCAGACGGTGGCTCCGTTCAGAACGGATCCGTCTGCATTATAACTTAGAAAAATTTTCTAAGTGTGAAAGTAGCCCGAGCGGATCCGTTCAGACTTTACATTGAAAGTCAATGGGGGACGGATCCGCTTGAAGATTGAGCCATATGGTGTCATCTTCAGCGGATCCGTCCCCATTGACTTCCATTATAAGTCGGAACGGATCCGCTCGCCTCCGCACGGCCTGGCGGACAGCTGAACGCAGCTTGCAGCGTTCAGGTGTCCGCTCACTGAGCGGAGGCTGAGCGCTGGCAGACGGATGCATTCTCAGTGGATCCGCCTCCACTGAGAATGCATTAGGGCCAGACGGCTGCGTTCAGGGCCGCTTGTGAGCCCCTTCAAACAGAGCTCACGAGCGGACACCTGAACGCAGGTGTGAAAGTAGCCTTAATCTATTTTTAGGAGGAATAATAGAGGACCAGCACTACATATTTGCTCCAGAATTGTCATTTCATGGGATGTCCTAAACAGACCTGTTAGGAATGCTGCTGATCGGCGGCCTTACACATGGTTTTATCTCTCTTATTTTCTATGCTGCCTTCTGAAATCACAGCAGGTCAGAGTCAATGGCACAGCTTTGAAAATGTCAGGTCAGGCGCCCAAGGCTGAATAATTTATTGTAGTAATATGGATTGACGTGGGAGGATGTGCTCAGTAGTTCAGTTGTAGTTTTCTATCATTCAGCGAGATCGGATCAGCGGAACCGAGGTTGGTTTGAAACATGTATCCGTCATGTGGACTGTGTTTTACAGACCGCACACAGACTGGCCCAAACAGCAAAAAACTGTCACTTTTCCATTCAGACACAAGTAGTTGTCTTCACCAATGATTGCCATGCTGATGAGGGCAGCGCCACGCAGCAGAGCCATATGTAAACTATGAAATCTGCCGCAATCTGTGCCATATGGGGCGTGCATATTTCTATCGTGTGTGAACAGAGTTTGGTAGACGCCCTTCACTTGTACTGTAGTTTGGATGCACAATCTGAGCAGCATTTGAAATCCTAATTCATATTTCCATCATGTTACATGTTTGTTTTACTGTCATTTTATTGTAATTGACGGCGCATTGGCTCAAGTTTTTCCACACCAAACGCATACCTCCTGAGCGTCCCGTATCTGGCGGGACAGTCCCAGGTTTCAGTGGCTGTCCTGCGGTCCCGTGACACCTGTAGCATGTCCCATTTTCAATTATCTCTGCATCCTGTGGATGCCTCCATTAGCGTCCCCCAGAATTAATAATACCTCCAGTAATAGTAATGTCCCCATTATTGCCCCCAGTAATAGTAATGACCCCATTAGTGCCCCCCCAGAATTAATAATGGCTCCATTTGTGCCTCCATTAATAGTAATTTCCCCATTATTTCCTCCAGTAATAGTATAATTACAAAATGAAGGAAATCCGGTCAGGAAAAATAAAATAAATTGACATGCTGCGTATTTTAAAAGATGACAGTGTCTAGATATGCGGAATTTACAGTTGTATGTTGCGAAAAGTTTCTGAGGAACGGAATGCGTCCTTCGTCTTCGAGTATCATGAGGTATCCAAGGGCGTCAAACAAATAAGGTCCTCCATTCTCTGGTATAGAGCAATCTCCTCAAACCACTCCTCTGGTCATGGGGAAGAAATTAATTTTTAATTACGTGATATTACTGTTTTTGCTGCCTGGACCATATATTTCAAAAGGGAGTTTTTGTAGGCAGGGATATTCAGGTCAAGTATAAACAATAGAAGAGCTTCTGGGGAATTCTGGATGGGGATGCCCGTTACTTCTCTGATAATCCTGTGTACAAGGTTCCAAAAAGGACGTACAATAGTACAATGCCACCAGATATGGATCATAGTACCCTCTTCCGTGTGACATCTCCAGCAGCGATCTGACACTGTGGGGAACCATTTATGGAGCAACGCAGGTACTCTGTACCATCTGGATATAATTGTGTAACTCGTTTCTTGGGCTCTAGTAGAGATCAGTGCTTTGTGAGATAGAAGAAAACGTCTATTCCATTGGACTGGGGTGAAAGGAATACCCAAGTCCTGTTTCCAGGCCTGTCAGAATAGAGGAGGACACGAGGAGCGTTGATGTATCAGCAGTTTATATATGGTTGATATGTTTCTAAAAATAGCTGAGGTGGAGCTGCACAGGTTTTAAGTCAATGTGTGGGATTTACATATGGATGAGTGTTAGTGCTTTAGTTGTAAATATTCAAAAGAGTTGTGGGTTCATGGGGTGGGGATCCCAAGTAGTTGAGGTAGAGGTTTCAGTGAGGATCCCGAGAGGACATGGCAAAATCTGATCGGGCTAGTCTTCGTGCCCCGGAGGAAGGGCCGAGATGAGCGTCCGGACGGAAGCGAGGATGGTCCGTTATCGGAACCAGAGGACCTTTAGGGTCAATTAGTGTGGTGTGGCGACTTATGGATGTTAACGTTGCAAACGTATGATGGGCTGTAAAGGATAACTTAGAGAGATTGGGACGTGTAGTGCCTGTTAGCCATGGTAGGACTGTTATAGAGCAGGGGGAGGAGTCATATGCGAACCCAAGACTTGAATGTTACCTACCCCTCCTTAGAACAGGTCATTATTTCCCATTTAATTCGTAGCTTACCGGGTGACCACACGAATTGCATGAAGCATCGGCGTATGTGAGACCAGAATATGGATGGAATATGCAGGGGTATAGTCTGCAGGAGCTAGAGTAGTTTTGGTAGCATAGTCATTTTCAGGATGCTAATCCTTCCGAACCAGGAAAAATCCCTTCGGCGCCAGGCTTTCCAAGGTCCTTCTGGAATTGTTGGAGGAGAGGGGTCAAGTTTAGTCTAAAAAGCCGCGTTAGGTCAGCGGTGATTTGGTGGCTAGGAAAAGAGAAAGGAGGTTTTGAAGGAAGAAACCAGTGCACTAGATAGGGAGACAACCAAGGCCTCTGACTTGAACATGTTGATTTTGAAGATGGTCCACTCACTGAAACGGGAGATCTCATGGAGCAAAGACGGCAGAGAAATGTGGGGATTAGTTATATAGAGCAGGAGGTCATCTGCAAAAGCCGCACATTTGTATTCACTTTCTCCGATCATTATTTCCGAGATGTCCGGATTGGCATGTATCCCCCGGCCCCCCTCCCTCCCTCTATTGCATTATTAAACATTGGTGGCAGTGTGCGGCATCCCCCGGCCCCCCTCCCTCCCTCTATTGCATTATTAAACATTGGTGGCAGTGTGCGGCATCCCCTCTCCTCCCCCCCCATCATTGGTGGCAGCGGAGTTCCGATCGGAGTCCCAGTTTAATCGCTGGGGCTCCGATCGGTAACCATGGCAACCAGGACGCCACTGCAGTCCTGGTTGCCATGGTTACTTAGCAATAGTAGAAGCATCATACTTACCTGCTGGCTGCTGCGATGTCTGTTTCCGTCCGGGAGCTCCTCCTACTGGTAAGTGACAGGTCTGTGCGGCGCACACTGCCATCAATGTTTAATAATGCAATAGAGGGAGGGAGGGGGGCCGGGGGGATGCAGCACACTGCCACCAATGTTTAATAATGCAATAGAGGGAGGGAGGGTGGCCGGGGGAGGCCGCACACTGCCACCAATGTTTAATAATGCAATAGAGGGAGGGAGGGGGGCCAGGGGATGCCGCACACTGCCACCGATGTTTAATAATGCAATAGAGGGAGGGAGGGGGGCCAGGGGAGGCGGCACACTGGCCACCAATGTTAATAATGCAATAGAGGGAGGGAGGGGGCCGGGGGAGGCCGCACACTGCCACCAATGATATTCAAACTGGGGAGGGGGGAGGGGTCTGCCCCCTGCTGCCTGGCAGCCCCTAATCTCTTACAGGGGGCTATGATACGCACAATTAACCCCTTCAGGTGCAGCACGAAGTGAAAACTCAGCTCTGAAAAAGCTTTTATGCAGACGGATCTTCGGATCCGTCTGTATGAAAGTAACCTACGGCCACGGATCACGGACACGGATGCCAATCTTGTGTGCATCCGTGTTCTTTCACGGACCCATTGACTTGAATGGGTCCGTGAACCGTTGTCCGTCCAAAAAATAGGACAGGTCCTATTTTTTTGACGGACAGGATACACGGATCACGGTCTCGGCTGCAAAACGGTGCATTTTCCGATTTTTCCACGGACCCATTGAGAGTCAATGGGTCCGCAAAAAAAAACTGAAAACAGCACAACGGCCACGGATGCACACAACGGTCGTGTGCATGAGGCCTAAGAGTGCATTTAACCTATTCGCCATCAATTTGGCGAATATTTTTAGATCTACATTCAGGAGAGAGATAGGACGATAGCTAGCACATAAGTGCGGGTCCTTACCAGATTTTTGGATGACCGCAATATGGGCCTGAGTGGCCTGTGCTGGGAAGGGAAGCCCAGGAGACACTGCATTAAAAACCTGTAGGATAAAAGGGGAAAGGGAGGTCGCAAAGGATTTGTATAACCTTGCTGTGAGCCCGTCAGGACCTGGGCTCTTACCCCCTGGCAAGGATTTGAGAACCGTTTGGAGCTCTACTTTCGTGAATCGCATCTCCAAACCAGCAGATTCTAGTGCAGATAATTTGGGAAGCTGAAAGGAGGGTTCAGGTGTTTAATCTGCCTGTGTTAAGGAAGCTCGGGTCAGGTTGTAGAGCTCCGAATAAAAGGAATGGAAAGAATACACAATATCTGTGGTGGTGTGTACCATGCGATCCAAAGTTTTTTGTTTGTTTTTTGTTCGCAGGGATATGTGAAACAGCCATTTTTTTCCCCAAGAGCCCATGCCAACATGCGCCCACTCTTATTACCATATTCGTAAAATTTGCTTTGAAATATTTGTATCATACATTTGTAGGACTCTTCTAACAAGCGTTTGGCATCCAAACGTGCGTTTTGAAGATCACGGCGAGTTGACAAGGAGAGTGCTCGCTTGTGGTCAAGTTCCAAGGAGGCGACTTTTTGTAATGCAAATTTGAGGGACTGTGCTTTCTCCTTCTCGAGATGGGATCCATGTTTAATAAAGACACCGCGCAAGACACACTTCAGGGCTTCCCATTTCATTGGAAGAGGAGTGGCGTCTGCACTGTGATCCGACAGGAAGTCTGACACAGTACTGGTAAGATAAGCAGTGCACACCGGGTCGAGAAGGAGAGATTCGTTCAGGCGTCAAGTCCATTCGTTTTTAGTAAGGAAGGGGAGGTTTAGAGAGCAGAATTTTGGGGCATGGTCTGACCACCGGATATTGCCTATTTGTGTGGAGTTCAACCACAATAGATCTGGTTGTTGGAGGAGACTATAGTCTATGCGGCTGTGAGAGGCAGAACCAGTCTTTGTCTGCTGGGTGCTGGAGGCGCCATGGGTCACAGAGTTGTAATTGGAGGAATGCTCTTTTAACTTTTTTAATTGTGGAGTAGGGTAAGGGAGGCACGTCCGGTCGAAATATCGAGTGTGGGGTCAAGAGTAAGGTTAAAGTCGCCACAGAAGACGACCGTTCCTCGGATCAGGGGAAGGGCTTTATCCAGGGCTGTGGAGTCGGAGTCGAGGAGTCGGAGGCAATTTTGGGTACCTGGAGTCGGAGTAGACAAAAAATTAACCGACTCCTACTAGATTTAAATTGGAATATTAAATGTCCCAATTCACAAAAGGTTCTAATTAGTTACCGTATTTTTCGCCCTATAAGACGCACCTAGGTTTTTGAGGAGGAAAATAAGAAAAAAAAAATTTGAACCAAAAGGTGTGCTTTTGGTGGGTTTTGAACTAATGGTGGTCTGTGGATGACACTGTTATGGGGGCATCTGTGGGTGGCACTGTTATGGGGGCATCTGTGGGTGGCACTGTTATGGGGGATCATTGTAGGGGCATCTGTGGATGACACATATATAGCATCTTATCTTATGTGTCATCCACAGATTCCCCCCCCCCCCCCATAATAGTGTCCCTGCATCTGTTTCTGTAATGGCAGCGGGGCCCGGTGCCTGCTTCATTCATAAAGTGGGCGGAGCAGGCGCGTGACGTAATGAGCTACGCTACGAGCGCCCGCCCGGCCTCCTGACTGCCAAGAAGTTTTTAAGATGATTGGAATACTTTAACAATACCCACAAGTTAGATATGATTACTGTATACTACAGTGAGCGGAGCCCGGTGTAGTAGAATACAGTGACTGCAACGGGCCCCGCTGCCATTACAGAAACAGATGCCGGCCCCCAGCCCCTCCTCCCTCTCAGCCTATTCACCGGACGGTCGTAGCATTCGCCCCATAAGACGCACTGCTATTTTCCCCCCACTTTTGCGAAAAATACGGTACTTCTCTACTGTAAGAATAAAGGCCAATGCATGCAGTGCGTCACGTTACCGCAAAACGAACACGTTAAGTGACCATGAAGAAGCATGCTTTTCATATGCTTCACTATGTGGCACGCAACGCACAGTTAAGGAGCGGCAATACTTATACTTTCCATTGTGTTGTGTTCCGCTGTTACAGGGAACGCAACGCCCATGGTTAACCTAGCCTCTAGCTGATAACTGATTAAGTAAATATGTTTTTTGCTGGACTAGACACTTGTAATAAGTGAAGGGAATGGATAATCAATAGTTCAAGACTGAAGCTGTAAACCATTTGAAAAACTGCTGTCATTCAGCGAAGGCTATAAAAACTTGTAAACTCGATTGTTAGCTTAAACTTTAAACATGACTATGGGATTCTACTAGGGAGATCATGTTGTACAATAAATGCCCCTTCCTGGATCCTCCCACTGCCCTGTCTTCAGAAGATCAGCATACAAAGGAGAAGGCAGCAGCTTCCTAGCTTGTAGTTCTGTGGTAATGACATGGTAATGACATTCGCATATTAAATACAAAGGAGTCGGAAGTACCAAAAACTGAGGAGTCGGAGTTGGAGCATTTATCTACCGACTCCACAGCCCTGGCTTTATCAACTAGGTCCAGAATAAAGGAGGCCTGGTTTTGGTTGGGGGCATAGGCGTTAAGAAAAGTGAATTCACGTCCACCAATTAGTAATGAGAGAATGAAATATCTGGCTTCGGGATCAGCAGTGCAGCCTAGCACCTGGTGAGGCAAAGATTTATGGATCATCTTAGAACCATTTAATATTACTTGAGGGACCACTTTCTTTCGGTGGTTGGGAGGTGGGACAAAGAAACCTTTTTTGGATGGAGCAAAAAGTAAAAAAGTGGTGTTTGTTTTTTGCACCAACAAGAAATGTGTTGTGAACATAATGCTGACGTCTACAAAGGGAACTTTTTCATTCTGGTATAACACTTTGGTAGGTGTTAAGGTGGTTTGTTTGAAGGAAATAATATAGTGGACACAGCAGGATGTGTCCACTGTGTAGTCCTAGTTTCTCAAAGCTATGAAAACAGCCTAGCAAAGCAAGCTACGCTGTTTCCACAGATCCCATTCTGTCATAGGGGAAACTATGGAAACAGCAGAGCGCAAGACTGCTCAGTTCTCTCTGTACCTTTGGTGCAAACTGCTGTTTTGTTCAATATCGGCAATGAAATTATTATTATTTTTAAACAACGAAACACAGACAAATAAATCTTTATTAAAACATTATCAATCCGTTAATGAGGTATTAGATTTTTATTTTTGCCAAAATGTTCATGAAATAATTACCATATAAACTATATTCAAAAATAAATAATAAATCAAACAAAATGAAATCTCGAAAATAATAAAAAATATTATCACTTATAACTTGGTGCTAAATAAAAAAAATATATGGTTTGGGCAAACTATAAACTGAAACAAAAAATGATCAGCAAATACTGTTAGATGGTCCATGCAAACAGTCAACAACCCAATCAGATGTAGTCTTGCTACCATGGAATAAAACCTCTGTGGTTAGGAAGTAGTCTGTACTGAATTCCCTAATCCTCATGCTGGAAGATCCTGGTCTTCCATGTTGTGTAGTGTCCAGAGGGAAAGCTAAGGAAGAGAAACTTTGTTCAAGATCACAATCCATTGTGGATCTGAACGAAACTGTGGAGGAGAATGCAAGCTTTGATGAACAATTCCACATTCTCCGGATCAATCTGAGTAGCCGACTGGAACACTCTCCACTTACAGACAAGGATCCTGAAAGTGCACTTAGAGTACTGGCAAGCTCTAGTGAGCTGGTAATTAAAGGGGTTTTCCAGGCTTTTAATATTGATGACCTATCCGCAGGATAGGTCATCAATATCAGATTGGCGGGGGTCCGCCACCGATCGGCTGCATGAAGAGAAGGCACTCGGTCTCTCTTCCTGTTCGCTGTCTACATAGCATCAAACAGGAAGTGAGACAGGAGACAACGTGTCCCTTCTCCTCATACAGCTGATCAATAAATTGCAGTCTTTGGGCTTGGACTCCCATATTGTTGAATGGATTAGGCAGTGGCTGAGGGACAGGCAACAGAGGGTTGTAGTCAATAGAGTATATACAGACCATGGTCTTGTTACCAGTGGGGTACCTCAGCGATCTGTTCTGGTACCCATATTGTTTAATATCTTTATCAGCGAAATTGCAGAAGGCCTCGATGGTAATGGTCTTTTTGCTGATGACACAAAGATTTATAACAGGGTTGATGTTCCTGGAGGGATACACCAAATCGAAAAAAGCTAGAGGAATGGTCAAAAATCTGGCAACTAAAATTTAATGTTGATAAGTGCAAGATAATGCACCTGGGACTTAAAAACCCAAGAGCAGAATATAAAATCAGTGATACAGTCCTAACCTCAGTATCTGAGGAAAGGGATTTAGGGATCATTATTTCAGAAGACTTAAAGGTAGGCAGACAATGTCATAGAGCAGCAGGAAATGCTAGCAGAATGCTTGGGTGTATAGGGAGAGGCATTACCAGTAGAAAGAGGGAGGTGCTCATGCCACTCTACAGAGCACTAGTGAGACCTCATTTGGAGTATTGTGCTCAGTACTGGAGACCATATCCAGAAGGATTTTGATACTTTGGAGAGAGTTCAGAGAAGAGCTACTAAACTGGTACATGGATTGCAGGATAAAACTTACCAGGAAAGATTAAAGGACCTTAACATGTATAGCTTGGAAGAAAGACGAGACAGAGGGGATATGATAGAAACTTTTAAATACATAAAGGGAATCAACAAGGTTAAAGAGGAGAGAATATTTAAAGAGGACCTTTCACCAGAATAAAACTTCTAAAGTAACTATACAGGCATGTAGAGCGGCGCCCAGGGACCCCCCTGCACTTACTGTTATACCTGGGCGCCGCTCCGTTCTCCCATTATTGCCTCCGGTATCTTCATAGTTAGGCTCCACCCAGGGGAACCTGCCGGCGCCTCCTTCTCCCATGCTGCTGTGCTGGCCAATCACAGTGCTCAGCTCATAGCCTGAGAGGCTTTTTTCTCTCTCAGGCTATTAGCTGAGCGCTGCGATTGGCCAGCACTACAGCATGGGTGAATGAGCCGACGGCAGGTTCCCCTGGGTGGAGCCTAACTATGAAGATACCGGAGGCAATAACGGGAGAACAGAGCGGCGCCCAGGTATAACAGTAAGTGCATGGGGGTCCCTGGACGCCGCTCTACATACCTGTATAGTTACTTTAGAAGTTTTATTCTGGTGAAAGGTCCTCTTTAAAAGAAGAAAAACTGCTACAAGAGGACATAGTTTTAAAATAGAGGGGCAAAGGTTTAAAAGTAATATCGGGAAGTATTACTTTACTGAGAGAGTAGTGGATGCATGGAATAGCCTTCCTGCAGAAGTGGTAGCTGCAAATACAATGAAGGAGTTTAAAGAGGACCTTTCACCAGGAAAAAGTATGTAAACTGACTATACCGACGTGTAGAGCGGCGCTCAGGGATCCCCCTGCACTTACTGTTATCCCCGGGCGCCGCTCCGTTCTCCGGTTATAGCCTCCGGTATGTTCCTACTTAGGCTCCACCCGGGGGAACTTAGGCTCCACCCAGGGGAACCTGCCGCGGTCTCTTTCTCCTATGCTGTAGCGCTGGCCAATCGCAGCGCTCAGCTAATAGCCAGGCTAAGTAGGAACATACCAGAGGCTATAACCGGAGAACGGAGCGGCGCCCTGGGATAACAGTAAGTGCAGGGGGATCCCTGGGCGCCGCTCTACACGTCGGTATAGTCAGTTTACATACTTTTTTCTGATGAAAGCATCCTCTTTAAGCATGCATGAGATAGACATAAGGCCACCCTTCATATAAGATAGGGCCAGGGGCTATCCATAGTATTCAGTATATTGGGCAGACTAGATGGGCCAAATGGTTCTTATCTGCCGACACATTCTATGTTTCTATCAGCGGAGTTGCCTGGTGTCGGAGCCCTGCCCATCTGATATTGATGACCTATCGTGAGGAAAACCCCTTTAAATATGCACTACTGGGTGTTAAATCCTGTAAGTTTCTCCCCCATCCTGGAAGCTCTAAAGGTGCCAGCATCCACATTTCTTCCATAGGCTCCAGTATCCACAATCACAAACTGTTAATCGCTGTAAGCCAAGTCCTAGAGCACCACTGAAAAATACTGTTAGTAATTATAGAAATGGGAGCGCAGATGTGCTTTCCTTCTAATCCCCTTATGCAGTAAGGAAAATGTACCGCAATTTAAAATGCGCCTGAAATCTGCATCCAGTCTTCTGGTGTCGAAGGCTGCACTGTTGCCTTGATGGTAGTCCAGGTGAGCTGGCAGGTGGACCGGAGGATCCCTATGTTAGTAGATGACCCCAGGAGTTTTTGGTCACCATAAATCTGTAAAAAGTAAAAAATATAATGAATAGATCTGCATATAGGGGGGAATTTATCATGAGGAGAATATTTTAAGTAAGTTAGTGGTTTAAAAATGCAAAAAGTCAAAAATTTGCATGCAAGTGACTGAGTGCAAAAAGTTGCAGATTTTTGCGCAATCGTCTTCTGGAGTGAAGGTATGATAGATCAGGGCCATCGTTTTTTGCAACCTACACTATTATATATTTATAGTTAGATTGTCAGCCTTGAAGGCCAATGAAATTCATCTGTTTTTTATTTTTTTTAAAACCGGGTGGTGAACAGAGGACAAGTGGCCATTAAAGATGGTTGGGAAATGGATAAAAAATTTGTCACACACAAATGCAAAGTTTTAACAGTTTTTAGCGGCAGTGTGAATATAGTCTTAGGCCCCTTTCACATGAATGATACGGATTGGCTCCGGATGCGTTCAGTGAAACTCGCACCATTTTGCAAGCAAGTTCAGTCATTTTTGTCTGCGATTGCATTTGCATAAATATTTTTCCGTGCGGGTGCAATGCGTTTTGATGCATTTTTCAGGCGTGTGATAAAAAACTGAAAGTTTGCAAACAACATCTCTTAGCAACCATCAGTGAAAAATGCATCGCATCCGCACTTGTTTTCTGATACAATGCGTTTTTCACTGAAGCCCCATTCACTTCTATGGGGCCAGGGCTGCGTGAAAAATGCAGAATATAGAACATGCTGCATTTTTCATTCAACTCAGAACTGATGCATGAAAAAAACGCTCATGTACACAAACCCATTGAAATTAATGGGTCAGGATTCAGTGCGGGTGCTATGCGGTTACGTCACGCATTGCACCCGCGCAGAAAACTCGCTTGTGTGAAAGGGGCCTTACACGACTCCATCCGACACGTACCATTGTGCTTGGTGATGTAATGCATTCTTTGTGCTGCACTTTCACAACCTGACTTCTTACAATGATGGCATCCTATTACAGTGCAACGCTTGAATTTAGTGAGTTCTTTAGAACGACCCATTCTTTCACAAATCTTTGTAAAGGCAGACTGCATGGTTAGGGGGCTGGATTTTATACACCTGTGGCAATGGCACTGAATTAGTGATGAGCGAATTGGTTCATCCCAATGCAGGCGAATCCGATTCGTTCATATTATTATCTTTACTGTGGTAGAGGTACTGTAAAAATGTATTCTTTTCCATGAGGCCACATTAAGATGGTGCAGATCTCTCGATACCATCTTAAAGGCGTTCTCTGGGCTTTTAATATTGATGACCTATCCTCAGGATAGGTCATTAATATCAGATTGGCGGGGGTCCGACACCAGGCACCCCCACCGATCAGCTTAATGAGGAGACGGCGCCCTCTGTGCGCACTTGCCGTCTCCCGTCTGTCCTTGTGCCCCGATCACTGCTGCTGTCTATGGCAAAGCAGCAGTGAACAGGAAGAGAGATGGGAGACGGCACGTGCACACAGCGCATGCTGTCTCATCATACAGCTGATCGGTGGCGTAGCCTGGTGTTGGACCCCCGCCGCTCTGATATTGATGACCTATCCTGAGGATAGGTCATCAATATAGGAGAGCCCGGAGAACCCCTTTAATCTTGCGTATGCGCCGTTACTGTGAGTAGTATGCACGAATGAACTTCATTATGAGTCCGAACCTGGGACTTATGGCATGTTCCGCAGTCATAACAAATCCGGATTTGTAATGAATTATATTCGTGCATGCACTGCTACTCATAGTAATGGCACATGCCTGAGATTAAGATGGTCTTACTGTTGCCTCATCAGAAAGAGTACATTTTAACAGAGCTGTAAAGACAGTCCCTCCACCAAAAAAAAGATATGATGAACGAATTGCTTGTCAGTGAATGAAACGCCTGAATTCAGTGATTAAGAGAGGTGCCCAATACTTTTCTCCGTATAGTGTACCGCCATATTGTACTGTGTTTTTGTAAATGTATTATTATAACATATGGAAGGCTGGATCATAACAAAAGTCATTACTTAGTTGCTATCTACCGTATTTCTCATTTTCAGTACAAAATAAAACCAAATTGATGCAGGATAACATCCAGATTCCACTCTGTAATCCGATATGGCAGTCTTCTAATACAATGAATGGTGGGATGCTGGGATTAAGTCGCTCACTCTTCTGGGACAGAGCTAAGCATACAGAGCCTGCTCCTTTTCCGTGCTAATAGGGTTAAAGCTCCTGTCACATGACCCTTTCCCACTTGCCAATAGCTGCCTGTGGATCCGGTTTCTCCAGGGTCTTCCCAGCCATGTGCTTGCCTGTAAATGTGGGGTGGCATGCAGCGTATTTTAGGTACACTGTTGCCAGTCCATCCCACTACTAACCCTGTCCAGAAAAGGATTATTGGAGCATCACAGGAGATTGCGGACTTGGTTTTCTTCTTCTCATATCCAACAGTTCTCCTAGACACATCCTGAAAGGATGGGAGCTGGAGCGCTTACTTTATGTGTGAGTACATTAGAGCCTGGCACTGCCACTTTACCCAACTTCTTCTGGATAACATGACAAGGACCAGGCTGCTTCCATAATCACTGCTTGATTCATAATTAAATATTTACTAGGAAGCTGTTACTGTAATTAGTCTTATTATACCGCCGGTGGATGTTGTTTTGTAGCAGGTATCCTTGTTACATGGTTACTGCACGTCTTTACATATTATTAGGGTAGTAGTACGTTAATGGTTGGTCCGGGAAATACAATACGCGTGACCGTCACGCTTCTCCCACAGAACTCCCGTCGCCATCATGAGTTATGATGCTGTGAGTTCCTGGGTCTAATGTCCTGTAGGCAGGAGCTGGCAGCGTCATAACTCGTGTTTCCCAGACCAATCACAGGCCTGCCAATGACTGAGATCTTATCCATTCCTAAGCTTTCTCACGCACAAAGCAATGTATTCCTGCCATCTATAGTACCTGGTGAACCCCATCTGAAAGCAGATCCAGTGTAGCTTTCATTGCTCCATTCTGAATGACTTTTTTTTATTTTTTTATTGTAGCAAACTTTAGTCTCTTTTTACTTTTGCCTTTAGTGGCATCCTGTCTTTTGACACTATTGGCTCATTCAGATGAGCGATTTTCACATTTCTGTGTTCGAGAGTGTAGAACGGACAGCGTGTGGACTGTACACTGACACATTTAAGTCAGTGGGATAATTCACATGTATATTATTTTCATGGACAATCGCCGCCACAGTACAGTCATACACTGGTATGATCTATACCAGTGTATTACTGTACTGTGGCGGCAGCAGGGAGCGCACGGCGTCATAGCAACCAATGACGCTGTGTGCTCCTGCTCTCAGCAGGAATCCAGCCCGTGGTTCCACGGACCGCTCACAGCCGTGTGCATTCGGCCTTTTTGCGTGTTTTTCCTTTTTTAAACTTTTTGATGGGATTTTTTAATGCATTTTATTTAAACCAATGTGTGTTCACGTCAATACAAAGCTGCATTTTCAGCTTCAAGTTCAGCGCGGAAAATGCACAAAAAACGCATGGACTTACATGTAGCTGTTTTATATGCTTCCCATTCATTTCAATGGGAGATTGAATATCATTGAAAAGTTATATTATTTCAGTAATTCAGCAATTGGCCAGCAAACCTGGTGTAATAACCACAGTTTGACTGTACTTGATTGGCCAGCAAACTCTCCTGATAGAGAACCTATAGCAGGGGCGGATTGGCCATAGACCTTACAGGGAAATTTCCCAGGAGGCCGCCTGGGTCCTCCTCATGGCTGGCCAGTGGAAGTTTTTGGGGATGTATTTTGTGCTGCTGGCAGTATTTTGTGATGGACTGTGGTGTTTGGCTCTGTTGGGGTGGTATAATGTGCCACAATATAGCATTGCTGGCCCGGCCTTCCATCAGTTTGGACCCAACTACAAAATGGGGCCACTTTTAGTATTGGTTCCAGGGCCACTTTATGTTCCAAGTCCGCCCCTGACCTATAGGGTATTGTCAAGAGGAAGATGAGACATCAGACCCAACAATGCAGACGAGCTGAAGGCAAAGCAACCTGGGCTTCCATAACACCTCAGCAGTGCCACAGGCTGATCGCCTCCATGCCACGTCTCATTGAGGAACCATTCATTTCAATGTATCCGCAAAAAAAAAAGGAAGGCACTCCGTATGCCTTCCGTTTCCCTATTTCCGTTCCTTTCAAAGATAAAACATGTCCTATTATTGTCCGCATAACGGACAAAGATAGTACTGTTCATCAGGGGCCAGCTGTTCCGTTCCGCAAAAAATGAAATGCACACAGACATCATCCGTATTTTTTGCGGATCCGTTTTTTGTGGACCGGTCGTGTGCAAGAGGCCTGATGCAGTAGTGATTTGTGCAAGAGGAGACCTGATGAAGTATTGAGTCCATATATTGCACATACCATTCAGTAGGCCAACATTTTTGTATAAAAAATATACAGTATATTTTTATTAATTGGCCTTAGATAGCTTGTACCCAGGGGTTACAACCACCCTGCAATCCATCAGCAGTGGCCATGCTTACACACTGTAGAAAAAACTAATATTGGCTACTCTGGTGGTCGGGACCGTGGGAGCTCACATAGGCACAGCAGGTCCCTTCCTGGCCACTTCATATCTGCACTGCAGCGGTGGCCGTAACCCCTGGAAAGAAGCAGTGTATAATATGGTAAAGGAGACAATATGGACAATCACAACACATTAGTAAGGGCCTTGTATTAACTTTCTCTACATGATAAATGCCACTTGCTGAAGTGAGACAACCCTTTAATAGAAGAGGGGATGCTACACAATGGTAGACATGGCCCTGTCCCAACTTCTAAATTAGTAAATTATTTTCATAAAAGGTCTCACTTTCAGCATCTCGTGTTCTATTATCTGTTGTGAATATAATACATTTACATTTTCCACAACATCCCAACTTTTTTGGAAATGGGGTTGTAGTTCAAGCTGGGGGAAGCTGAATGTCCTGTTGTTCAATGGGATGAGAGACAAAGTACAGAACAATGTCTGCCCCCATAATCGCTGCTTTAATAAAGCAGACGTATCTGTTCACATTTCACAATCTGTATTCTGCGCCTTTTACCATCCCCAGAAATGGCTTCATTTTAATAACAAAGGCTTCGTAGCTCTGGAACAGTATTCATGTTCGACATGCAAATTACTGAGAAGTACAATGGAATCACACATGCTGTACAGATTACAGCATCTAGACATTTAAGGGAGAATTCATCAAGCCCTGCGCTCCAGAAATCTGGCTTCAAAGTCGCAAAATCGGGCTTTGCAACATTTTGGGCTTTTTTTCGCAGAGATTTTGGACTTTTGGATTTTAAAGGTACGACTCTTCCTGCAGCAGAGTACCGTGTGGTTGTATTAAAACGGCATTGTTTCTTCTGTCTTCATTGTTACTGGCGACGTTGTATACCACATGGTTATTAACAGTGAAGACATGCTGTGATTAATAACTAGTTAATAGAAATTGAATATGGCTCCTACGTTGGCATGTTTAGGCTACTTTCACACTAGCGTTTTTTGTGGATCCGTCATGGATCTGCAAAAATGGTTCCGTTACAATAATACAACCGCATGCATCCGTCATGAACGGATCCAGTTGTATTATGTCTTACGGATCCCTCATGAACTCCATTTAAAGTCAGTGGGGGACGGATCAGTTTTCTATTGTGTCAGAGAAATCTTACATTGTGTTGCTCTGCACCACATCGCGGACAGAAAAACACTGCCTGTAGCGTTACTCTGTCTGTGATGGGGATGCAACCAAACTGAACGGAATTCATTTTGGAGCATTCTGTTCAGTTCAGTTTTGTCCCCATTGACAATGAATGGGGACAGAACTGAAGCGTTTTCTTTCGTTATTGAGATCCTATGACAGATCTCAATAGCGGAATTGAAACGCTAGTGTGAAAGTAGCCTAAGTTGGCCGCCTCCCAAGAGAAGCTTGTGGCTATACTCTAAGCTGCTCAGGCCAATTTTGAAAAGTGGGCGTGGTTAGCTTTATTAGGCTTCCTGCACACGTACGTGTGCGCCTCGTGGCCTTGCTGCAGTCCGCAAAATGCGGGCCGCAATGCACAAACAGACTGAGGGGCAGCCGCAGCGGATTGCGGACCTATTCACTCCGTAGTGCTTCCGTAGGGTTCCCTTCTGTGCTTCTGTTTATCACCATTCCGCATCTCCGGATTTGCGGACCCATTGAAGTGAATGGGTCCGTATCCGTGATGCGGAATGCACACGGAATGGTGGCCGTGTATTGCGGATCCGCAAATGTCCGCAATACGGCAACGGGAAACCTACGGTCATGTGCAGGAGTCCTTAATGAGATGCATGAGATTTAATAAATGTAAAAAATCTCACAATGGTCGCAATTTTATTTCAGTGGGGGTATAGAATATAAAGTGATGTTACTTCTGAAGATGTGTTTAACGATGCGTCATACTTATGTCAAGTGTCACACGTTATTAGATATTTGGCGCAAATAATGACCGTGGCGCTAAAAAAACAACTTGAAAAATTCCCCTTATTGCCTCCTTAGGCCTCTTTCAAATGACCAATTCAGAACTTATTTAAGTTCTGTCCGTAAAAACTGATGTTTTTCTCTCAGGTTTTCTTCGGTGTCCTGCAAATGTGTTGAGTTCTTGTGTTTTTTTTCCGTTTGGATATCATCAGTTTTTGATGTGTTTGTTACATGCAGGAAGAAAAACGGAAGAATAACACACACCATATGTAGAGCTAGGTTCACATCTGCAGAGGTGGTTCTGGCAGGAGCTTCCGTTGCAGATCCGAGTGAACAGAAACTGACGGAATACCTCTGTTTTGTCTTGCAAAATGCCAATATTCATGCAAGAAATGGATCCCATTATAGCCTGACGGATATATAACAGGAAGGATCCCATTATAACAAAGCAGTGTCCAGTATATGACAGAACAGAATACTGGTATTCAGCTGCAGATCTGAAACTAGCCGCAACATTGAAAAATAGACCACACATGGGTGGCAGTCAGTGTTTTTCACTGATCCATTAACTTTAATGCACCAGTCTTGCATGAAAAATGGATGACGATAGAACATGCTGCAATTTCTCCTGAATGGGCAGAAGGTCAGTGAAAAGCATTGCTCATGTGCATATAGCCACTGAAATGAAAGGGTCAGAGTTCAGTCTGGATGCTGTTACTCCTGTAACCTAGAGTACCCAAAAAATGTGTCAGAAAATCTATATTCGTATCGAGTGAACTCTTGAAGGGGTTGTCCAGGTTCAGAGCTGAACCTGGACAGCCCTCCATTTTCACCCAGGCAGCCCCCCTGACATGAGCATCGCAGTAAAACGGCTAGGGCAGAGCTAAAGCCCGCCCCTCAGAGCCGGTGACGTCACCGAACACACCGCTGGGCGGAAGTTACCGCCCGGCAGTGTGTTATTGAAAACACAAGAGCCCGTGCCCTGCGTGATCTAGCGCAGGGCACTGGAGCGCATCGGAGCATGGGTTCAGCTCTGAACCTGGACAACCCCTTTAAATCTGTGGATTTGCCCTTTGATTCGTTTTTGTGCCTTCGGGGACATGTGTATTTATTGTGCTTTAACCTTTAAGGACCTGCTGGGGACGTGGTATTAGATCCCCATAGTAACTGAGACGCCTCCCACTGACGTCACTTCCGGAAGCGAGCGAGTCGTCGCTGAATGGGCAGGACTAAGAGAGAAGACCCAATGACAGTGCGTTCTCGCTCAACAGGGTATGGCACGTAAGTGGGAGGGGTTCTGTGACGCCCCGCCGGTACCGTTTGTGTCCCTGAAGAACCACTATCCCCTGTGGTGAAACGCATCGGACAACCTTTAGGAGGAATTAGTTGTTAGGGTTGTAGCAGCAATAGACCCAAGGTTCCAGCGGCTGTGGGTCACCGTTTTAATGGCGGGTGCCCGGAATACAGCCTGTTAGGGTTCTCCCAGCTCTCCTGGACTAAGCTTATATAGGGAAAGAACCTAGGCCGAGCAACCCACATAATACATTGTTTCAAGCGACCCCTTTGACAAAACTGCCGCTTGACTGATATGGGACCAAAGCTGCGATTACTACCTGACACCCCTCCAATAAAGCAGTGCATCAACAGCATTGTTTTAATATAGTGTCACAATATTCTAATATTAAACTGAATAAAAGTTATGTTTTAAATAACTACAATAAGGCACACTCAGCTCAATAGTGACAATTTCAGATACCTCTGAGTAATTATACACTGGGCCACGACTATTGTACCTCTGACCCTGAGTATACTGTTGTAAAAATGGATCGTATCCGCTCAGAAAACTCACTTGTGTGACTTTAGCCTAAGGGCTTATGCACATGAACGTATTATTTGCCCGTGTCCATTCCGTTTTTTTTTTGTGGCCAGTATTCTGAACCATTTACTTCAACGAGTCCACACAAAAAAAATTGAAATTACTCCGTATGCATTCCGTTTCTGTATGGCCATTACTAATATATCCTGTTCTTGTCCATTTTGCGTACAAGGATAGGCATGGTTACAATGGATCCACACAAAAAAAAAACTGGATGCAATACAGATGTTACACAGACGTCATCCATATTTTTTGCAGCTCTGTGTTTTGCGGACCATAAAATGCATACGGTCGTGTGTATGAGCCCTAAAAGCTTATTTCACGCGAGGGATGTTTCCATCCAGATGCTGTCTATTTTTACAACGGATAGCATCTGGACTAAACCCTGACCCATTCATTTCAATGGGTATATGCACATGAGCAATGCTTTTCACTAACCATCTCATCTGTCCATTCAGGAGAAATCACAGCATGTTCAAACTTAGGGCTCATGCACGGGCCTCAAACAGTAGGTCTGCAGATAACCAGCCCCAGCTGTTTTTGCACCGAATCACGGATGGGTCTGCAATGTGGAAGGTCCGGTGCGGAACGGAGGCATGGAACCCCACGGAAGCACTACGTAGCGCTTCTGTGGGTTTCTCTCCGTGCCCTCGAACCTCAATGCACTACTTTTTTGCTGTGTGAACGGGTCACGGACCCATTCAAGTTGAATAGGTCAAAATTGGACATGTTTTTTTGGGGGGGCTGCATCTGAATAAAAGGGGTCTGCATCCGCACGGGCAACATCCGTGCGGATGCAGACCCCTTTTATTCAGATGCAGCCCCACAAAAAAAAAAACATGTCCTATTTTGATGACATGGATAGGACATTTCCTTAGGAGTAAAAAACAGCCATTTGCATGAGCCCTTATTTTTCAGGCTTTTTTCACTTGCATGAAAAAAAAATATCAAAAATTAATTGCATCTGTGCAGAAGAAATGGCCAGCAACTCAACTGATTGGCAGAAAACAATGACGAAAACAGAATTTTTTGCTGACAGAATTTGGACGAGTTCTGTGAAAAAGGTCTTAGGGCAGATTTACATTTTACTGTTGTCTTTCTTTAAAAAATAAAATAAAAAAACACAACTAAAACTGTGGGGGTCATTTATTATTAGATAAACGCCAATTTTTGTTGTATATCTGTCGCAGATTTGGTCGCAAAGGGGGTTTTCAGCCGAATCTGCGACTTTTCCTCACTTGCGCAAGGTCTAAAAAAGGGTGAGTAGCTTGGAAGGGGGCTGGCTGGCTCATCCCATTTATCATTTTCTACGCCTGTTGTTTGGCGTAGATTTAGGCCAGTGCTGGGTGCGCCTGAGTTATATAGAGGCCGGCGCTTCTACATAACTTAGGCGCATTATGGTCCAAAGCAAGGACCAGCGTCTAGAATGTCGGTCTTCAGAGGTCGCAATAACACCTGTAGAAGCGTCTATGACGCTTTTTCAGGCGATTTTACTCCCTGGAAAAAGTCTAAGGCGTACCAATACACCTTAGACTTTTCCCCCACAGTCATCAGCGCAGGGCGCGCTGTGAATGGCACAGGCAGCACAGTGACTCTGCCTGTGTCTGAAATAACCAATAACAAAGCCCCTTACAGCAAGGCTCGCCAGATTGATACAGGTCGGGTCAGGCAGGGAAAGGCGGCGGGAGCTGGAAGGAGAAGGGGGGTGGCTGTAGTAAGGAGAGCGGGGCGCACTGCCCAAGGACCCTGGCAAACGTGACAGGGCAAATAGAGAGCTAAGGAGCCTGTCAGTCTTTAAGTAAGTGATTCCCCCCTCCCCCAATCATGGTTCCGTCCAGTCTCCCAGTTCTCTGCTCCCCCCTCCTCCTGTCACCCCACTAGTAACCCTGCTCCTCCCCACTAGTGACCCTGCTCCCCCCTCCTCCTGTCACCCCACTAAAAATTCAGCTTCTCCCTACTAGTGACCCTGCTCCCCCCTCCTCCTGTCACCCCACTTATAACCCTGCTACTCCCTACTAGTGACCCTGCTCCCCCCCCCTACTCCGGTCACCACACTAGTAACCCTGCTCCTCCCTCCTCCTGTCACCTCACTAATAACCCTGCTCCTCCGTACTAGTGACCCTGCTCCCCCCCTCCTCCTGTCACACCACTAGTAACCCTTCTCCCCCCTCCTCCTGTGACCCCACTAATAATCCTGCTTCTCCCTACTAGTGACCCTGCTCCTCCCTCCTCCTGTCACCCCACTAATAACCCTGCTCCTCCCTCATCCTGTCACCCAACTAGTAACCCTGCTCCTCCCCACTAGTTACCCTGCCCCCCCTCCTCCTGTCACACCACTAGTAACCCTTCTCCCCCCTCCTCCTGTCACCCCACTAATAATCCTGCTTCTCCCTACTAGTGACCCTGCTCCCCCCTCCTCCTGTCACCCCACTAATAATCCTGCTTCTCCCTACTAGTGACCCTGCTCCGCCCTCCTCCTGTCACCACACTAGTAACCCTGCTCCTCCTGTCACCCCACTAGTAACCCTTCTCCCCCCTCCTCCTGTCACCCCACTAATAATCCTGCTTCTCCCTACTAGTGACCCTGCTCCCCCCTCCTCCTGTCACCCCACTAATAATCCTGCTTCTCCCTACTAGTGACCCTGCTCCGCCCTCCTCCTGTCTCCCCACTAATAACCCTGCTCCTCCCTACTAGTGACCCTGCTCCCCCCTCCTCCTGTCACCCCACTAGTGACCCTGCTCCCTCCTCCTCCTCCTGTCACCCCACTAATAACCCTGCTACTCCCTACTAGTGACCCTGCTTCCCCCCCCTACTCCGGTCACCACACTAGTAACCCTGCTCCTCCCTCCTCCTGTCACCTCACTAATAACCCTGCTCCTCCATACTAGTGACCCTGCTCCCCCCCTCCTCCTGTCACACCACTAGTAACCCTTCTCCCCCCTCCTCCTGTGACCCCACTAATAATCCTGCTTCTCCCTACTAGTGACCCTGCTCCTCCCTCCTCCTGTCACCCAACTAGTAACCCTGCTCCTCCCCACTAGTTACCCTGCCCCCCCCTCCTCCTGTCACACCACTAGTAACCCTTCTCCCCCCTCCTCCTGTCACCCCACTAATAATCCTGCTTCTCCCTACTAGTGACCCTGCTCCGCCCTCCTCCTGTCACCACACTAGTAACCCTGCTCCTCCTGTCTCCCCACTAATAACCCTGCTCCTACCTACTAGTGACCCTGCTCCCCCCTCCTCCTGTCACCCCACTAGTGACCCTGCTCCCTCCTCCTCCTGTCACCCCACTAATAACCCTGCTACTCCCTACTAGTGACCCTGCTTCCCCCCCCTACTCCGGTCACCACACTAGTAACCCTGCTCCTCCCTCCTCCTGTCACCTCACTAATAACCCTGCTCCTCCATACTAGTGACCCTGCTCCCCCCCTCCTCCTGTCACACCACTAGTAACCCTTCTCCCCCCTCCTCCTGTGACCCCACTAATAATCCTGCTTCTCCCTACTAGTGACCCTGCTCCTCCCTCCTCCTGTCACCCCACTAATAACCCTGCTCCTCCCTCATCCTGTCACCCCACTAGTAACCCTGCTCCTCCCCACTAGTTACCCTGCCCCCCCCTCCTCCTGTCACACCACTAGTAACCCTTCTCCCCCCTCCTCCTGTCACCCCACTAATAATCCTGCTTCTCCCTACTAGTGACCCTGCTCCCCCCTCCTCCTGTCACCCCACTAATAATCCTGCTTCTCCCTACTAGTGACCCTGCTCCGCCCTCCTCCTGTCACCACACTAGTAACCCTGCTCCTCCTGTCACCCCACTAATAACCCTGCTCCTCCCTACTAGTGACCCTGCTCCCCCCTCCTCCTGTCACCCCACTAATAACCCTGCTCCTCCCTACTAGTGACCCTGCTCCCCCCTCCTCCTGTCACCCCACTTATAACCCTGCTCCTCCCTACTAGTGACCCTGCTCCCTCCTCCTCCTCCTGTCACCCCACTAATAACCCTGCTCCTCCCTACTAGTGACCCTGCTCCCCCCTCCTCCTGTCACCCCACTAATAACCCTGCTCCTCCCTACTAGTGACCCTGCTCCCCCCTCCTCCTGTCACCCCACTAGTAACCCTGCTCCTCCCTCCTCCTGTCACCCCACTCATAACCCTGCTCCTCCCTCCTCCTGTCACCCCACTAATAATCCTGCTTCTCCCTACTAGTGACCCTGCTCCGCCCTCCTCCTGTCACCACACTAGTAACCCTGCTCCTCCTGTCACCCCACTAATAACCCTGCTCCTCCCTACTAGTGGCCCTGCTCCCCCCTCCTCCTGTCACCCCACTAGTAACCCTACTCCTCCCCACTAGTGACCCTGCTTCCCCCTCCTCCTGTCACCCCACTAGTGACCCTGCTTCCCCCTCCTCCTGTCACCCCACTAGTGACGCAGCCTCCAACCAGTGGCGGATCCAGGGGATGGGGGAGGGGGGGGGGGCAACGGATCCGCCACTGGTTGGAGGCTGCTTTTGGAGCCTCAGTTGCAGATTCTGTTGAAAGACCAGACAAAAAATCTTTGCATGCAGCACATTTTTGTCTGGTAAGCATTCCATCTCCGTATTTCCGTTTTTCCGTTCTGTTGAAAGATAGAACATGTCCTATATTTGGCCGCAAATTATGTTCCGTGTCTCCATTCAAGTCAATGGGGCCGCCAAAAAAACGGAACACATACGGAAATGCATCTGTATGTCTTCCGTATCCGTTCCGTTTTTGCTGAACCATCTATTGAAAATGTTATGCCCAGCCCAATTGTTTCTATGTAATTACTGTATACTATATATGATAGAATGGAAAGGAAACGTAAACACAACAGAACTCAAAAACGGAACAACGGATCCGTGAAAAACGGACTGTAAAAAACTATAAAAGCCATACGTTCGTGTGAAATAGGCCTTATGTAATTTAATTACCGTAACTTTCGTACTCCTCCTCGGGTAAAAATACTCCTCAAAAATGGTCAGATCTTAATTAATAACCCCATCCGTGCATTTTTACCGTGACTGCCAGGGTATTGCGATATAGTAGTTGCTTATACTGTTTTTATAGGTTGAACACATTGATTTAATAACACCTGTAAGAAGAAAAAAAAAAGACTAAATTGCATGAAAAATGCATGCTTTTTTCAATAATGTATTTTTGTCACCTTTTTATGAAGTGTTTTTAAAAAGCAACACAACAGCAATGTATAAACCATCTAAAAATATTGGGGGAAAAAAACATAAAAAAAAATCATGTGTTTTTTACTATGATTACATTTATCTATAGGTAAAACGTGTTGGTCCAGAGGGGTTTTTGCGGCAGAATTTGCGGCAGATATGTGGCAAAAGCCTCTGTGAGAACTAGCCCATAGGCTGGGTTTCTGATGTTTGCTAGGAGGTGCTGTCTGCCATTCTTTATTATTATTTTTGTCTGTGCAGAAAATGTAAGAGAAGCCTTTATTCACACGTCATTGTTTTGGTCAGTTATTTTCATCAGTGATTGTGACCCAAAACCAGGACTGGAGCCTCCACAGAGATCAGGTATAAGGGAAAGATCTACTCCTGTTCTGTGTTTAGACTGTTTCTGGCCGTGCCTCCGCACCGCAAAAAAGTAGTGAATGCACCGTTGGATGCGGCTCGTGGACCCCATTCAAGTGAATAAGTCCGCGATCTGCATGCGGCTGCCCCATGGTCGGTGCCTGTGCATTGCGGACCGTAATTTGCGGTCCGCAGAGCGGGCACGGAGCCCTTACGTTTGTGAGCATGAGCCCTTAGGCTACATGCACACAAACGTTGTTTGTTTCCGTGTCCATTCCGTTCTGTTCTGTTTTCCGTTCGGATAGGATGCGGACCCATTCATTTCAGGGGGTCCGCAAAAAATGTGGACAGCACACTGTGTGCTATCCGCATCTGTATGTCTGTTCCTTAGCCCTGCAAAAAAAATAGAACATGTCCTATTCTTGTACGTTTTAGGCATTGTTACAATGGAACCGCAAAAAAAATGGATGGCATATTTTTTTTTATTGCGGATCCTAAGGGTTCATGCACATGAATGTATTTTCCTTCCGCTTCCGTTCCGTTTTTATGCGGACCATATGCGGAACCATTCACTTTAATGGGTTCGCAAAAACAACGTAAGGTACTCTGTGCTCATTCCGTTTCCGTTCCGCAAAAAAGCAGTGCATGTCCTTTTATTGTCCGCAAATCACGGTCCGAGGCCGCATTCAAGTCACTGGGTCCACAAAAAATACAGAACGCACACGGAACACATCCACATGTCATCCGTATTTCATCTGTATTTTGCAATCCATACTGTAGGAATGCTATTCCCATATTGCTCATCGAAAAAAACCGATCACATACGGATATGTTTTGTGGAATAACTTAACGGAAGAGGACTTAAATCGGAGAAAAAAAAAACTCTGATACAGAACAACGGATCCGTAAAAAAACAAACCGCAAAACAACAATAATCAACAACAATGACCCTTAGGCCTCTTTCACACGGGCGTCATATTTTTGGCCTGGATAAGAGGTGGGTGCGTTGCAGGAACACACGCGATTTTTCCGCGTGAGTGCAAAACATTGTAATGTGTTTTGCACGCACATGAGAAAAATCGCGCATGTTTGGTACCCAAACCCGAACTTCTTCACAGAAGTTCGGGCTTGGGATTGATGTTCTGAAGATTGTATTATTTTCCCTTATAACATGGTTATAAGGGAAAATAATAACATTCTGAATACAGAATGCTTAGTAGGTGGTCAATTGAGGGTTAAAAAAATTTAAAAAATTAACTCACCTTCTCCTCTTGATTGCGTAGTTCCCGGTCTCTTCTTTACTTCTTTAATGATGAGCTGTGGGCTAAAGGACCTGTGGTGACGTCAGATCACATGCTCCATCACCATGGTGATGGACCATGTGATCTGACGTCACCACAGGTCCTTTAGCCCACAGCTCATCATTAAAGAAGTAAAGAAGAGACCGGGAACTACGCAATCAAGAGGAGAAGGTGAGTTAATTTTTTTTAACCCTCAATTGATCACCTACTAAGCATTCTGTATTCAGAATGCTATTATTTTCCCTTATAACCATGTTATAAGGGAAACTAATACAGTGAATAGACTGTCTCCTAGCAAACATGCGTGAAAATCGCACCGCATCCGCACTTCCTTGCGGATGCTTGCGATTTTCATGCAACCCCATTCATTTCTATGGGGCCTGCGTTACTTGAAAAACGCAGAATATAGAGCATGCTGCGATTTTCACGCAAATAAGTGATGCGTGAAAATCACCGCTCATGTCAACAGCCCCATAGAAATGAATGGGTCGGTATTCAGTGCGGGTGCAATGCGTTCAACTCACGCATCGCACCCGCGTGGAATACTCGCCCGTGTGAAAGGGGCCTTAAGGCCTCTTTCACACTACAGTATGTTGAATTCAGTGTTTTGCGTTCCGTTTTTCACGGATCCGTTGTTCCGTTTTTTGCTTCCGTTTCCGTTCCGTTGTTCTGTTCCGTTTTTCCGTATGGCATATACAGTATACAGTAATTACATTAAAAAAATTGGGCTGGGCATAACATTTTCAATAGATGGTTCCGCAAAAATGGAACGGATACGGAAGACATACGGATGCATTTCCGTATGTGTTCCGTTTTTTTTTGCGGACCCATTGACTTGAATGGAGCCACGGACCGTGATTTGCGGCCAAATATAGGACATGTTCTATCTTTTCAACGGAACGGAAAAACAGAAATACGGAAACGGAATGCATACGGAACACATTCCGTTTTTTTGCGGAACCATTGAAATGAATGGTTCCGTATACGGAACGCAAAAAACGGACTGCAAAACGGAAAAAAGAAAGAGGCCTAAGTCAGTGATTTCCATCAGTGATTGGGTGCCAAAACCAGGATTGGAGCCTACACAGAGATAAGGTATAAGGGAAAGGTCTGCACCTGTTCTGTGTTTAGAGCAGCACCTGGTTCAGGATCACAATCACTGATGGAAATCACTGACCAAACACTGATGTGTGAATGAGGCATGAGGGGGAAACGTCAGTTTTTCACTGACAAAATATTGCTTGTGTGCATGTTTTTTGTGATGTGATTTGTTTTTACAGTGGACAGCATCCAGACTGAACACTCACCCATTCATTTCATCTGGTATATGCACATGATCATTTTTTTCACTGACCAAAAATCTCTGCTTGTACTATCTTCATCCTTTTTTTATTTCCAGAACATGGGGGAGATTTATCAAAACTGGTGTAAAGTAGAACTGACTTAGTCATCCATAGCAACTAATCAGATTCCATCTTTCATTTTCCAAAGGAGCTGTGAAAAATGAAAGGTGGAACATGATTGGTTGCTATGGGCGAGTAAGCCAGTCTTCCTTTACATCGATTTTGATAATTCTCCCTCCATGTTTTTACCATATGTTTGGCTGCATTGCCAAATGTTTCTTGCACTGGGGGTTGATGCTGTAAAAGCCAGTCCTTCTGGTACAAACTGAATGAGGGAGGAGGTAGACTACATTGGTAATATTGCAGTAAGTATACGAGTGTAGCATTAGTCTGCTCTATAATAAGATTTTGCCTTGTATTATAACTTTTGAGGGCTTCTGTGAAAAGAAATGTTTCCTGTCTACTTTAGACTTGAGTGGGAGGCAAGGAATCAAGGGGCTGTGGAGCTCCTGGAGGACACACTTCCTGCATCTGCCGCCTCAGCAGAACATGGCAGTCAGAGGTTTGAGGCTGGACACTGGTTCCTAGTTCCGCCCAGAGGTTACTGTGGTAATATGGCTTGGGGACGGACGTCTGTGTGTTGAAAGAAAAGCCTGCTTGATCTCCTAGTTACAGGGAAGTTGTGTGAGGGCACCACCCCCAGCCTGCCTGCCTGCTCCTGGGAACACAGCACTCCCAGCCTCAACACATCATCTACTTGGGAATCACTCGCAGCACGTCTCCTTGCCTTGTTTCATTCTTGTTTCTGATATGGCACAAAATGCATGAACTTCTAAAACGCAGGCCAGAAATGCAGCCTCCTGTTGTTTCTGCTCATGACTGCTCTCTCTTTCTCTGCTCCTTCAAGCAAAGCAAAGCTGCCGTGAGGCTGAAGGAAGATATGAAAAAAGTGGTAGTGCGGCCTGGAAGAGGACAGCCCCCCATGCCTTGCAGAACAAATTTTGGCGTTCCTCTCAAAGACTTGCATAAAGAGGGTCTGGTGATAAATGGTGTGCCAGCCGTGGTGTGGAGTGTGGTAGAGTACTTGCGTAGTGAAGGTAAGTGGGAACCTATATGAACAGTAACCTGAAATACAGGAATGGACAGACATGTGTTTGCTTTGTACACTGATATATATATTTACAGTATATACAGTAGGGTTATGTATATTTTGTATACACCGTGAAACTTCTTAGAGACGACCATCCAAAATTACATTGAAAAGTGGTCTTGTCAGAAGGTGGCCAGGATGTCTAATATATGATGGGGCTGAAGATCTGCCACAGGTCTGGATAAGGGGTCATCTCATAGAGGTGGGGTTATTTAATGAGGTTTCAGTTTGTACATACGTACATAGTTTGATGAGAGGTGACAGAAATCTGCAAATAGCTACATGTGTTGATATGTGCCATGTTCCATAAGTGAGTGGGGAGGCTTCGGAGAGTACACTGTATGACATGTATTTTATTTTTCCCTTCTCTAAATTTGAAGTAGGAACAGCACACTGTATATATAAACCTTAGTATACTGCACGTCACTTGTTTCTTTTTCTGGTCATTTCCAGTGATTTATTTTATGGGAAAACTGCTGCTGAAAGTGAAAGTTCTTCCAAAATGTAATACATCCGAGAGCCAGTCATGTACCGCAGTACATCCGAGAGCCAGTCATGTACCGCAGTACATCCGAGAGCCAGTCATGTACCGCAGTACATCCGAGAGCCAGTCATGTACCGCAGTACATCCGAGAGCCAGTCATGTACCGCAGTACATCCGAGAGCCAGTCATGTACCGCAGTACATCCGAGAGCCAGTCATGTACCGCAGTACATCCGAGAGCCAGTCATCTTCAGCAAACAGCCCGCTTTGTAGAGACCTTCTCAGTTTGAGTGTTTGGAATATACTGTCGCAGACATACGTACTATACCTCTCAGTGTTGTGTGCTTTCTGCAGTATTGACTTTTAACCTGGAAAAAATTGCACACTGATTATGGGCTATCCGTAGTTATCCATTTTTTAATCTGCTTAATTATGGCAGAGATGATGATGATTGACAGACTAGCTGCGTTTTCTTTTGAGGGAGGTAGTTTAAGATTTAGGCCTTCCACTTGCTTTACACTGCAGCTCTGATCTCTTTATTTTTTTATTTTTTCCGCTCTGCATAGTTCCAACAGGGAACCTGTCGATAGAGGGCTTGTTTGCTCAAGGGCTCATGCACATGGCTGTTGCCCGGCCACATCTGTATTGCGGGCCGCGAACAGCTGGTCTGCAATATACGGTCCGCAATCCAGAGAATGTGGTGTGGAACAGAGGCACGGATCAGAAGCCAACAGAAGCACCACCGAGGTCATATGCATGAGCTCTTAGCTTAAGGTTTTATCCCACAAAAAGTATCACCTATGCACGGGGTAGGTGATAAATATCGAATTGTGGTGGGTCTGACCGCAGGGAACGAGGATCCCTGAGTTCCCTTTCTGAAAGGAGCAGAAGCGCACATTGGTCACTTTTATGAGACAGGCTTAGACAGCACCCATAGAAGTGAATGTAGCAGTGGACTGACATGCTTATCTGCTCCCGGTCTCTTTTTATTTGGTCTTCCAATCCCCATCTGTCAACTTCTGCACGGACAGGGTCTCGGGTGCCCTTGCAGTCAATGACTGGCTTTAGCGGTTACATGACGTATCCCAGCAGTGATGTGCCTCTTGGAGACTCCTCACCGCTGAGGCCAGTCATTTGCTGCAGAAGTGCACACGACTTAATCGCTCCATGGCTTTTCTTCCATTCCCGGTCTGGCTCCTGCACAACAGAATAGGCCGCATGCACACAACCATTTCTTTTTTTTTTTTTTTTTTTTTTACAGTTTGCTGTTTTTAAAACTGACCCATACAAGTCAATCGGGGTATTCACACATCTGTTTTTAGATTAGATCTGTGTACCCTATTTAAAAATCTCACTGCAGGTCCTATTCTTGTCTGTTTTTGTGGATGAAGATGAAGTGCATATTCCTCTACTTATTTGTCTGTACTACTCTGTAGATCAGGGATCACCAACCTCTGGCACTCCAGATGTTCTGAAACTACAACTCCCAGAGTGCTCCATTCACTTATCTGGGAGTCGTGAGAACTGCCGAGCATGTTTGCATGCTGGGATTTGTAGTTTCACAGCAGCTGGAGTGCCAAAGGTTGCTGTTACCTGCTATAGATAAAGAAATTGGCTTGGGTGCTTTATAATGTGTTCTGATATCCTGTCTGATTTCAGGTTTGACTCAGGAAGGCCTATTCAGAATAAATGGAAATGTCAGAGTGGTTGAACAGCTGCGAATAAAGTATGAAAGCGGGGAGCAAGTGACACTGCCAGAAGATGGAGATGTCCATTCTGCTGCCAGCCTGCTTAAACTATTCCTCCGCGAGATGCCAGATGGAGTCATCAGTGCTGCAATGCTATCCAGGTTCATTCAGGTCTACCAGGGTAAGTGCAAGGTTCTCTGAGGTCATAAGAGAAAGTGCAGGCACTAATAAAAAGATATATGCTGAATTATGTGCACCGTCAAGTCCTTAAAGGGGTTGTCCGGGCTTTTAATGTTGATGACCTATCTTCAGGATAGGTCATCAATATCAGTTCGGCAGGGGTCCAACACCCGGCACCCCCGCCGACCAGCTGTACAAGGAGACGGCGCACTTAGTCCTGAGGATAGGTTATCAATATTAAAATCCCGGACAACCCCTTTAGGGTCCATTCACATGTCCGTATGTGTTTTGCGGCTCTGCAAAACACGGACACCGGGAATGTGCATTCTGCATTTTGCGGACCGCACATCGCAGACCCTCTCATAGAAAATTCCTTTTCTCGCACATTCTATTGGGGGACACAGACCATGGGTATAGCCTAGGTCATTACTAGGAGGAGACACTATGCAAATAAAAAAAGAAAGCTCCTCCTCCCTGGGCTATACCCCCATGTTCCACCGGGAGGACCCCAGTTCTTGCTTAGTGTCGGATAAGGAGGATGACATTCTTTCTACTCCCGTTTATTTTTTTGCTGTGGACGCAGGGTTGCAATTCTGCTTCCCTGGTCTTTTGGTGGAGCAGGCGCCGGGGTCGAATTTACGTCCCCGGCTACCTCCCACCCTCCCCCAGAAGTTAAGTGGAACTGGGCTCGATCTGCAGCTTCGGCGGTCTACCAGATTCGGGGTCACCTTCCTGCCCTCCTTCAGATCACTGCTACTCCTTGTGCCAGCTGACTGATAGGTGACCTCCGCTGGTGTGGATTTGGGGGGCGAAAACTACAGGACGCAGATAAGTACACTGCCTCCCCTGTCTTCCGGTGTGACGCTAGGGCCGCTTGGTGGGGGGGTTTGAGGGGTTGAGAGGATACCTTTCTGGGGCATCGCTACATGAGCGGCTACTGCAGCAGGGGTCCCGGCTTCCCTCGGCAGTGTCTAGGGGGCGGTCCCTCCTACCCTTCCGGCAGCTGCGCGTCCTGACGCGATTTGTGGGCGGCGCTCTTCTGCTACTTCCGGCTCAGCGCTCTCGGCTACTCCGGCTTCACTCTGTCCCGGTTGCATGCTGCAGGAACGGTAGGAGACCCTGGCCATTGCAGGATTACCGCCATCATGCCAAAACCTGGGGCCTCACAAAAATCCAAGTCGGCTCCTCTGGGCCTATGTAAGGTTTGCTGCTTACCACTTTCGGTCACAGGATCCTGTGACTCTTGCCTTGCCTCTGGACAGGATCATCCTCTCCTCCCCCTCTCACTCAGCCCAGTCCTCCCTCCGCCCTGTCTGACCCCGCTTGGGCCAGTGCCACCATCAGGACCTGGCGGAGCAGGATGTCTCTGCGGACACCTTAAATTTTGTCCTCCAGGTGTCTCAGGCGACAAAGTTTCTCTGTGAAGCTTCCTTTGATGTTAGCATCTTTTTGCGTGTATCTCGGCCCTTTCGGTCACACAGCGTAGAGAAGTCTGGTTGAAGGTTTGGGACGCTGACGCTTCCTCTAAGCATTCCCTCACTAACCTCCCCTTTTCGGGTTCCAGGCTTTTTGGTGCTAAGCTGGACGAGATCATCTCGGACGCGACGGGGGGCAAGAGTACCAACCTGCCCCAATCTAGATCCAAGCGCACCTTTTGGAGGCCGGTTCTAGGAACCAGTCCTTTCGTCGCTTCTCCTCTTCCAGATCTGCGGCGGCCCCCTTCCCGGGTGGCTCTCAAGACTCCCGTAAGAAACCTGCCTTTAAGCCCCAGCCTTCCTGGCGCCCGCGGCCACAATCAGCCCGCTCTGCTGCTCCCAAGCAGTCTTCCGCCTGAAGGGTCACCCCCACCTCTTACAGTGGGGGGCCGATTGCTCTCCTTTCAACAGGTTTGGAGGGATCATATCCAGGACATCTGGTTACAAAATAGAATTTGCTTCCAGGCCTCTGGAGCGTTTCTTCTCTTCTCGGGTTCCGGGGGATCCGGTCCGGGCCTCGGCTCTTTTGCAGGCGGTCTCTTCCCTTTTGGACAGGGGAGTGATTGTTCCAGTCCCCTTGGAGGAGCAAGGCGCAGGTTTCTACTCCAACCTATTTGTGGTGCCAAAGAAGGAGGGATTGGTGCGTCCTGTTCTAGATCTGAAGCTGTTGAACAGGTCTCTGCTGGTCCGGAGGTTCCGGATGGAGTCCCTCTGATCAGTTATTGCTTCTCTTCTTCCAGGGGAATTCCTCGCGTCGGTGGACATACAAGACGCCTATTTGCATGTCCCTATAGCAGAATCTCGCCACAGGTTTCTGCGCTTCGCTGTCGGCGGGCAAGATTACCAGTTTGTCGCCCTGCCATTTGGGCTGGCTACAGACCCTCAGGTATTTACGAAGATCTTGGCGCTGCTCCTGGCGCTTCTCCGTACGAGGGGCATGTTGCCCTACCTGGACGACATACTGATAAAGGCTTCCTCCCTTCCCCAGGCCAGGGACAGCGTCCGGATCACGGTTCAGACTCAGTTCGGCTGGCTGATCAATGTCCAGAAGTCATCTCTTCTCCCCTCACAGAGGTTGACCTTCCTGGGGATGGTTCTAGACACCACGGCTGCTCGTGTATTCCTTCCAAGTTCCAAGTCCTCTGGAATTCAGGAATCTGTATCTCTCCTACTGCGCTCCCGACGACTCTCCATCCGGGAGTGCATGAGGCTTCTGGGGATGATGGTGGCCTCCTTCGAGGCCGTCCCCTTTTCCCAGTTTCACACTTGGCCTCTACAGCGGGTGATTCTGTCCTTTTGCCTCCTCGGGTTCAGGCGGACCTCTTGTGGTGGCTGTCCCTGCAAAACCTGATCTCGGGGAGGTCCTTTCTTCCGATCTGGACAGTCATCACCACCGACGCCAGCATCCTTGGTTGGGGTGGTCTACAGACCCAGACGGTGCAGGGGCTTTGGTCGGCGGAGGAGGCCCGCCTGCCGATCAACGTGCTGGAGCTCAGTGCAATTTTCCTCTCCCTTTCTCACTGGACTCATCTCCTGGTAGGTCTCCCGTTAATGGTCCAGTCGGACAATGCCACCCCCGTGGCTTACGTCAACCACCAGAGCGGGACCCGCAGCCGGACGGTGATGCAGGAGGCGGAGAGGATCCTCCAGTGGGCGGAGACTCATGTTCCAGTACTGTCGGCAGTGTACATCCCGGGGACAAACAATTGGAAGGCGGACTTTCTCAGCCGCAACATGGTAGATCCAGGAGAGTGGTCCTTAAATCCGGAAGTTTTTGAGGACATCTGTTGCAGGTGGGGCCGCCCGGATGTCGAACTGATGGCGTCCAGGCTCAACAACAAGGTTCCCACGTTTCTGGCCCGTGCTCGCGACCCGGAGGCGTACGGGGTGGACGCGCTGGTGTTTCCGTGGCGAGGCTTCCCTCTCCTTTATGTCTTTCCGCCTCTGCTACCGAAGGTCCTTCGCAAGATCACATTGGAAGGGATTCCGACCATTCTCATCGCCCCCAATTGGCCGCGCCCTGTCTGGTTCTCGGACGTCACTCGGATGCTGGCAGGGAGGATCTACTGTCTCAAGGATCGCTCTTCCACTAGAATTTACGGTCGCTGCGTTTGACGGCGTGGCTGTTGAGACCGCCTTCCTGAAGAAGAGGGGCTTCTCGGACTCTGTGGTGAAAACCATGATCAAGGCCAGAAAACCAGTTTCATCCCGTATATACTATCGTACCTGGAAGGCCTTTCTTGCCTTTTGTGAGAAACTGGGTGTTTTCCGGTTCCGGTGGTCCTCTCCTTTCTCCAGTCGGGTCTTGAGATGGGAATGTCGTTGAGCTCTCTGAAGGGTCAGGTCTCTGCTCTGGCCATTTTCTTTCAGCGATCCTTGGCTCTGCTCGGTCCAGTGAGGACCTTCCTACAAGGGGTGGCGCCTTCGGTCCTTCTGTATGTTCCTCCCCTGCCCCCCTGGGACTTGAATTTGGTTCTGTCTTCCCTCCAGGCGGCTCCCTTTGAACCTTTGAGGGAGGTTTCTTTGAATCTTCTCACCTGGAAGGTGGTCTTTTTGGTGGCGATCACCTCGATCAGGAGGGTATCGGAGCTGGCTGTGCTTTCCTGTAGGGAGCCCTTTTTGGTCTTCCATCAGGATAAGGCGGTACTGCGCCCGGTCCCCTCATTTTTGCCCAAGGTGGTCTCCACCTTAATGAAGATATAGTCCTGCCCTCTTTTTGTCCAGCTCCGGCAAACCGCAAGGAGCACGCTCTCCATTCCCTGGACGTTGTCTGGGCTCTGCGTGTGTACCTGTAGGTTACTGCCTCTTTCCGCCGTTCGGAATCCTGGAAGGGCCTCGTAAAGGTCTGGCGGCATCCAAGGTCTCGGTAGCACGATGGATTAGTTCGGCTATTGCCACGGCTTATCGTGCCCGTGGCAGGGTTCCCCCAGCCGGGGTTACCACGCACTTCACAGGGCGGTGGGGGCCTCCTGGGCTTGGCGTAATCGCGCCTCGGCATCTCGGCACTCTTTGGCACTGGCTGATGCTGTCCTTGGGCGCAAGGTATTGCAGGCGGTGGTTCCTGTTTGACCCCTGGGCATTTTCTCCTGGAGGTGCTGTTTTTTTCCCACCCCATGGACGTCCCATGGTCTGTGTCCCCAATGGAATGTGCGAGAAAAGGAGATTTTTTTTGTGAAACTCCCCTGTAAAATCTTTCTCGTCTTTTTTCCATTGGGGGAGACAGCTCCCTCCCATTCTTACCTGTTGTAGGAAGGGTTGGTTTAGTTCTTTGGGTCCTGAAGGTTTTCGGTCCGATAGCGGTATTCCGTTGTTCTGGTCTCTATGGCTTTGGTCTCCTTCTCCTACTGCTTTTGCACGCACTGGGGTCCTCCCGATGGAACATGGGGGTATAGCTCAGGGAGGAGGAGCTTTCTTTTTTTATTTGCATAGTGTCTCCTCCTAGTAATAACCTAGGCTATACCCATGGTCTGTGTCCCCCAATGGAAAAGACGAGAAAAAGATTTAACAGGGGAGTTTCACAAAAAATCTCCTTTTCTTGTCCGCAACTGTGGACAAGAATAGGACATGTTCTATTTTTTTGCGGATCCGCAAATGCGGATGCGGACAGCACATTTCGGCCCCATTGAAAATGAATGGGTCCGCACCTGTTCCGCAAAATTGCGGAACGGATGCGGACCCATTTTGCGGACGTGTAGGTTCACAACTGATCAGATATACAGCTAATCCCTAATAGAGTACATTTATTGGAAATAGCTGAAGCAGGGCAGCATTTGGGCAATGAGATTCCCCTCTGTTGGCCTGCAATGTGGTCAGCAGCTTGTATTCTGTATATCTTTCCTACCTGTATTCAGCAAAGGTCATTATAAATCAGCTTTCTTAAAGGGGTTATGTCAGTATCTTCTCCCGCCAGTCTGACATTGAGAGTGGAAAGATGCAACTACTAGCGGGATGGGACAGTTACTAATACCCAGTGAGTATTATTGGTTTGGAGAAGTAGCATAGGTTCTGTTCTCTCTTCCTGCCTTTTTGCACTCTGATGTGCAATTTCAGAGAAAAGGCATGGGTTATTTACTAAGAAAGTTAAACTATTATGCATCCTGTAGCCACTAAAGGACTGTTTAGTTGACTTTGTATTGCATTGATTGTTTGCTTTGTTCATTCCCATGTTTGGCTAGCTGTCTTCTCCCACAAGTACAAAATACCATTGATCAATCTCAAGCCTTTCATGAAGCTAGGCTCTAATTACCTATCAGCTCTCTGTTGTATCACGCTATGCGTTACTTCCTTGGTGACTCAAAGGTATACTATTTTAAGAGAACAGCTTAGGAACTGTCTTACAAATTAGCGCAATTTAGAAATGGCATTCACTACTTTTAAGAGGCCCTGTCACCAGGATCAGCCCTGTAAAACAAGGCATATAGCCTGGTAGGGTTGATGTAGCTGAGTTAAACGATAACTTTATTTCTTTTGAAGTAGCTGAGTAAAAGGCTACATGCACACACGACCGTTGTGTGTTTTGCGGTCCACAAAACACGGATTGCGTCAGTCTGCGTTCCGCAATTTGCGGAACGGCACGGACAGCCTTTAATATAACTGCCTATTTTTGTCCACAAAGCGCGGACAAGAATAGGACAGGTTATATATTTTTTTATTATTTTTTGCGGACCACTGAGTGCTGTCCTCAACTTTTGCGGCCCCATTGAAGTGAATGGGTCCGCATCCGAGCCGCCAGAACTCGGATGCGACCCAAAACAACGGTCGTGTGCATGGGGCCTTAAGATAAAGTTGTTTTTTTCAGATGCTGGCGTATTGGAGAAATTTACACTTTTATTTTTATGCAAATAAGCCATTTGAGCACCAAGAGGTGGGCTTATACGGTTGGAGCATCGCTCAGTGATGACCCTGCTGCTCCAAACACGCCCCTCCTCCCCTTAGATTGACAAGGGCTAGACTTCAGGTCTAGCGCTGATTTCTCACGCCTGTGCACTGGTTTGCTAGCATAACGCGTGCGACCAAGTTATAGGTCAGGAGGAGCTGAGCAGACTGATATATAGTTACTGTACAGCAGCAACAGTGGGTCAGCAGTAAGTATTGGATAGGGACAGCTGACGGATGCCATTAAAGTGACCAAGGATCTGGTGGGCTCCAGCGGTGTCTGGCTATGCCGGAAATGGCAAATGCAGTAATTTTTCTCCTCTGCCACAACAGAGTATTGGAAAGCTATAATGCAGCACATCCCTGATGACCTAGGAAGGATAATGAAGGAATGGCACTCCCAAATTGTTGTGAATTATTCTTTTATTGTCACTCTATCTGTGACGCGTTTTGGCACCTCTGGTGCCTTTGTCAAACAGTGAGAATATGGCATGTCCTCACTGCTTAACAAAGGCACCAGAAGTGCCAAAACGCGTCACAGATAGAGTGACAATAAAAGAACAATTCACAGCAATTTTGTAGTGCCGGTCCTTTAATATCATTACTGTTAAGCCTCTTTCACACTACCATATGGCTATTTCAGTGTTTTGCAGTCCGTTTTTTACGGATTCGTTGTTCCATTTTTTGTTTCTGTTGTGTTTCTGTTTCGGTTCTGTTTTTCCGTATGGCATATACAGTATATAGTAATTACATAGAACAAATTGGGCTGGGCGTAACATTTTCAATAGATGGTTCCGCAAAAAACGGAACGGATACGCAAGACATACAGATGCATTTCCGTATGCATTCCGTTTTTTTTTTTTACGGACCCATTGACTTTAATGGAGCCACGGAACCTGATTTGCGGCCAAATATAGGACATGTTCTATCTTTGCAGGGAACGGAGATACGGAAGCGGAATGCATCCGGAGTACATTCAGTTTTTTTTTTTTTTTTTGCGGACCCATTGAAATTAATGGTTCCATATATGGAACGCGAAAAATGGCCCGCAAAACGGGGAAAAAAAACTGTAGTGTGAAAGAGGCCTTACTGGGAAACCAACCCTAGGACGACTACACAGTGCCGACTGATCCATAAGGTAGGTTTGCTGCTGATAATCCAGCATCTTTTATTCTGAATAACAGATGCAATCAGCTGACAAATGAGCCAGATATCGAGAATGACTGACTGTTCTTATGAATGCTTGTTTCCGATAATTGGCCTAAGAATCAGGAGGTCTCGTAGGCCCATAAAGGGGCTGTCTACGATTTTTTTTTTTCCACAGTCGTCTCCATAACAGCACACTTGAGAGATTGCCTTTTTATGATAGGACAGTAAGAACACAGAGAGGTTCAATCCTCCTCTCTCCATTGTTTTTGCTGTCCTGTCAGATGAGAGAGGTGCTGGGGGTCTTCTGGCTGTAATTCTTCTTACTGCGAGGCTGAGGTCATAGCCAGCTGCTGAAAGTGCTTCCCTCCTCCAGTATGGGCCTCATCTTGGGCACTGCATGGCAGTAATCCCTGTGAAAATGCCTCCAACAGCTGCCCAGAGGGGTCCAGTGTGGAGTGGCAGTGAAATTTGATGTTTTGCATTCGTTCTCATAGTGATGGATTTGGACGTCTAGATCACTTGGGACATCGGATGTGGTGCCGATCGTCACTTTCGGTGGGACACACTTGGGGCATTTAAGCAACGGAGTATGCGCATGATGGCACTGGTGAAGGCTCCTCACTGCAGAGGATATTCTTCTCCTCATTTGTTATGGGGATTGGCAGCAGGTCTAGCATGGATATGCCAAGCTCGTATTCTACTGAACCGCATGGTCCATGGTTCAGTAAGTAGTCTGATGGCAAAATTTTATGCTCATGGACTTTCTTTTATTGAATACTGTGGTTGTCCCTTCTCTCCCTTGTGTTTCAGAGCGACAAGGAGTCATCCTCCTTTTACTAAACCCAGATCCGGGAAATGTGGGATTTGTACTATGCATTTACCATCTGTTTATACTAAATCTTTATGCAAAGAATGTACGGCTAAAGTTGTATCCCAGAAAACCCCAACATGCATTGATTAATGAGAAGATTCAGTCTGCCCGAATTGACCCTACTACTTTGGCTGTATCCTTCAAAAAGCAGACTTCTCCAGTTTATGACTCTAAGAGCCCATGCACACAACCACATCTGTTTTGCAGTCCGCAAATAACAATAGGACATGTTCTATCTTTTTTTGTGTGGCCACGAAATGGATGTGCAGATGCGGACAGTAAACGGTGTGCTGTCCGCATCTTATGCAGCCCCGTTAAAATGAATGGGTCCACATCCGATCCACAAAAAATGCGGGTCAGATATAGACAAACTACAGCTGTGTGCATGATCCCTGACTCTGATATTGCTATGATCATGTCAGAAATTGGAGCGGGAGAAATTATTGTTGTCATGTCAGAGTTAATATAAGCCACTTTCTAATGTATTGTGATTATCCATATTGCTTCCTTTGCTGGCTGTATTCATTTTTATATCACATTATACATTGTTCATTTCTATGGTTATGGCCACCCTGTAATCCATCAGTGGTGACCGTGCTTGCACACTATAGGAAAAAGTTCTGGCCTCTCTTGTGGCAGGGACTGTGGGAGCTCACATAGGCTGGTCCTTTTTTCTATTGTATGCAAGCACAGCCACCGTTGCGGATTGCAGGGTGGTCGCAACCATGGAAATGAGGAGTATATAATGTGATAGACAAAATGACTCCAGCAAGCAAAGGAAGCAATACGGACAACCGCAATACATTAGTAAATGCCTTGTAACTTTCTATACATGATACATGCCATTTGCTAAAGTGAGACAACCCCTCTTAAAGTAGATGCCCCGGTTGCAAAGGTTTTTTAAACACACTTGGAAGATATGACACAGTTAAGGGATCCCAAGGACCAAAAGGCAGAGTGCCTCCTTAAAAACACTGGGAGGCAGCCTCGGCTCATTTAAAACCTGGGGTAGCAGCTACTTGTGTGGCCAGAACTCTTAACCTCTTTAGGACACATGACGTACCAGTACGGCATGTTGTCCTGGTACTTAAGGACACATGACGTACCGGTACGTCATGTGTATTTCCGATCACGCCGCATCTATTTTGCCGATATTCCGATAACGAATTGGGAACACAGATCGCGCTGCTGACAGCGCTCTGTGTTCCCTCAGCAGCACAGGGGAGAAGGAAGCAGTGTCTCCCTCCCCCCTTTGCTGCCACTGCCACCATTGAGAGGAGGGGAGGTGCTGTGGCCACTGCGCCACCAATGAAGATAACTCTCTCATTAATTCATATACAGGAGGCGGGAGCTGGCTGCAGAATCACATAGCCGGCTCCCGAACTCTATGAGCGGTAGCTGCGATCCGCGGCAGTTAACCCCCATAGGCACTAGCCTATGTATGCATCCACGGTTCCAGCCACCAAAGAGGCCGGATCTTTTTCCTACAGGCATCTCACCTAATGGAGGTGAAGGTCAATAAGCCTAAAGGATCTGTCAGCAGTTTTCTGCTGCTCTTACTTTTAAATCCTAACAGCTCTAGCGCATGCCACTGAGTCCCCATATTCCTGAGCTCACATGCACACAGCGGCCGTGTGCAAGAGGCCTAAGTTGTAGGAAATTTTAGAGAGGGCTGAGGCAGGGAAGGCATTTGGAGATGAGAGCCTGAGAAGGTGGTGAGTGAAGGGGGGAGATAAAGGCCATTTGCAGAGCGGAGGTTGTGTTTGCTATGTAGAGATGTAGGGAGCCTGACTGTGGCTTATATTATAGTGAATTACAAGGTGGTAGCATACTAGAGAACCCTAAACACACTCTTTGTCAGACTTTCTAAATTTGCAAGCAGCATTAAAGGTGTATTCCAACCTTACAGTTTTCTTGCCAGGCGTTGCATGGTACCACAAAAAAAAATAAAAAATGACAGAACTTTAAAACTGATACTCACCTCGGCCATTCCAATGATTCTGGGGTCCCCCTGCACTTCACTTCTCAACATGGCAGGAAAAGGCCTGGATTGCCCCTCATCCAGTCATTGGCTGAGCATTGTTAGGCGCATCTTACCCCAGCGCACAGGGGATCAAGACTGGCAGATGGGAACACCAGTCTTGATAAACATCCCCCATTAAGACTTTTGGTTGAATCAGGGGCAAGGGAGAAGCAGAAGATCTGATTAGTTGGTATTTTATCTGTCTATGTAAAGATGTCTAGCAGCCACAGGAGATGGGTGAGGGGAGTATACGGTAATTTCTATCTATAATGTTATCTGTGAAATGTTTTTCTAGACTTTAAAGGGATTTTCCAGGCTTTTGAAAATGTTTGTTTGTTTATACAAATGTGTCCTTCCTTATCTTTACTTTTGGCCCTGATCGATTTTGTCACAAAATGACCAGCTTTTCAAAACCACATGATTTTTCTATAGTCTTTTACAAGATGTCTATGCTATATGTGTCTGGGTGGGGCCACCCAGTGGTTGTGTGGTAGAATGCAGTTTGTGAAGGGTTTTGCTAGCAGGTCGCGATCTTACTAATCAAAATGCACCAGAAATCTGGCATACATGCTTTACACAAAATTCCAGGAAGGGTGTGGTTTCAGGTTTGATGGTCTACAGTAAAAGTTTGGTACAAAACTCTGCTGTAAAGTAAGCCAACTAATAAGTGTTAAAAACGTAGGCTAGATGGTCTGGTTCATTTTATACTGTCTAGTCTGATTATACATTAACTAAAAATTAAGATTATTAAATTTGCCCAATTGTGTTGAAATGGTTTCATGAACAATTTGAAGTTTATAACCACATTCAAGAAAAGGTAAGGGTGGACACATCTGCATAAGGGCTCGCGCACACGGCTGTTGCCATTTTATGTGGTCTGTGAATTTCGGATCTGCAAAACACGGCTAACGGCTAAAGGCCTGCAGATTTTTTATTTATTTATTTATTTTTTTATATATTTTTTTTTTACAAATGTCCTATCCTTGTCCACAAAATAGGACATGTTCTATTTTTATGGCGGGTGCTGCGGAACGGACTCATGGATGTCCACTTCTTCTTTTGGGTCTGCATAAAATCCGCAAAAATGAGGATTGGTTGTGGACAAGAACCACAGTAGTGTGCATGAGCCCTAAGTAGAATATAAAAACAGATAAAATACCAACTAATCAGATCTTCTGCTTCTCCCTTGCCCCTGATTCAACCAAAAGTCTTAATGGGGGATGTTTATCAAGACTGGTGTTCCCATCTGCCAGTCTTGATCCCCTGTGCGCTGGGGTAAGATGCGCCTAACTTATTAAGAGTTACATCTCTGCCCCTCTGTGCGGCAGAAACTCAAATAGCGTAGACTTTAGCTATAACTTATGACAGTTTTTGGTGTAAGGTATGGTACATCCAGCGGACCGCGGCAAGCCCGACCTTATCCCACCAAGCCACTCCCCTTTCTTGACGATTTAAAAAAGTTACAAATTATGGCATAAATATACTGTGTGCCATAACTTGCTACTTTTTTTTTTATGCCACAATACCTGTGTTTCCATCTACGGCAGCAAACGTGTGGTCCTGGCATATAATCATGACAGCCAATTAGTTCAGGTGCGGACCCATTCACTTTAATGGGGCCACAAAAGCTGCAGACAGCACTCCGTGTGCTTGTGTAGAAAGGAAGATGGCTCCGGCAGCATGTAGCAGTATTAAAATTTCTTTATTCGTACCTCCAGACACAAATGGCAACGTTTCGACTGTTCACCAGTCTTTATCAAGCCTAATGACATCAGTGTTGGTAGGCATATAAATACCCCCCCACATTAAAAAACACGCCCCACATTGCATCAACATAGCCAATTACTATAATGGAAAGAATCTGTGCAAGTTGCTACTTACTGAAGCCGGCATGGCCTCCATCTCCGTCATGTGTGCCACGGCGTGCTATCACCTCCAATGCGCAGTCGCGGCTCACCGGCTTCGCATGCCGGAAGTGTCATCAGTCACCATGACTACGGCCGGCACTGACGTCTCCAGCCAATGAGCAGCTAGAAGTAAACACTGTCGTCATCGCCTGCGCGACTCTCACGTGACATCCCATATGGTGCGCACAGCCGTGCGTCAATCTCATAGGTCACATGGATAGCGCAGCCAATGGAGACACAGTGCAAACACCGGAGCCATGGTAACCGCCACGCCGCGACCAGCGCAACTTACCATAAAGAGATGTGCATAATCCATATGATAGCATGTACATAGTCAATGTACAAAAGTGGCTAGATTGATATTGTCAGATCAAGATCACAATAGTGATCGCCACATTATCACTAGACAATCAGAGTATGTACATGCACATATCAAACGGAGGTGCAGCATGCTGTACATGGTCTCCACCTCCGTTTGATATGTGCATGTACATACTCTGATTGTCTAGTGATAATGTGGCGAATAAAGAAATTTTGATACTGCTACATGCTTCCTTTCTACACATGTATTCCAAGGCCTGATGGATCAAGGGCCTACGGCTAGGCTGCTGCATTGATCAACGCATTATCTTGAGACCATAAGGTGCTGCTTCTACAATTTCACGTTTAGCACTCCGTGTGCTGTCCGCATCCGCTGCTCCGTTACGTAGCCCCGCAAAAAAATATAACATGTCCTATTCTTGTCCGTTTTGCAGACAAGAATAGGCATTTCTGCAATGGGCCGCTTGTTCCGTCCTGCAAATTGCAGAAGGCACACAGGTGGCTTCCGTGTTTTGCGGTCCACAAAAAACGGAACGGTCGTGTGCATGAGGCCTTACTAGCAGCATGTGTACATGTATAGAACAGATGAGTGGGGAACAGTTATTTTCATTACCAGCATACCCAAAAATAATGACTTAAATTAATAAGAAGTCAAGTTTCCCCTCAAAAAAACAAGTCTTTATGTAGATGGAAAAATAAAAGTTATAGCTGAATGTGATTCTGCAAAACACTGTTGTATGTGGGCACTCGGGGGCATCAGTTTTTTTTCCGGACCCAGTCACTTCAATGGATGAGTCTTGGATGAAAACAGATGAAAATGGTGGATGCAGAGAGTTTGGAGGTGCACTTTAGAAAACCCCTGTAATAAGGCTTATTCCAATATCAGTCAAGCTCCAGAGATGCGCATTATTTTAATATCTAGTTGATGGTAATGTTTCATTATACATATAGAAAGAAATATGACTACCGTATTTTTCGCCCTATAAGACGCACCGGCCCATAAGACGCACCTAGGTTTTTGGGGAGGAAAATAAGAAAAAATATATTTTTAACCAAAAGGTGTGCTTTTGGTGGGTTTGGAACTAATGGTGGTCTGTGGATGGCACTATTACTGGGGATCTGTGGATGACGGACACTGTTATGGGGGGATCTGTGGATGACGGACACTGTTATGGGGGGATCTGTGGATGACGGACACTGTTATGGGAGGATCTGTGGATGACGGACACTGTTATGGGGGGATCTGTGGATGACGGACACTGTTATGGGGGGGATCTGTGGATGCTGGACACTGTTATGGGGGGATCTGTGGATGCTGGACACTGTTATGGGAGGATCTGTGGATGACGGACACTGTTATGGGGGGATCTGTGGATGACGGACACTGTTATGGGGGGATCTGTGGATGACGGACACTGTTATGGGGGATCTGTGGATGACGGACACTGTTATGGGGGGATCTGTGGATGACGGACACTGTTATGGGGGATCTGTGGATGACGGACACTGTTATGGGGGGGATCTGTGGATGACGGACACTGTTATGGGGGGGATCTGTGGATGACGTACACTGTTATGGGAGGATCTGTGGATGACGGACACTGTTATGGGAGGATCTGTGGATGACGGACACTGTTATGGGGGGGATCTGTGGATGACGGACAGTATACAAATATAATGTCTTATTCAATTAAAAGTTATTACACATGCCCCTCAACTCCTAATAGTACCGTACATCCTAACCGCTTCAGTATAAGGCAGGCAGGCCGGGCGGGCGGCGCGTCACTCACTGACATCACTTGCCTGCGCCGCCTGCTTCATTCATAAAGTAGGCGGTGCAGGCACGTGACATCAGGGAGTTACGCTGCCGCCCGCCCGGCCTGCATTGTACTGAAGTGGTTAGGATTTAAGGTACTATTAGGAATGAAGGGGTATATTTAATAACTATTAATTGAATAAGACATTTTATATTAGTATACCGGCGGGGCTGGGCTATAGTACACTGACTGCACCGCCCCGCCGCTATTGCCGCCCCCCAGTTCCTCCTCCCAGTCCCTCCTCCCAGTCCCTCCCCCCGCTCTCGCATACATCGCTGCCAGCGATGTAAAACTGCCAGCATTCGCCCCATAAGACGCAGGGCCATTTTGGGGGGAGAAAAAGTGCGTCTTATGGGGCGAAAAATACGGTAAACCAGAGAGCCTTGTTAAACCTTTAGTGACCACCAACATTTTTTTTTATGGCGGTCATCTAATGGAACCTGTCACCAGACACGTTGTAATGAATCCATCTCATATGTGAGATGTGTGCTTGTCAATACATTGAAATGGCCTTGGTTCTATATCGATAGATGGCCTATTTTTTTTAGAAATTGACCAGAGTCCCTGGTTGCAACAAGAGCGGTTCTATTGCACCTGAGGCTCTGCACCTTTTCATTCCCAGTTGTGCCCTCCCCACTATACTACTATATATACTATACTATGGCTGTCAGGGCTAGACGGTGAAGACCTATTTGCACTTGGTCCTGAAATGTCATGGCAGCGCGTTTGTCTTATTTGCTGTACGTGGCTGGAGATTGCTAGGGACTGTCAAAGTGGTGAGGGTGCGCCCAAGAATTAAAAAGATTGGAGCATTGGGTACAACGACACCTTGCCTGTTGCACCCGGGAGCTAATTAGCATAAAATAAAAAAGCTGATTTCTCAAAGAGGCCACCTATTGAAATAGGGCCAATACCATAATGATTACAGTGTACTGACAAGCACACATCTTGCATGTAAGATGGATTCATAACAATGTATGTGGTGACAGATTCCCTTTACAGGGCCTTAGGCCGTTGCCTATTTAGGACTGCCTAGCCCAAGCACTGCATGTGGCTCCTGTGCAAGGGATAGCCAGAGCTCAGCAGTGGTTTCACGAAGAGGGGGCTCCCCCTGTCAGTCTTTGGTATCACCATGAAAGAGATTGCTGGGTGCCGATTTCTTCACAGGGCAGCCGAAGGTCCAAAGAAGGCCCCCAGCCTACCCTCTGGAATGGCTTAGGCTACTTTCACACTTGCGTTAGGAGCGGATCCGTCTGGTGTCTGCACAGACGGATCCGCTCCTATAATGCAAGCGCTTGCATCCATTCAGATCTGATTTTTCACTTCAGAAAACTCAGATCCGACAGTATATTCTAAACACAGAAGCGTTCCCATGGTGATGGGGACGCTTTAAGTTAGAATATACTGAGAACTGTGTACATGACTGCCCCCTGCTGCCTGGCAGATGCTGCCAGGCAGCAGGGGGCAGACCCCCCCCCCCCCCCCCCCCCCTCCTGTATTTAACTTATTGGTGGCCAGTGCGGCCCCCCTCCCTCTATATTCAACGGTGGCCAGTGCGGATTCCCAGTATTAAATATGACCAGTGCGGCCTCCCCCTCCCTCCCTCCCCAGTATTAAATATGACCAGTGCGGCCCCCCTCCCTCTATATTCATTGGTGGCCGGCCAGTGCGGATTCCAAGTATTGTGACCAGTGCGGCCTCCCCTCCCCCCCCTCATTGGTGGCAGCGGAGAGTACCGATCGGAGTCCCAGTTTAAATCGCTGGGGCTCCGATCGGTTACCATGGCAGCCAAGACGTTATTGCAGTCTTGGCTGCCATGGTTACTTGGCAATAAATACAAGCATTATACTTACCTGAAGAGCTGCGATGTCTGTGTCCGGCCGGGAGCTCCTCCTACTGGTAAGTGAAAGGTCTGTGCGGCGCATTGCCTATAGCACAGACCTGTCACTTACCAGTAGGAGGAGCGCCCGGCCGGTCAGACATCGCAGCTCTTCAGGTAAGTATAATGCTTGTATTTATTGCTAAGTAACCATGGCAGCCAAGACTGCAATAGCGTCTTGGTTGCCATGGTAACCGATCGGAGCCCCAGCGATTTAAACTGGGACTCCGATCGGTAACTCTCCACTGCCACCAATGATTGGGGGGGGGGGGAGAGGGGAGGCCGCACTGGTCATAATACTTGGAATCCGCACTGGCCACCAATAAATATAGAGGGAGGGGGAGGCCGCACTGGTCATATTTAATACTGGGGAGGGAGGGAGGGGGAGGCCGCACTGGCCGCATCTGCCAGGCAGCAGGGGGCAGTCATGTACACAGTTCTCAGTATATTCTAACATGAAGCGTCTCCATCACCATGGGAACGCCTCTGTGTTAGAATATACTGTCGGATCTGAGTTTTATGATGTAACTCAAATCCGATGGTATATTCTAACATAGAGGCGTTCCCATGGTGATGGGGACGCTTCAAGTTAAAATATACCATTGGATCGGAGAAAACTCAGATCTGATGGTATATTAATAGGGACTCCTGACTTTACATTGAAAGTCAATGGGGGACGGATCCGTTTGAAATTGCACCATATTGCGTCAACGTCAAACGGATCCGTCCCCATTGACTTGCATTGTAAGTCTGGACGGATCCGTTTGGCTCCGCACGGCCAGGCGGACACGAAAACGCTGCAAGCTGCGTTTGGGTGTCCACCTGCTGAGCAAAGCGGAGGCCAAACGGTGCCAAACTGATGCATTCTGAGAGGATCCGCATCCACTCAGAATGCATTGGGGCTGTACGGATTCGTTCAGGGCCGCTTGTGAGAGCCTTCAAACGGAACTCGCAAGCGGAGCCCCGAACGCTAGTGTGAAAGTAGCCTAAGGCTAGGTCTACACGACGACATTTGTCGCGCGACATTTTGTTGCACCAATGTCGCGCAACAACTTTTATAATGGCAGTCTATGGTGTCGCACTGCAACATGCAACATGCTGCGATGGATTTTTCTGCGACTGTCGCGTCGCAGTCGCAGCATGTTGCATGTTGCAGTGCGACACCATAGACTGCCATTATAAAAATTGTCGCGCAACATTAGTGCAACAAAATGTCGCGCGACAACTGTTGCGCCCTATTTGCGACTTTTTGTCGCGCAACAAATGTCGTTGTGTAGACCTAGCCTTAATGGGTTGCTGGTTAGTATCCTACTGACAGCATAGTACAGTTTACTTTGTGAGCAATCACATTTCAATGTCCCCTTGTGGGACTAATAAGTGCTAAAAAAAAAAAATGTATGCGGTCATTTATCAAACTGGTGTAAAGTAGAACTGGCTTAGTTGCCCATAGCAACCAATCAGATTCCTCCTTTAATTTTCCAAAGGAAAAGATAAAAAAGTTATGGGTCATGAGAAGCTTTATTGTGCAAAAGTAGTAAAATGTAAAAAACTATATGTATTTGGTATCCCTTTAATTGTATGGACCTAGACAGTTAAGTTATCTTTTTTTATGTTGCAAAATGAACTGTGTAAAATTTACTGTGGAAAAAGACAGTGGCAGTATTTATTTATTTTTCTCATCCCCCCCAGAAATAGTTAATTATAGTTAATGCAATGCATACCCCAAAATAGTGCATTAAAAACTACAAGTTGTCCAGCAAAAACAAACTAATTGATGGATAAAAAAAAAAAATTACAGCACTTTTGGAACACAACGATAGGAAAAAAAAAAAAGGCCTGAAACGTACTGGTCACCAAAGGGTGGGAAGGCTATTTTCATGCACTATAACATACAGTATGGTGTATTGCATTAGAACAGTCTGCAGTCTCATTAGTTTCTATACTGGCAGCTGCCAGTGTTGGCTTGTGTCAGGACTGAGCGGGCACGCCATGTGGCACACTTATTCAGTAAAAGGGCTTGAGTGTCTGAACGCACGTTACGCAAGTGCTGAATAGAGGACTTGCTGTTCCGAGCATTTGGTCCAGAATGGGAAGTCTTCTGAAGCCAGGAAAGTCTCTTGGCTGAATCCTACTAGCTAAACACTGTCTTAGTTATTGATGTCTCACTTACTGTCTTTGCATTTATTCATTTATTCTTTTTTTTTTTTTTGTTAATCAGATTATGTTATGTAATAATTCCATATGAAATTCACGTGCAAGTGAGAATGCTTGAGCTGGAACACTCCCTTGTCTACAAGGATATATTTGGCATTTCTGGGGCCCCAAGCTGTTATGTCTCGTGGTGACCCCTGTCGCACCTTTTAAGCTCCACTTCCAATAGACTACTAAGCTGTACCCCAACATCCCACTAAACCACAGCTTAAAGGGGCTGGCTGCTTTCTGGCTACTTGTAGGTAAGACGACTATATGGCACTTACAGCCTTTGTTGATATTCTGTGTCGTTTGCTATATTTCACAAGCCACATCCCCTTCTTAGGCAAATCTTGTCTGCAGTCCACATAGAGGTCCTGTCCATGAAATGGCGGCTGATGAAGGGTCATGTGACATCACTCCGCCTCCTCCATTCAAACACACTACGCCAGCACTAACCTCCCAACAGTACAACTGCAGATGGCTGGCACACTGTATTCAAATGGAGGGGATTTCTCTGGTCACATCACCCTCCATCAGCAGCCATTTTCTGAATAGGACCTCCATGTGGACATCACAGAAGACTTGGCAAACAAGGGGGTATACCTTGTGAAGTACAGAAAATGGCACATCATTTCAACAAAGGCTATATGAATAAGTGCCAACATATTGGTCAGCAGTTACCAGAAAGTGGCCCACCCCTTTATCAGTGCAGCATGAGCACATGCTACTGCTCTGCAGCTTGGAAGGGCCCCCTTCCCGCACCTGGGCCCATATGCATCTGAACCGGTTGTACAGGCAGTATGTCCATCGCTTGTTTAAGTCAGTTTTTTTCAGCCAACCCTTTGTGCTCAGTGGGGGCCTCCTAATCCCTGGGGTTACAGGCATTTGGTAAAGCTCTCTACTGCTTATCTAGAATTCTACGAGACTAATGTTTTATACATTATTCTTCAAGAAAACTGCACTTTAGTTGGGCATGGACACGTATAAGTCTAAAGGGGTATTCTGTGCGTAATTTGATTTACTCTGGTCAGTGGTTCTCACCCTTTGCTCTTCTCCACTTCCTGTTCTTGGGCTCAGTACGCCAGAAATAGCATGTTTCCATATTCTTATTATATTGTAAGACAGTAGTCTATCATTAAAAATACACTTTTTTTTTTTGTTGAGAAAATAGGGGTGATATGAGAAAATAGTTTCAGCCAAGCTGTTCTTTGTGTCTGACTTTCATCATAAACAATTGTGTGTTAACCCCTTCAACCCCGGGCCTGTTTTCACCTTCCTGCCCAGGCCATTTTTTGCAAATCTGACATGTCACTTTATGTGGTGATAACTTTAAAACGCTTTTACTTATACAGGCCATTCTCGTCACATATTGTACTTCATGACAGTGGTAAAAATAAGTAAAAAAAAAACAAAAAACATTTTTATTCATTAAAAAATACAACATTTTTAAAAATTTTGAAGAATTTGTAAATTTCAATTTCTCTACTTTTAGAATAGATAGTAATACCTTCAAAAATAGTAATTACTTTACATTCCCCATATGTCTACTTCATATGTCTACAAACCGGATTCCAAAAAAGTTGGGACACTAAACAAATTGTGAATAAAAACTGAATGCAATGATGTGGAGATGGCAAATGTCAATATTTTATTTGTAATAGAACGTAGATGACAGATCAAACGTTTAATCCGAGTAAATGTATCATTTTAAAGGAAAAATACGTTGATTCAAATTTTCACGGTGTCAGCAAATCCCCAAAAAGTTGGGACAAGTAGCAATAAGAGGCTGGAAAAAGTAAATTTGAGCATAACGAAGAGCTGGAAGACCAATTAACACTAATTAGGTCAATTGGCAACATGATTGGGTATAAAAAGAGCTTCTCAGAGTGGCAGTGTCTCTCAGAAGCCAAGATGGGTAGAGGATCACCAATTCCCACAATGTTGCGCAGAAAGATAGTGGAGCAATATCAGAAAGGTGTTACCCAGCGAAAAATTGCAAAGACTTTGCATCTATCATCATCAACTGTGCATAACATCATCCGAAGATTCAGAGAATCTGGAACAATCTCTGTGCGTAAGGGTCAAGGCCGTAAAACCATACTGGATGCCCGTGATCTCCGGGCCCTTAAACGACACTGCACCACAAACAGGAATGCTACTGTAAAGGAAATCACAGAATGGGCTCAGGAATACTTCCAGAAACCATTGTCAGTGAACACAATCCACCGTGCTATCCGCCGTTGCCAGCTGAAACTCTACAGTGCAAAGAAGAAGCCATTTCTAAGCAAGATCCACAAGCTCAGGCGTTTTCACTGGGCCAGGGATCATTTAAAATGGAGTGTGGCAAAATGGAAGACTGTTCTGTGGTCAGACGAGTCACGATTCGAAGTTCTTTTTGGAAATCTGGGACGCCATGTCATCCGGACCAAAGAGGACAAGGACAACCCAAGTTGTTATCAACGCTCAGTTCAGAAGCCTGCATCTCTGATGGTATGGGGTTGCATGAGTGCATGTGGCATGGGCAGCTTGCATGTCTGGAAAGGCACCATCAATGCAGAAAAATATATTCAGGTTCTAGAACAACATATGCTCCCATCCAGACGTCATCTCTTTCAGGGAAGACTCTGCATTTTTCAACAAGATAATGCCAGACCACATTCTGCATCAATCACAACATCATGGCTGCGTAGGAGAAGGATCCGGGTACTGAAATGGCCAGTCTGCAGTCCAGATCTTTCACGTATAGAGAACATTTGGCGCATCATAAAGAGGAAGGTGCAACAAAGAAGGCCCAAGACGATCGAACAGTTAGAGGCCTGTATTAGACAAGAATGGGAGAGCATTCCTATTTCTAAACTTGAGAAATTGGTCTCCTCGGTCCCCAGACGTCTGTTGAGTGTTGTAAGAAGAAGGGGAGATGCCACACAGTGGTGAAAATGGCCTTGTCCCAACTTTTTGGGGATTTGTTGACACCATGAAATTCTGATTCAACATATTTTTCCCTTTTAAAATGGTACATTTTCTCAGTTTAAACTTTTGTTCCGTGATTTATGTTCTATTCTGAATAAAATATTAGAAGTTGGCACCTCCACATCATTGCATTCAGTTTTTATTCACGATTTGTATAGTGTCCCAACTTTTTTGGAATCCGGTTTGTACATTTTATTTTTTGGGGACGTTGGAAGGCTTAGAAGTATGGAAGCAAATCTTGTGAGGCTTACATAATAGAAACCACCCAGAAAATGACCCCATTTTAGAAACTACACCCCTCAAGGTATACAAAACAGATGTTACAAACTTTCTTAACCCTTTAGGTGTTCCACAAGAATTGATGGAAAATGGAGATGAAATTTCCGAATTTCGCTTTTTGGGCAGATTTTACATTTTAATCCATTTTTTTTCAGTAGTAAAGCAAGGGGTTAACAGCCAAATAAGGCCTCATGCACACGACCGTTTTTTTTTAAGGTCCGCAAAAACGGGGTCTGTAGGTCCGTGATCCGTGACCGTTTTTTCGTCCGTGGGTCTTCCTTGTTTTTTGGAGGATCCACGGACATGTAAAATGAAAAAAAAAATCTAAGTCAAGTTTGCCATTGAAATGATAGGAAAAAACGGACACGGATCACGGACACGGATGCCAATCTTGTGTGCATCAGTGTTTTTTTCACGGACCCATTGACTTGAATGGGTCCGTGAACCGTTGGCCGTGAAAAAAATAGGACAGGTCCTATTTTTTTCACGGCCAGGAAACACGGATCACGGATGCGGCTGCCAAACGGTGCATTTTCCGATATTTTTTTTTTCCACGGACCCATTGAAAGTCAATGGGTCCGTGAAAAAAAACGGCACAACGGCCACGGATGCACACAACAGTCGTGTGCATGAGGCCTAAAACTTAATATTTATTACCCTGATTCTGCGGTTTGCAGAAACACCCCACATGTGATCGTAAACTACTGTACGGGCACACGGCGGGGCGCAGAAGGAAAGGAACGCCATATGGTTTTTGGAAGGCAAATTTAGCTGAACTGGTTTTTAGATGCCATGTCCCATTTGAAGCCCCCCTAATGCACCCATACAGTAGAAACTTAAAGTGACCACATTTTGGAAACTACAGGATAAGGTGCCAGTTTTATTGGTACTATTTTAGGGTACATATGATTTTTTTTTATTGCTCTATATTATGTTTTTTGTGAGACAAGGTAACAAAAAAATTGATGTTTTGGCACAGTTTTTATTTTTTATTTTTACAGCGTTTAACCGAGGGATTAGGTCATGTGACTTTTTTTTAGAGCAGATAGTTACGCACGTGGCAATAGCTAATATGTCTACTTTTTCTTATTTATTTAACTTTTACACAATAATAACAATAATTTTTAAAACCGAAATAATGATATTTTAGTGTCTCATAGTCTGAGAGCCATAGCTTTTTTTTATTTTTTTGACCGATTCTCTCAGGTAGGGTCTCCTTTTTTGCGGGATGAGGTGACGGTCTGATTGGTACTATTTTGGGGGCATATGCTTTTTTGATCACTTGCTGTTGCAAGTTTTGTGATGTAATGTGACAAAAATTGCTTTTTTATTTATTTTTTACAGTTTTTTTTTTTCTTTTTTTACGGTGTTCACCTGAGTGGTTAGGTCGTGTTATATTTTTATAGAGCTGTTTGTTACGGACGTGGCGATACCTAATATGTATATATTTTTTAATGTATTTGACTTTAGCACAGAAGTAGCCGTTTTTATTGATACCATTTTGGGGGGCATAAGCCTTTTTGATCGCTTGGTGTTGCACTTTTTGTGATGTAAGGTGACAAAAATTGCCTTTTTTTACACTGTTTTTATTTTTGATGGTGTTTATTGGACAGGGTGGATCATGTGATATATTTATAGAGCCGGTCATTACAGACGATACCTAATATGTGTGGGTTTTGTTTTTCTTTTGTTTTTTATTATAAAATAAGAAATAAGGGGAAAGGGGCATTTTTTTCTTTTTTACTTTATTAATTTTATAAAAATTATTATAATTTTTTTTCTACTTTACTTTATTTATGACATTCACTTTTGGGGGTCTGATCCCCTCTGCAATGCATTACAATACATCTGTACTGTAATGCATTGCCTGTTAGTTTATGACACTGAGTCATACACTAACAGGTTGCCTAGGAGACCCAGCCTGAGGCTGGATCTCCCCAGCCCCCATAGAAGGCAGTTTCCGATGCCGTGCAAGGCATTGGGCAGCCTCTGCACGGCACCGGGCTGCCTTGTGTCGCATCTGGTCCCCGCCACAGCAGCGCGGGACTCTATGCTCTCCCTCACCTGACACAAACCTCTTCTATGTCGCGGTCAGCGCGGACTGCGGCATAGAAGGGATTAATCCGCCGGCATAGGCTTTTACAGTGATGCTGGCGGATACAGCAGGGGCCCGGCTACCACGGACTGCCGGGCCCCTGCAGTGATCGCACCACTCCGGTGCCCGCGCGATCACTATGACGTACTATTACGTCAAATTGCGGGAACTCAGTTGTTCCCATGACGTAACAGTACGTCAAAGGTCGGGAAGGGGTTAAAGAGGACCTTTCATCGGTCCAAATATTGCAAGATAATTATCAGGCTACATAGAACCTCCCAGGCTGTGAGCTCTGTACTGTGATTGGACAGCGCTACAGCCTGGGAGAAGGAACGCACAGGGTGAAGCAGGGCAGACTCCGCCTAGTCTAACCAATTCAGTGAAGATACCAGAGGACACAGCAGGCAAACGGAGCGGCGCCCAGGGATAATAGTTAGTGCAGTGCGATCCCTGGGCGCCGCTCTATGTAGCCTGATAATTATCTTACAGTGTTTGGACCGATGAACGGTCCTCTTTAATCTAAGTGCACTAGTTTATCTAGAAAGTACAGGTAATCTTAAAGGGGTTGTCCGGGCATTTATTATTGATGACCTATCCTCAGCATAGGTCCTCAATATCAGATGGACTGGGTCCGACTCGCTCGCCAATCAACTGTATGAGGAGACACAGTGCGCAGTGCACACATGCTGTCTCCCTTCTCTCTTCCTGTTCACTGCTGCTGTCTATCTGTAGGTGTAATAGGACCTTTAGGAGGAGATCGCTGCATGTGATAGCAGCGGTCCCCTCTGCTGACAATGCTTCCCTCCCGACAATCGCCTGCAGAATTGCCTGCCTGACAAAAACTGCTACTTGCTATTTGTCTGGGCAAATCTTGGCACTAATGCCCGAAACAGTCCGAGTTTCATTAGTCAAAAGGGCCTGGCAGTGCTCCGGCAGTTTCTGGCTATGCTGGACGCGATGAAACATTTTAGCGCTAGTGTCAAACGAGCCTTAGGGACTCAGCCATACCCCTGACTTGAACCCAATCGAATATCTCTGGAAAGACCTGAAAATGACTGTACATTTTCTGAACTTGAGGGGATCTGCAAAGAGAGTCCCCAAATCCAGGTGTACAAACCATGAGGCATCATAACCACGACGACTGGAGGTTGTAATAGCTGCCAAAAGTGCTTCAACTAAGTATGGAGTAAAGGGTCTGAATACTTCTGACAATGAAAGATTTAAGTTTTTGAACATTTATGTTTTTACACTTCTTTTTTTTTTTTTTTTTTTTTTTTTTTTTTTGTGCAAGGCTGTTAACATAACAAAATGTGAAAAAAGTGAAAGGGTCTTAAGACTTTCCGAATGCATTGTATATTCATTTTCTTAGTGAAACAGGTTTATATAGCATGATCACTGTGATGTGCAGTCCATGGGGGAGATATATCAAGAATGGAGGACCCATCCGTCAGTTTTGATCTCTCTCCACTGACGTGAGATGCACCTGGTTTGTTAAAGGGAACCTGTCATCGAGATTTGGGGTATAGAGCTGAGGACATGGGTTGCTAGATGTCCGGTAGCACATCCGCAATATCCAGTCCCCATAGCTCTGTGTGCTTTTATTGTGTATAAAAACTGATTTGATACATATGCAAATTAACCTGAGATGAATCAGAGCTTGAAAATATGACTCTTCTCTGGTCACACAAGTAAGATATGACTCTTTTATGTTAATTTGCATATGTATCAAATCGGTTTTTTTACACAATAAAAGCACACAGAGCTATGGGGACTGGGTATTGCGGATGTGCTAGTGGCCATCTAGCAACCCATGTCCTCAGCTCTATACACAAAATACCGGTGACAGGTTCCCTTTAAGAAGCAGAAGCCTCTTAACAAATCAGGCGCATCACTGTCCTGCCGCACGCCAGAGACTGAAGTCTACGCCAGCTACAGGCTGGCGTAGATTTCAGCTATAACTTCTGCCACTTTCTGGCAAAAGTTGTAGTAAATGCCATGGAGGCACGAAGTCACGCCCCTTCAGCAAAGCCACGCCCCCTTCTCTGCACTCCAGAAAAGTAGCACATTATGGTGCACAGATGCCGCGCTGCGACTTTTTTACGTCACCATTGCATTGATAAATGTCCGTCTACGTCTCCACATAACCGCTTTAACCGTTGCTGTAGTATTGGGGTCTGTAAGCACACCATGAGTGGCAGCCTGTTTGCAAATGTTTCTCTCAAGGCTGTTGCTTTCACGCCCAGGAGCTGGTGACTGAAGGTGGCCAAGGGCTCCTCTGCCACGTAAGAAGAAACTAATATTATGCATGACACTTGGTAGGCGCTACATAGAGTTGCATGTTACCCCCCTGGCTACTCCAATGGGATTCAGTCAGCATTTTATTCCGTCCCCACCATGTTGGATTGTGTGGTTTACATTCAGTTTTACTTGTCTTCACAGAAAGTGGAAGTGACACACACAGAGAAAGCAGCTTGAAGGAGCTAATAAAAGAATTGCCGGACACACATTACAGCCTGCTAAAGTATCTCTGCCATTTTCTGACGCAGGTGGTTCAACACCAAACAGAGAACAAAATGAATGTCTACAATTTGGCAACCGTTTTTGGACCAAGCTGTTTCCAGTAAGTTTTTTAATTTTCTCTTTATTTCACCTTGTTCTGCTGTGTTTGTGCAAGGGGAAATTTGCATTGTCAAGGTCCATGTAAGTGAATAGGATTTTTAAATATTACTTTCACCTATTACATCTGAAAACTTCATTTTAGGGCTTTTCTCTCTGCCAAGGTTTTATTTTAGGTAAACATTCATTGCCTTTTTACAGATTTACAATTTTATTATTATTATTTTTCTTTAACAAAAACAAACGACAAAAAACTTGCATATACAGTGGTCCCTCAAGGCGCAATATTAATTGGTTCCAGGACGACCATTGTGTGTTGAAACCATTGTAACTTGAGTCCATAACTCTATGGAAAACTGGTAATTGGTTTCAAAGCCCAAAATGTCATCCTAAAATAAGGCTACTTTCACACTGGCATTTTGGTTTCCTTTTGTGAGATCTGTCATGGGCTCTCACAAGTGGTCCAAAACAGATCAGTTTTGCCCTAATGCATTCTGAATGGAAAAGGATCCGCTCAGAATGCATCAGTTTGTCTCCGTTCAGCCTCCATTCCGCTCTGGAGGCGGACACCAGAACACTGCTTGCAGCGTTTTGGTGTCCGTCTGACGAAACCGAGCCAAACGGATCCGTTCTGACACAATGTAAGTCAATGGGGACGGATCCGTTCTGACACACAATGTAAGTCAATAAGGGCGGATCCGTTTTCACTGACACAATCTGGCACAATAGAAAACTGATCCGTCCTCCATTAACTTTCAATGGTGTTCAAGACGGATCCGTCATGGCTATGTTAAAGATAATACAAATTGATCCATTATGAACAGATGCAGACTGTTGTATTATCTGAACGGATCCACCTGTACAGATCCATGACGGATCCGCACCAAATGCGAGTGTGAAAGTAGCCTAAGAAAAAGTGAAGTTTTAAGAAAAATAAGCAGATAACCAAGACCTATAACGCATGTCGTTAATAAAACGGACAGGAATAGATGCTGGAAGTTGTAAACTACTTTCTATGGTGAGGGCAGCAGCTTCTTCAGGGTCTTGCATGGGGAGAAAAATGAAGTGGAGTCACTGCTCACCTGGTGTCCGAAGGAGCAGCTCATCCTGGCACAGACAGGGGGCAGTACAGAACAGTTAGTACTGCAGAGGAGCTAGAGAACCAGTAAAGGTGATTTACCAGTGAAATGACCTGATTGACTGGTTGGATTTGAGTCTGGGGCATTGTATGTTGAGTCTGGTTTTAACTTGCAGTGGCCCAGAAAAGACCATTGTACGTTGAAAATATTGTATTCTGATGCCGTTGTATCTTGAGGGATCACTGTACTAAAACATGAGTTTGCAGTTGTGATGCCGTGGTGAACATGGCCTGTGAAGGCTTGCAGAAGGGGATTGTTTTTCATTTTGATATGGTACCAATAGGTGGCACATTTCTATTTGTTGAAAGCGATTTGATGGCGTTGGTAAATCAGAACTCATTACAATGCAAGCGATGTTTGCATGGATGAAACATTTGTAAGTCTATATTTTATTGTAATATGGACATGCGCAGATTTGTTTGGGCCCTGATTTGAACTGTAGAAACTTATATCCTTATCTTGGATCTTTATCCATTGATATAAATATTTAAAAATATATATTAACACATATGTGTATACATTTACATACCTTTAAGAAATCTGTGAAAAGGACACACTTATTACATGTCTGCATAACAGAAGCCAATCGGATGGTTACTATACACATTTTTATGTATTTTTTCGGGTTGTGGGAGGAGATCCAGACATATTATATATTCATCTGATTATTCAGTGCAAAAATGTGGTGTGAACAGAGCATTACATCATCTAGAAAATGGTCAGCTTAAAAGGGTATTCTCATTTTATATTGTAAAGGTATATCACAATGATATGATAATTGGTGGTCTCTGAGGGGATAAAGGGGCCAGGGCACTGCTATAGTACCGCAGGCCGTTTACTGTTCTCACTTGTTCATTGGTGCCCCAGCCACGCGCTGAGGCACATTTAACAAAATTGACATACCCGTACACCGATCTTGATCTCCCTGCACTGACGTGAGATGCGCCTAATTTATTAAGAGGCAGATGCTTCTTAATAAATTAGGGGCTTCTCCACCCTGCCATGTTCCAGAAACTGACGTCTGTGCCAAATTCAGACTGGCTTAGACTTCAGCTATAAATTACGCCATATTCTGTCGAAAGTTATAGTGAATCCGCTGTCGGCACAAAGCCCCACGCTCATTTCTTGGCACTTCAGGAAAATTCAGAGAGAGCTGCTGGCACAAGGGGGGGGAGATGATGGCTCTGGGGTGGGGAACTGAGCTGATGGCATTGGGGGATAGTGAAGCCGATGGCACTGGGGAGAACTGAAGCACTTGGGCTGATCACACAGGGAGGAATAAAGGGTGTTGGGGACTGATGGCAGAGGGTCTGATGAGTTTTTATAAAGGAAAACAGTCTGTTAATTCATTTTTTTTCTAATTACTTGATTAATCGTAAAAATAATCGGTAGAATACTCTATTTCTAAAATAATAGTTTACTGCAGCCCTAGCCACAGTAGTGGTGTAATGCCCTTAGTAATTGTCCCTCAATGTATTGTGAAGTGCAGCACAGCCCCTTCATTCTCATCATTAGTGTTGTCATGACACAATAACTAGGCTCCAATTGTCAATTTTCATGAAGTAATATGGCCAATCTTGTCTGTATTCCACACATCTGCTGTAGGGAACAGCCTGCCAGAATTCTTCCGATCTGGCATCGCCAGATACTGCCGCCTGTCTGCCGGATCCCATTGACTATAAGGGGCCTGGCAGAGATCCGGCTGATACCCGGCAAATGTGCCAGATAGAAAACGCTGCAGACTGTGGTTTGTGTTTGGCCAATTCCCGGCATTCCCCGCAGATGTGAAACTAGCCTTAAAATGTTGTCAGATCAATTCAATTGATCAGGCATGTAGGAAAATTCCATATGAGGTTTGAAATTTTGTAATTATGCACATACATTTTTTTTGGGTGGCACAACTCCTTTAAGCAGCAAACATGGCGCAATAAGGTGTGATATATAGGAACCATGAAGGCATGGCAAATGACAGGTGGGGTCCGAAAGGTCAGGCGCCTGATGATCATATGATACAACTTAGGGTACTTTCACACTTGCGGAAGAGAGATCCGGCAAGCAGTTCCTTGTGTATTCTGCTGGTGTTTGGTGACAAGCTTATTAAGTATATATTAGGTAAGCTCTGATAATGCTGTCACACACGGGTGCACCACCAATGAGGCGAGGTGAGGCAATTGCCTCAGGCAGCAACAGGTAGCGGGGCAGCAGAAGGGGGATTATCTGTTTCTGCAGTATAGTATTGGGAAGCACAGTGGGCGACACTGTATTATTCTATATGTTTTGTAGCTATTTGTATGAAATGTATGAAAGTATTTCTTTAACAGTAGGGCTGGAGGGAAGGGGTTTGGTTAAAAAATGGGGTGGGGGTGTTTGGGGCGCCGTTTTATTTTTTGCCTCGGGCAGCAGAAAGGATAGGTACACCCCTGCTGTCACGCTCGTATGTTGCTTTATTCATTTATTTTATGCACTTAAATAACGCTACTATAGCTTTTTACACAGCTTTTGATATGTCATAGAGTCATATTAAAAGTGGCGATCTGTGGGGGCATTTAGCTCTCTTTCTCATCTCTGCTGATGACGGAACCAAGACGGGCCCATAGACTTCTATGGAGCCCATCTCGTGCAGTAAGGAGAGAGAGCGCAATAGGCATGAACTTCACTTCCCTCATTCTAGAGAATGGTGGGGGTTTCGGCACTCGGACTCCCACCACTCACAACTTTTAGAGATGTCTCTATAACTTTGTGTCGCTTTACCTTTATTTCCCAGCTTCCAGGGGTTATTGTTTTTCAGGACCGTAAACTCAAACTGTGAGGCACACTTTACTGTATATCCTGGATGATAAGGCTCAGTAGTTTATACGGGATAATAAAACAGAAATGTTATTACGTAGGTTAATGTATGTGACACATTACAGTTAGTACAATGAATATTGACAGTTGGGAGTAGGTTAGTATTTTTTGTATTTTATCTTTGTACTTTGGACTAAGTATTGATTTTAGCCTTTTTTGTTGTTGACAGTGGGTGATTTTGTACCTGTTTTTACTTCTCACATTATCAGAGTTATTGTTGTTAGCATTATTGGTCCATCATTAATCTGCCGGGCGTGTGAACCGTACAGTAGCTTGATACATGTGTCATGTCTGTTTACTTCAAGCGATCAGTTAGCTTTGCATGACTAGTACTTGAGAAATGAGGAGATATGCTTTTTATCAGAACACTGTGATGGTGTAATGTGCCTTGCTATGGATATAAATTAAACTGTCAGGTCACGCTAGTGTTGTTAATGTTTATGACTCACCTGCCTATTGTGTTTGTCTTATGTCTCTTAGCATTATGCTGCACCCAGTGCTATTACTAGAGATGAGCGAAATTAATATTTTAATATTCGTTCACACTTCGTTTGGTGGTAAAAGGTGAATTGTGTTATGGATTCCGTTAGCACGGACCATAACACAATTCTAGAAAAAAGAGAAAAAGGTCCAGCTTCCAAATAACGTGGAATCTTTTAATGATACCGTGCAATAAAACCAAGTACATCCAGTCTACGCGTTTCAGATCTTTAACAATATAGATCCTTACTCATGACTTGGTCATGAGTAAGGATCTATATTGTTAAAGATCTGAAACGCTTAGACTAGATGTTCTTGGTTTTATTGCACTTTATCATTAAAAGGACCTTTTTCTCTTTTTTCTGTCTCTATACCCTCATGCCAAGGTTCCTGGCTTGGTCCGTGCATCCTCCTTTTGCCTCAGGTGAGTGCACCAATTTAGCTTTTTTCCATAACACAATTCTATGACTGAATTCCTTTAGAGGCATCCCGTTATTCATTCCGTCATAATAGAAGTCTATGGGCTGCAAAACGGATCCGTCCTGTTTCCGTTATGCAGGGGAGTCCTCTCCTGCATAACGGAAATGGGACAGATCCGTTATTTTATGGGCCATAGACTTCTATTATGACGGAATGAATAACGGAATGCCTCTAAAGGAATTCCGTTATGCATTCCGTCATAGAATTGCGTTATGGTCAGTGATAACTGAATCCATAACGCAATTCACCTTTTACCAGTAAACGAAGCGTTAACGAATTTCATAACCTGAAATTTGCTCATCTCTAGCTATTACCACTCCAGATGATGCTGTAGATAGCAATGACAAGCACACTTGGGTATGGAAGTCTGTGGAATGCTATGTAAATTTTAGTTTTCTCAAATTCTCTCTATATCAGGGATCAGCAACCTTCGGCATTCCAGCTGTGGTGAAACTACAACTCCCAGCATGCACACCTCCTTGACTGTTCTCAGAACTCTCAAAGGAGTGAATGCTGGGAGTCGAAGTTTCACAACAGCTGGAGTGCCGGAGGTTGCTGATCCCTCCTCTATATAGTTACAGAAGTATATCTATTTTTTTTAATGCTTTTATGCAAATTATGCACAAAAAATGTATCTGTATAATTGTGTATATTTTTCAAGCTTTTTTTTATTTTACATTTTTTATTACTTTTTATTTTTTTATCCCATTAATGATGCTCTCAGCATGATCACCACAATTAAACCAGACATACTGCCTGGTAAGGCTCATCATGTTGATTAAAACTATACTTTTCTTTTGTCTGTATGCTAAACAGCTGGAGAGATATCAGTGTTTTTATTCATATGCAAATAAGCACGTTTGAGCACCAGGGGACAGAGCTGAATCACCTGAGCACTGCTATATAACCTCCCCTGTGCTCTGCACACTCCCCCCTCCCCTTTATTGACAGAGCTAGAAATAAGCATGCTGAGGGCAGAGCTGTCTCTTGGCATGTGTATGTCCTATACACTGCTTACAGTAGAGAACCACATTGAGATATACTTAGAAAGCTACCGTATATGCCGGCGTATAAGACGACTGGGCGTATAAGACGACCCCCAACTTTTACACTGAAAATATAGAGTTTGGGATATACTCGCCGTATAAGACTACCCCTTTTTCAACACACAGCAGTACATTACTGCATCCCACCACCATCCCTGAATGCCACCACCATCCCTGGGTACCACTGCCATCCCTGCATCCCACCACCATCCCTAGATACCACTGCCATCCCTGCCTCCCACCACCATCCCTAGGTACCACCGCCATCCCATGGTATCACCACCATCCCTGCATCCCACCACCTTCCTTGTCCTCCCTCCCTGCCTCCCAGACCCTAAACATGTGCCACCTATACCGTGAACATGTTTTTGTTATGTTATTCTTCATATTCACATATGCACATCTGCGCCACACTTAGATACGCCGCACGGAGATCTCGCACATGCGCAGGAGCGAGATGCGAGCGGCCGTGAGGATCCCGTGTATCCACGCTCACCGCATGAAATCTCGCACATGCGTAGGAGCGAGATGCGAGCGGCCGGGAGGATGGCGGTACAAGGAGCATACAAGGTACAGAGCAGGGGGGAGGCATACAAGGTACAGAGCAGGGGGCGGTATACAAGGTACAGCGCAGGGGGGGCATATGCCGTGGGTTACATCGCAGCTCTCAGCTGCTGGGGATACAAGGCAATAGCCCGGGCTCTCTCTGTTGATAATTCGGGCGTCCCGGCACTGCAGCGCCCGCCATACCCGGCGTATAAGACGACCCCCGACTTTTGAGAAGATTTTCATGTGTTAAAAAGTAGTCTTATACGCAGGAATATACAGTAATATACTGTACATATTACTGCTTCATGCAACTCATTTGCATATGAATAAACACAGATATCTCTGCAAGCTGTTTAGCATACAGACAAAAGAAAGATATAGTTTTAATCATCATGAAGAGCCCTCCCTGGCATATATGCCTGGTTTAATAGGGTTGATCATGCTGACAGCTCCTCTTTAATGATTTTATACTTATAAGCATTAGCATACTCTTTTCTGATCATACAGTATGCTTTGTGTCTCAGTGGCACAGGCTGCAGTTAGGGAAAACTAGTGTGCCCTAACTGCATGACCACTGTTAGGTCCCCAGGACTGATTGCAGAATCCTAATCAAATGAGGAAATACCATTTGATTGTTGTGGTCATAGGCTGTGGCAATCAAAGAGTTAAACTTTGGTATTGGAGCTACCTCCTATCTTGGTCCGTCTTCAAAATGCTTTCAGTGTTACTATGGCAGCCAGGACGCTATTAAAGTCCTGGTTGCCATAGTAGGAGCGGGGGAGCGGCATACTTACAGTCCGTGCGGCTCCCGGGGCGCTCCAGAATGACGTCAGAGCGCCCCATGCGCATGGATGACGTGCCATGCGATCACGTCATCCATGCGCCTGGAGCTCCCCGGGAGCCGCACGGACGGTAAGTATGCTGCTCCCCCGCTCCCCACTACACTTTACTATGGCTGCCAGGACTTTAGCGTCCCGGCAGCCATGGTAACCATTCAGAAAAAGCTAAACGTCGGATCCGGCAATGCGCCGAAACGACGTTTAGCTTAAGGCCGGATCCGGATCAATGCCTTTCAATGGGCATTAATTCCGGATCCGGCCTTGCGGCAAGTCTTCAGGATTTTTGGCCGGAGCAAAAAGCGCAGCATGCTGCGGTATTTTCTCCGGCCAAAAAACGTTCCGGTCCGGAACTGAAGACATCCTGATGCATCCTGAACGGATTTCACTCCATTTAGAATGCATTAGGATAAAACTGATCAGGATTCTTCCGGCATAGAGCCCCGCCGACGGAACTCTATGCCGGAAGAAAAGAACGCAGGTGTGAAAGAGCTCCAAGTATGAAAAACCTGGAAAAGTGGCAATATTTCCTTCCACCCTGCCTCCTATTCATAAATAAGCGCTTTCCTTTACTGCAGAGGACAGCACTTATTGGTATTACCACCTCCTGCCCTCCAGTTACAGGCGCCATGTAATAACCAATAAGCACTTTCCCTTACTAGTAGGGAAAGCGCTTATTGGTTAACACTTTAATAACCAGGCCTGAACAGACACTTTTTTTTTGTGATTTAGCGCACGTGGTGGTTCAAACATTTGAAACTTTTTTATGTTTTATGTGTTGGGACTACCAAAATAATTTTTGAAACAATTTTTTACTTGACACGTAGGGCCTTTTATAGTTTATTTTTTAGTTTTATTTGGGGGAAAAACTGTGCAAAACATTTTTTAAAAGTATATATATTTTTTTCAAACTATAGCTCCTTATTCTTTAACCCCTTCCCGACCAGCGCTGTACTATTACGGCAGGCTGATCGGGAGGGTGCAGGAGCTGCGCCCGCCCGATCAGCTGCAGGGGTCCGGCAGTCACTGATAGCCGGATCCCTGCTGTATGCGCCGGCATCGGTGAAAACACAGATGCTGGCAGATTAACCCTTGATGTGCCGCGGTCAGCTCTGACTGCGGCACGTGCTTTGTGTAGAGGGAGGGAGAGAGCTTTCATCTGGTTCCCGGGATGCTGTGACAGGGACCTGATGGCAGGGAAGGCAAAAGTAAAGTAAAAAAATAATATTTTAAATAGGGGAAAAAAAAGAAAAGTAGATATATTGGGTATCGCTGCGTCCATATTGACCGGCTCTATAAAAATTCACAGGTGAACGCCATCAAAAAAATTAAATAAAAACTATGCTAAAAAACTTTTTTGGGTTACATTTATATCACTAAAAGTGCAACACCAAGTGATCAAAAAGGCGTATGCCCCCTAAAATAGTACCAATCTAACTGTAACCTCATCCCCCAAAAAATGAGCCCCTACCTAAGACAGTCACCCAAAAAATAAAAGAAAAGATGGCTCTCAGACTATGGAGACACTAAAACATGATTTATTTTTTTCAAAATTGCTTTTATTGTATTAAATGTAAAAAAAACACCAAAAAGTAGACATATAGGTATCACCGCGTCCGTAACAACCTGCTCTATAAAAATACCACCTGACCTAACCCCTCAGATGAACACCATAAAAAAGATGAAATAAAAACTGTGTCAAAAAAGTCTTTTTTTTTGTCACCTTACATCACAAAATGTGAAATAGCAAGCGGTCAAAAAGTCATATGCACCCCAAAATAGTGCCTATCAAACCATCATCTCATCCCGCAAAAATGATACACTACCTAAGACAATCGCCCAAAGAATAAAAAAGCTATGGCTCTTAGACTATGGAGACAGTAAAACATGATATAATTTTTTTTGTTTCAAAAAAGATATTGTTGTGTAAAACTACAATAAATAAAAAAAGTATACATATTAGGTATGGCCACGTCTGTAACGACCTGCTCCATAAAAATATCACATGATTTAACCTCTCAGGTGAACACGGTAAAAATAAAAACTGTGTCAATAAGCCATTTTTTGTCACCTTAAATCACAAAAAGTAATAGCAAGCGATCAAAAAATCATATGCATCATCTCATCCCGCAAAAAATGAGATCCTACCTGAGACAATCACCCCAAAAATAAAAAAAAATATGGCTCTCAGAATATGGAGATACTTTTTGTTTCAAAAATGCTGTTTATGCGTAAAACTTAAGCTACTTTCACACTAGCGTTCGGGCGGATCCGTTCTGAACGGATCCGCTCATAATAATGCAGACGGAGGCTCCGTTCAGAACGGATCCGTCTGCATTATTTTTAGCATAGAACAGCTAAGTGTGAAAATAGCCTAGTACGGATCCGTCCAGACTTTCAATGTAAAGTCAATGGGGGACGGATCCGCTTGAAGATTGAGCCACATTGTGGCATCTTCAAACGGATCCGTCCCCATTGACTTACATTGAAAGTCTGGACGGATCTGCACGCCTCCGCACGGCCAGGCGGACACCCGAACGCTGCAAGCAGCGTTCAGCTGTCCGCCTGTCCGTGCGGAGGCGAGCGGAGCGGAGGCTGAACGCCGCCAGACTGATGCAGTCTGAGCGGATCCGCCTCCATTCAGACTGCATCAGGGCTGGACGGCTGCGTTCGGGTCCGCTCGTGAGCTCCTTCAAACGGAGCTCACGAGCGGAAACCCGAACGCTAGTGTGAAAGTAGCCTTAAATAAATAAAAAGTATACATATTGTATATCGCCGCGTCCATAAGATGCTGTATAAAAATAGTACCAATCACACCGACATCTCATACCGAAAGAAATGAGCCCCTACATAAGACAGTCGTCCAAAAATTAAAAAAAAAAACTATGGCTTTCAGAATATGGTGAGACTAAAAAATTATTTTTTTCAAAAATGCTTCATTATATTTGGTATTGTTGTATCCGTAACAACCTGCTCTATAAAAATACCACGTGATCTAACCTGTCAGATGAACACTGTAAATATAAAAAATATAAAAACGGTGCCAAAACAGCAATTTTTTTTGGTTATCTTGCCTCACAAAAAGTGTAAAATAGTTCCAACAAAACTGCCACCTTATCCCGTAGTTTCCAAAATGGGGTAATTTTTTTTTAAAGTTTCTACTCTACGGGTGGTCTTCAAATGTGACATTGCAGCTTAAAATTATTCCAGTGAAATTTGCCTTCCAAAAACCATATGGCGTTCCTTTCGTTTTGCGCCCTGCCATGTGCCTGTACAGCAGTTTACGACCACATATGGGGTGTTTCTGTAAACTAAAGATTTAGGGCAATAAATATTGAGTGTTTTTTGTCTGTTAACCTTTTGTTTTGTTAACAGAAAAAATTTATTAAAATGGAAAATCTGCCCCAAAAAGTGAAATTCAGAAATTTCATCTCAATTTTCCAGAAATTCTTGTGGACTACCCAAATTGTTAACAAAGTTTTTAAAATCAATTTTGAATACCTTAAGGGGTGTAGTTTCTAAAATGGGGTCATTTTTGTGTAGTTTTGGAAATTTTCGAAAAAAAATTGCTTCTAAACGTATAAGCCTTCTAACATCCCAAAAAATAAAATGGCATTCACAAAATGGTCCAAACATGAAGTAGACATGGGGAAAGTAAAGTAATTACTATTTTTGGAGTTATTACTATCTATTATAAAAGTAGAGAAATTGAAATTTGCTAATTTTTTCAAAATTTTTGGTAAATTTGTTATTTTTTTTATAAATAAAAATGAAATTTTTTGACTCCATTTTACCACTCATGAAGTACAATATGTGACGAAAAAACTTTCTCAGAATGGCCTGGATAAGTAAAAGCGTTTTAAAGTTATTACAACATAAGTGACACATGTCAGATTTGGAAAAAATGGCTTGGGCAGGAAGGTGAAAACTGGCCTGGGGTTGGAAGGGTTAAATATGCAAACTGACACAAAAATAAATAATTATTATTAGTTCCTTATTTTGTGTCAGTGTTTTTTTATATATAATAGGTATGGTTTCACGTGAATGGGGCGATAATGATGACTGTTTTGGTTGGTTTGGGTGTTTTTTCTTTTATGTATGTTTTTAAATCTTTTTTTAACTTAATTTTTAATATATTTCTGCGACACCATACATCCCCAAGAGGTAATAAAAAGACCTTTGGGGGAGTGGGACACTGACACTTTTTGTTAATTTTCCACTTTTTCCTTTTATTTGTATTTTGTTAATATTTTATTGTATACTTTTATTTATTGTTTTATTGCTTATTTTTTTAAATATATTTTTACCACATAAAAGCACAGTCGCCTATCTGAGAAGACAGACGCGCTGATACACTGCTTCTGCCTTCTGCTCGGGTCTCTTGCTGTCACTGACAGCTGAGGGCCCGTTCTGCTACTTCTACAGTGCAGGAGCAGGAGCTGTAATGCGCTGTCGTGCGACATTCATTGCAGAAACACAGCTGATCGGACGATCATCTGTGTTTCTGTCGTGGAGGACGGGGGCCGCAAGCTTTAAAGTAATTGTTTATGAAGGTAGCTGTAAATTTGTAATGTGTTCCTTTTGCTCCTATCTTCCATTCTGGGTTGTGGTCACATGACCATGTCCATGATGTTGTCTCCTTGGGTGTGTCAAAGCAGCAGCAGTGATAGGGGAGTGTCTGTGTAATCGAGCAGGAGCTGAGAAAGAAGAAGTGCATCCTGGGTTTGGTTGGAAACAGCAACCGGAAACAAACCGCAGTGATTGGTTTACATGGTCGATGGGTCAGGAGAGTCTAAATCGAAAAATGTATGTGAGGTAGGTGGTTTTTGGTGCTTCTTAGTGCCAAAAAAATCTCTGTGGTCAGCTGTAGGCTAGTAAGAAATGGTGCATTTAAAAAAAATATATAAATAATCTTCCTTTTCACTATGTTTTTGGGTCCACAGCCTTGTCCATAGTTTTGGTTCATGATGATTTTATTTTATTTATTTGCTCCATATGTTCTGGGAGTAGCTTTTTTTTTTTTTTTTTTTTGTGGTGGATTTGTTTTTTTACAAGCCCCAAAATTGTTGTGTGAAAAGTCTGACGTAAAGTAGAAGTAATATTTAATCCTTTTTCTCTTCTCATTGGTGGTAATGCTAATTCCTTTAATTGGGGGGTCCTGGAAATACTGTAATAACATAGTTCTGCTTTTGCAATCCTCCAGCCAACTGTCTGATGGATTCATGACCGATACATCTGCAGCAGATCAAAGGAAATGTAGCCAATTTTACAGCCTAGCAATTTAGCAAATAAAAATATTAAAGCAGATCAAGGAGTTAATAACAAGTGAGATCATGGTCATGTAGAGCGTGGTACAGAGGGCCAGTGCAATTGGTATAGAAAAGGAAACCTTCATTGTATATCCATATTATATTCATCTATTTTAGCAGAAAACTCTTGAAGTGAACACTTGTCTGTAACAATACTGAAACCGCACTGGAGTACTACTCCCACCGTGGTTCTAATGAAAGCCTATGTATAAATAGATCATGCTGAATAGTGATTTATAAGGGCATTTATAAATGTTTTTGTTACATAATATTATTTTCCTGTACATGGAAGTAGCATAAAATTAGCTTTGTTTTGTATTGCTGAAATGCACACATGATCACAGGGACCTTTTTCAGACATGTGGGGGGAAAAGGATTGTGCGTCCTTTAGATAAAAATTATTATTTAAATTTTCCTTTTGATTGTGGAGTGTTCTAATTTGTCAGTAGTTAATTTTTTTTTTTTTTTAGCTCTATGGAACAAATCTATATACCTCGTCCTCTTAGTGTTTCTATTGTTTTGTTGCATTACAACCTGGAATAAAAATGGACTTTAACCCTTTCGGTGGACAGACTATAGTTTTCGCCCCCAACCCCCTTCAAAGAGCCCTTGTTTATTTTAGTTATCTGTTCACATAGCCATAGGGCTTGTTTTCTTGTATCTTTTATGGAATTGTTTCATTTACGATAGCTTGTATTGGAAAATGTGAATAATTCTTCAAATTTTGTATTGGAAAATAGCAAGGCTTTTTGGGATATGTATAACTTTTTGATCACATTCTAATACATTTTTTTTTTGGGGGGGGATTATATGATTTAAAAAAAACACAGCCATTTTCAGAAGCAGTGATTTAGAGTATGTTTTGTTTTTTAGTTATTGATTTTTCTGTAAACTTGGGGAAGTGGGGGGTTTGATTATTATTATTTTTTAAACCTTTTTTTTAATTTTTTTTATTGTAATTGAATGTGTGATGATCTGATTACTTGTCCCACAGACTGCAATAGAGTGCTACCGATTGGAGCCCTGCGATTTCTCCACCCGGGGTTCGATTGGAGTACAGGGAAAGCCCCCTCCGTCAGCCTGGGGCTGGGCCTCCTAGGCTTCTATAGATGGAAGACTTGGGAGCCTTTGAAAGGCTTCCGGCTGCCATAGAAACCATGGGCACCCCTCGATTGCATTGTGGGGAGCCGATGGGTTTAGAGAGGCAGATGTTTTGTATTTTATTTAGGCAGCACTGTACTATTGAAAATTAAATACAAAATATTGTCGTTCTGTAGCAGACAGTACAGAGAGATACAACTCCAATTTATGGCTGCTGTGGGGGAAGATGTGACACCGTGCGGCCCTTAGGGGAATCTGTACTTCAGTACATAATGCTGTACAAGAGGACGGATTGTGAACTTCAGGTGCCTATTTCGCTGGGAAAGCTTAAAAAAAAAAGTACATAAAATTATAAATATTTTCAGCAGAGGTACAACCTGTTTTATTGAGGTCATGCTGTAAGTTTAGGCACACTTTAAAGAGCCAGGACAGTAGAATACATGAAGTGACTATTCAGAAAACGAATCACCCATTTTTATTTTTTATTTTTTATTTTTTTTACTAAGCTAATAGAATATTCACATATAGGTTGTTAATATGTGATAAACGAATTTCAGGGACAAGTCCCTTTAATAAAGAACATAAGAAAAAACATTTGGGATTCACTAAACAACATAGACTCCCTAAACATATGGAATACAGGTCTTTGGTCACATGTAATCATCATAGGAAATGCTATGTGTGGTGCAAACCCAGCATTTACCAGAAACATACTGTCAGGATGCTTTTCATTGGCAGAAACTGTAAAACTGGTCAGTATTGAAGAAAAGATGGATAGCAGTAAATGCGGGTCAGTCCTGGAGCAAAACTTGTTTGTCTCCCAGAGATATGAGACTGAATCTTCTAGCAGGACAATGACCCTAACCATACTGCAAAAGCTACACTAGAGTTGTTTAAGGGGTAACATTTATCTGTCTTGAAATGGTATTGTCAAAGCACAGTCCGATCCAATTAAGAGTCTGTGGCATGACTTGAAGACTGCTGTACACCTCTTGAGAGCGCCATGGCCTCCTCCATGTTTACCAAGCACAGCGCCATACATTGTATAGCAGCAGTGCTTGGTATCGCGCTAAGCCTCATTCACTTATATGGGGCTAAGTTGCGCCTAGGGCATGTGACCGATCCACGTGTTGTCACATGGCCTAGGAAAAACTGGAGAAGGCCATGGAGCTACTGTGAGTGCCGATTCCTTCTCAAACAACTGATCGGCGGGGGTCCCGGGTGTCAGACCTCCCCGGATCAGATACTGATGACCTAGTCAGCGTTGGTGAAAGTGGTGGTGCAGCAGTAGTGTCCAGGACCTGGCACCTAACAAACAGCAGAGCTGGACGCTCTATGTGCAAGATCGGCTGCAGCATCTGTCACTTCTGCTCTCCAATCTCCAAAAGGTCAAAGCTGCTGGCAGAGCTTTACAAAATTGCACAAACAAGTGAGAACGCATACTGCTACATCTCTATTTAGCTAAGACACTTCAATAGCAGATTGTCAGGGACATTGTGCAGCAGTGATTGGAATGGAGTGAAGAGACAGTGCTGCACACTGGATCTGGAGATATAACTAAGGTGCTCACAGAGTAAATTGCCAATAACCAACTGAACTGTAGCATCTCTAGCATGGTTAGACTACAAGGGAAGATGAGAGGGGTCTCTTTACGCTATTTTACAGTTTTCAATTATTTTGCTGTCATACTTGGCCACGTTTGCTTCACGTTTGTGATGTCCGCTAAGGTTAGGTTTACATCTGTGGTGGACATTCCAGAAAACAAAAAGATGAAATAACGCTGCATCTAGTGGTATTTTGACCGGCAAAATGCTGATATTTCCACCAAAAAACCAACAGACACCATTATAGTAATTGGGATCCGCCAGGTGCTGGTAGTGCTGCAACAGAATACCGGTACAGATGTACACTTAGCCTTAGTGTGTACATGAGGAAAGCTCCATGGATACATGCTAAATGTAGCCACAGGGCTCCATTATCCCATCTGAGGCCAAAAGAGTGTCTTTTTGGCCTCTGGTTGTCTATTTAGGCTACTTTCACACTAGCGTTCAGAGCGGATCCGTCTCAGACGGATCCGCTCATATAATGCAGACGGTGGCTCCGTTCAGTACGGATCCGTCTGCATTAGATTGTTAAAATATTTCTAAGTGTGAAAATAGCCTCAGACGGATCCGTCCAGACTTTCAATGTAAAGTCAATGGGGGGCGGATCCGTTTGAAGATTGAGCCATAGTGTGTCATCTTCAAACGGATCCGTCCCCATTGACTTACATTGTAAGTCTGGACGGATCCGCACGGCCAGGCGGACACCCGAACGCTGCAAGCAGAGTTCAGGTGTCCGCCTGCTGAGCGGAGGCTGAACGCTGCCAGACTGATGCATTCTGAGCGGATCCGCGTCCACTCAGAATGCATTAGTGCTGGACGGAAGCGTTCGGGTCCGCTTGTGTGCCCCTTCAAACGGAGCTCACAAGCGGACACCCGAACGCTAGTGTGAAAGTAGCCTTAAAGTATACCTTTAAAAAAAAAACAGCAGTGAAAAGTACCTGCAGCTTCCATTATGTTCAGACTTTTAAAAGAGGTGAAAATGTAAATAAATGCAGACATGTATTTCCCTGATGATGTGCCTAAATGTAATACTCCAAATAGTGACCTACTGTACCAAGGTAGAGAAAAACCGGAAATCTATGATGTATATATTTGTTGTTTTTTCACAGTGTATCTCCTGGCTTTGAAGGTATGAAGCAACAGGAAATCTGCAACAAAATTGTGGCCAAGTTGTTAGAAGATTATTCAAAGTTCTTTGAATGTGAGCACACAGAGAAGGATTCCTTGTGTGAAGACTTGGCCAGAATCATTACTGTAAAAGTAAGCGGATCATTTTCCTCAAATATTTTCAAGTACATGTCAAATGTGTTGAAGTGTCAATAACTGATGAATGCTGAATCAAGAGGGTGGATTTAGAGAAGGAAATTACAAAATCATTACAGTCCTTGAAAAATAAAAAATAGCCTGCAGCGTGCTTACATAATAAAATGAAAATCAACAAATAAATGGGAATGTTCTCATAGTGTTGAGAACTTTTATGTTAACTTTTTATACTTGGTATAAAGGTGAAATAAATATATCTCTCTGTCAGTCTTCAAGCTATGGGTGAATTCAAGGTACCATGGTCTCTGGGCTAGGCAGACTTTGATAGAAGTGAATGCAGAGAACCACACATGTATAGTCTTATCTCCAATTACAGCGGTTTTAGGACAAGGATAGAGGGACCCCCATCCTGAAGATGCCACTTTACTAAAGCTTTTTGTTCAGAAACATTCCTCTCTTTTGCCATCTCAGCTTGCAGGTATGTTGAAAAGATGTTGCCACTTAGCCAGTGCCCGTAGTGCTTGACTAGTTGTCTCGCATTGGACAGTGAAGGTTTCTGGAAATGGGAAGAGAGACTGTTCACTGGGTACATTAGTTTTTTATAATTAGTCCATCTAATAGACCAAGGATGGTGACTGTTGTGGTTAGAGGAGTAGCTGTATCAGTGTGGTCTACCCTTAAAGGGAACCTGTCACCTGGATTTTAGGTATACAGCTGAGGACATGGGCTGCTAGATGCCGCTAGCACATCCGCAATACCCAGTCCTCATAGCTCTGTGTGCTTTTATTGTGTAAAAAAAACAACGATTTGATACATATGCAAATTAACCTGGGATGAGTCAGAGCTTGAAAATATGACTCGCTACAACTGGGTCATGATATTTCAGACTCTAAAAATTTTATAGAGCGAGCTCACAGAGCATGGATTATAGCAAATGTATATATACCACCGCCTTTTAGATCAGATGTCCTATTAAAATTAAATGACTTTGTGCTCAAGGCAGGTGATAAACCACTTTTAGTTACGAGAGACTTTAATAACGTAAAGGATGCCCAAATGGATAGATGTAGACAAAATAATTCCCCATTAACTAACACAGGATCTAAATTAAAAGATATTGTAACAGAACTAGGTTGGTTTGATATTTGGAGAGTAAGAAACCCAAATTTAAAAAGATATTCCGGTTTTTCCAAAACACATGGGAGTTTGTCATGGATAGATTTGGTTTTCACTGATGATAAAGGTGCACAGGATATTGAACAGATTAAGTATGGACAACGGGGGCTATCGGATCATAACACAAATATTATAAATATAAAAAAAAAAAAACATGGATGAATAGAAGTATAGTTTGGATTAATATAATGGTTATTCACAACAAGATATTGAAAGAGATAAGGGAATATTTTGACATAAATGAGGGAGGGTTCAGCTGAAAATAATATGGTATGGGAGGCCGCAAAGGCATTTATAAGAAGGATTATCACTAAATACACTGCAATATATAGGAACGGAATTAGGAAAAAAATAACGGAATTAGAAAGTGAGGTGGAAAAATCTGAAAAAATATATATTGAAAACCCCATGGCACAAAATTATAAAGAGTGGACAGAAAAAGCGGCCAAACTGGAAAGTGATCTTCTTTTACTGGCGGAACAACAAAAGGAGAATTATGTAAGAGATAATTATATCTGGGCTCATATACCTGGTAAAAAGTTGGCCGACTTGATGGTAACTCAGACAAAAGATAATAACTATATACATTGTCTGATAGATAAATTTGGCCACAAAATAGTTGAACAAATGGCTACAATTGAGTTTCCTAAGGAATATTTTGAAAATTAAGAGTGAGAAGAAATTACCATTATCAAGCTAACTGAGGCCCAAAGAGAGAGCCTAGAAGCACCTTTAGACACTATGGAAGTTGAGGCAACTCTATCTAAGATAACCAAGAATAAGACCTCTGGAATAGATGGGATTCCGTTTGAAGTTTATGCTCAATACAAAGAAATACTAACCCTGAAACTGCTCCAAATGCTGACATCCTCAAGGGAATCAGGAAAACTTCCGGATTCTGTGAGAGAAGCCTCAATAATACTTATATTAAAACCAGGGAAAGATCCAGTACTCCCGGGCTCATATCGCCCTATTTCATTAATTAATACGGATAACAAAATATTGGCAAGGATCTTGGCAAAAAGACTCGGGAGAGTGGTTCCTGGAATTAATTCACGAGGAGAAAGTCGGGGTTTATGGCAGGTAAAACTACAACCGATAATATAATTAGATTATCTTATGAATACCCAGCTGGAACCCTTGAATTGTGGCGAACGCATGATTGTAACTGCAAGACGCTGCAAAAGCCTTCAAAACCATAGAATGGCCTTTCCTATTTACTACACTAGAGAGAATGAGATTCGGAGAAATTTTATATCTTGGGTTAAATTATTATATGCTGAAGTTTCTGCAAGGGTAATAGTGAATGGCGAATATTCGGATAAAATAAATATTGGTAGGGGAATTAGGCAGGGCTGCCCTTTATCCCCATTACTATTCGCTATAGCTATGAAACCTTTAGCTGATATTATTAGACAAGATAAAGAAATTGTAGGCTTTAGATTTGGGGCCCATGAGGAAAAAATGTCCTTGTATGCAGACGATATCATCTAACTGAAGATTTTCCAAATGTAAGAAAGAGAAAACAATAGGAACTTTATATTAAAAAAAATATAAAAAATCCTCTCATGCAGCGCAATCCTTTCTCCTATCACTTTATCTAACAGACGATATCATGTTGTTCGTGGGTTCTCACAGCTCACTATGAAGATATTTCCGGTATTCAAAGAATATAGTAAGTATTCTGGACTGAATATAAACTGGTCCAAGTCGACCTGTATCCCGATTGATCCTCTGAATGGATTCCTACCGGGATCACTAGAAGTTAAAGAGGGCCAAGAATCGGTTAAATATTTAGGTATCTGGATAACATCTAATCCCAGGGATTATATTAAACTGAATGTGCTCCCTAAATTACAGGAGTTGCGGAAGAAAATAGAGGTCTGGAAAAAAATACGGATCTCGATGGCAGGTCGTATTTCACTGGTGAAAATTAGTATATTACCTTCTTTAAACTATATGTTTTGGAATGCTCCGATAATAATCCCCAAAATAATTTTTAAAACAATAGCCACGTTAATAACGGATTTGATATGGCGAGGTAAAATACCGAGGATAAGAGCACAGATATTGTGCATTCACGAGAAAGTGGGTGGATTATGGGTTCCGGATTTGGAGCTGTATTTTGTTTCTGGACAGATTAGAAATATAATGTGGAGTAAGTCGAAAATATGACTCTTCTGTGGTCACACAAGTAAGATATGACTTATGTTAATTTGCATAAAAGGCAGGAAGCAAAATAATGCCTAAGGCCTCTTTCACACTTGCGTTGTCCGGATCCGGCGTGTACTCCACTTGCCGGAATTACACGCCGGATCCGGAAAAACACAAGTGTACTGAAAGCATTTGAAGACGGATCCGTCTTCAAAATGCTTTCAGTGTTACTATGGCAGCCAGGACGCTATTAAAGTCCTGGTTGCCATTGTAGGAGCGGGGAGCAGGGGAGCAGTATACTTACAGTCCACGCGGCTCCCGGGGCGCTCCAGAATGACGTCAGAGCGCCCCATGCGCATGGATGACGTGCCATGCGAACACGTCATTCATGCGTGTGGGGCGCCCTGACGTCACTCTGGAGCGCCCCGGGAGCCGCACGGACGGTAAGTATACTGCTCCCCCGCTCCACACTACACTTTACCATGGCTGCCAGGACTTTAGCGTCCCGGCAGCCATGGTAACCACACTAAAAAAGCTAAACGTCGGATCCGGCAATGCGCCGAAACGACGTTTAGCTTAAGGCCGGATCCGGATCAATGCCTTTCAATGGGCATAGTAGAGGTGACAGGTTCCCTTTAATAGGAAAGATAAATAAAAAATGGAGGCGGTTAATCCTCTGTAATGATAGTATATAGCATCTAAATAAGGTGTCCAGATGAATAACTGCTCATAGAGCATCCTCTGACGTATTTTGTGGCTGCAGGTTGTATGAAGGTGCTGATGCTGGGTTGAAATTGTGGATCTACAGATTACACTACTGTAGTTGGGGTATACTAATTAACGTGTAAGTCTATTCATAATGTATCTTCTATCTATAATAGTTGCGGGTCTAATTTATTTATTTTTATACATTCCATATCCTAATGTGTTGCGTTTAGCATTAAACGGTCAGTATACTTTCAACAAGCTTTGCATAAATCAGTAGAACCGATGAATATAAGACTTTTATAATGTATACAAAAAAATATTGCCCTTTTTCTCACCCCCTCCTAAGCTAGTATTCACTGCTGTGTACAACCTTAATGAAGTGATGGACTGAAGGATGGGACTCACTGAACGGTCCGAATTCATGTTGCCCATAGAAGTCTATGTAGGGATCGCAGAGGAAGGAGAAGGTACAGAGAAACTCAGACAAATACAGTGCATTTGGAAAATCTTCAGACCCTTTCACTGTTTTCACATACGGTATTTTTATTATGTTGTGGCTTTGTGTTAAAATAAAAACAAATTCGTTTTCCCCCATCATTCTATACTCAATACCTCATAATGAGAAAGTGAATACAGAATATTTGAAACATTTGCAAATTTATTAAAAAGTGTAACTAAAACATTGGATTGACAGAAGTATTCAGACCCTTTTACTCAGTACTTATTTTCAGAGTACAGTAGTACAGTAATGGTTTTAGAAATGTTTTGTCTTGAAACCTTTTGTAATGGTTATAAAAAAAAATAAGAAAATAAAAATATATTTTTTTTTCTTAATTTTCACAGTTTTTACTTAATAAAAAAAAAATATTATATCCATAATCTAATGGCAGAAAACAAAGGTCTAAGGTGTCCCGAGAAAAAAAAATTGACAAATGAAAGTAGGCTGGCTCAGAAATTAATCAGTTATTTTCAGTTAGATAGACTCATTGCTAAAACTGACCTGGTAAGGAGGGGGGATAAACACTCCGGGAATATAGGGGTTAATAAATGTGCACACATTTCTAAAATTCTGTTTTAACTTTCTCATTAAGGGGGATTGAGTGCAGATTGATGGGGTGAAAACTTAATATAACATAATGTGAAAAAAGTGAAAGAACCTAAAGACTTTCCAAATGCACTGTATATGCTGTCCAAATAAGTCTATAGAAATGGAAGGGTAGGAGGAATGAGCTGCTAGAGGGAGAAAGAGGCATTTACCATGTGCGCACAAATTGGAAAAAAAAATCTGTATGATTAACATTTTGATTTGTTTGTTGAAACCCGCCTTGAAATCCTCAACATACTATAGACTGACTGCTGATTTATAATTCACCCCATAGGTCAAGTTCTGTGGAGGGTTTACAGATTCCGTGCAGATATTTTGCACAATACATGAATGAGGTTTGGTGGAATCTCATCTGTCACAAGTAAACATGTCGAAGTAAAAATATAAAATAAAAAAATCATAAAAGGCAGGGTTGTTGTTACAACAATTAAAGAAAGTTATACTCCCTGTTCCAAACTTCCTCTGCTCTAATGGCACTGCTCCAAACCTCTGGCGAGGTTGTTTCAATAGAACTGCAGTGGTGACATGCCTGTATGCAGCATGTGACTGCTGCAACCCGTCAGCGGTCTCATTCCATATACTGCTGTGGAAAGTGATTGGCTGCAGCAGACACGTGCTGCTTTTTGCTGTTTGCAGGACATCATGTCTGTAACCAAGGGCATGATGTCTTGGCTACAACATCTGGAAGGACCAGAACAGCAGCAGCACTAGATTGGAGGGGCTTCTGAACAGTGAGTATACCTTTTTTTTGTTTATCTATTAGCATTGTTTTATACATTAGCAGTTCTGAAATCTGCGCTTCTTTTAGTATAAATGTCTTTCATGTTATCTCTCAGACTACAGATTTACTACTGTAACCATTATAGGGATGCTTAAATACTACAAGAACAAACATGATGTGCCAATAATGATGGCCACCAGTACATATCCTCATGCTGAGCTTTTTATAGGCATAGCACAATGTGAGATCATAGCCACAGGTGTATTTAGATGTCATTTATTTCGGAGTTCCTGGCTTTTCAAACACTGTCCAAAAGCTATATACGGTGTACTTTTAATAAGTATTTAGTGCATATTTATGTAGGGGGTGTTCCCCACCGAAAACACAATGGCATTAACATTTTAAAAATGTCGGGGACTTTAACATACCTATACAACCTTGTTATGAATCCTCCACTGAATGCTTTTCCCTTGCCTTTAAAGGGGTTCTCCAGGAATTAAGAAATATTACTTTATTATAAATATATTCCAAAATACCTTTCATTAGTTATAATAGCTCGTTTTGTCTGGGGAGCAATCATTAGGAGAAACAAAATGGCCGCTGTCCTAGTAGTGCACACAGAGCATGTCCTGATCACACAGGAGGACAAGTTACTTCCCAACACTGAGGTAAAGAACTGCCTCATCCTCCTCTCCTACTTGTCAGGGATTATAATCCTGAATACAGATGAGAAGATCTTCAGCTGAATCTGTGTAGGAATGGAGACATGAAGTACAGAGAAGAGGGACAGGACAGACTGTGGTAATGGAGACTGCTGCTCATTAGCCACATCTGCTCATAAACTCCATTCCTACAGAGATTCAGCTGAGGACCATATTAAACTGTATTCAGGATCATAACCCCTGACAAGCAGCGCATAAATGAGGATGAGGATGATGTCTCTGCCTACTTGTGTTGCCCTTACTTCTGTCAATTTGGACTCCCCTACAACATAGGGCACTTCTAGTTTTTTTTTTCCAGGGCCACTTTAAATTCCCAGTCCACCCCTGCTTCCAAGCTTACTACACTTCCCTTTATAATCTTCCTCCATCGTCACACCTCTCATTATGGCAATATCTATCTAATACAGCGCTACCCACCCTTTTGCAGGACTATATAGCTTACTTAGAGTCTCATATCACGTCAAAAGAACTTGCCTCTGTGATTTCCTCCTTTCCTGGGGGTGAAAGCCCAGGCCCTGATGGCTAAGTTATTTAAGACGTTGCAGCCTGAACTTTCTCCTCTCCTTCTGGATGCCTTTAATACCATCTCTGAGGATCATGATTTCCCACCATCTTTTTTGCAAGCACATGTCACTGTGATCCCAAAAGAGGGGAAGGACCCCTAATTATGCTCCAGCTACAGGCCAATCTCCCTTATCAATGTGGACGCAAAAATACTGGCATGTCGGCTGGGGGGCCTGCTGGGGTCCTTGATCCACTGGGATCAAGTAGGCTTCATACAAACATTCAGACAAATTCCATTTTGTTGGCAATAAAGCCTGCTGATTCAGTTAGTCAATAATAATATTATTATTATTATTATTTTAATTTCACAACTTTGTAATGTAAACCAAATTAGAAGTTTACATATCTACACATGGATTGTCCTAAGGTAAGTCGACGTTTTTATGTATTTTCCATCGAATGATGCAGACAGACTGGAAAAACATGTCAACAAAAATGTGAGCTGTTGCTTACATACATAAACACCCCCTCGTAGTGAGAATTGGCAGCGGCATCTTTAACTCCTCGTATTTCTACACGTTCTGTCTTTTGGTGCTGCCGTCAGATGCAGGCAGAGTTTCAGAGATTATTATTGCGCACGTTTAGTCTGCCTCGTATCAGTCATTGATGTTCAGGTCAGGATTTGGAGGCCTAAATGCCGCTCTGGGTCAGTTCTGTGATGGTATCATTTTGCCGTTATGAACCTGCAAGGAATTTTTTTGCATTTGGTTATAGACCTGTACCAGACCATATTCTTTCTTGTTTTCCTACCAATGTGACAAGTTTGCAGATGGGGAGAGGATGTTGAACTTGGGAAAATGGAGGAACGAGCACTGTGACTAGTTTGGGGGTGGGGTGAGGACGGTGAGCTTGCATGTAATTGCTGTGTGGATGATGAGGAGAAAGCTTTCTGACTACTTGAGAGGTGAAGGGGACGGTAAGCCTGCGTATGATCCTGGGGGGGGGGGGGGGGGTGTAGTGTGTGGCGGGAGGATGGTGAGCCTGTGAATGCTGGGGGGATTTGGGGCTGGTTTATAATGGGAAACAAGCTTTCTGACTACTTTGGAGAATTGAGAGGGGAGTGGTGACTGAGCCTAAAAATGATTGCTCGTGGGATGGGGAATAAGCTCTCTGACTACTTTGGAGGGTGTGGTGGTAATGGTGAGTATGACTGTTATTAATGTGTGTGTGTGGGGGGGGGGGGAGAGTGCAGAGATCTGGATGTGATTGAGAGTATGGGGGTGAGCTCTGATTATTGTGGGGGTTACCAGTGTATGGGGGACAGTGGTGGGGAGGGCAGTCATTTAAAATGAGTGAGTGCTGCCCCCATTGTCAGCAAGTGTATAGTGGGAGAGTCCCCATATACTGGTCCCCCATATATTGGGCCTTTAGGCAGATTCAGATGAGAAGTGACATGCTTTATTATCCATATATTTGCCAGAAGGCAATTTTTCTAAAAAATTGGAAACCTTAAACTGCAAGTCAGGCAGTGTTACATATTTGTGTTATATGACTTTGTAAGGCATGGCACACCGAGTGCTTTAGCTTAGGTCGGGCATGTCCAAACTGTGGCCCTCCAGCTGTTGCAAAACTACAACTCCCAGCATGCCTGGATAGCTTACAGCTATAAGGGCATGCTGGGAGTTGTAGTTTTGCAACAGCTGGAGGGCCGCAGTTTGGACATGCCTGGCTTAGGTTATTATTATTTTTTTCTGGCACAGGTTGTTGATACCTGTCCTACATAATATTATTTGAATGTTGTAATACTAGATATAACCTTTCATATCCAGTATTTGTTTATAACACTAAGGTTTAATATGAACAGAGGGCATCTCACATGAACATGGTGCTATGAAAAAAAAAAATAAAAAATTCTGTATAATTTTGTCATTCATTATTCATATTGATGCCTGATATAAACTTATCTCCATCGCACATAGGTTCCCATGTTAGGAAACATTTCCTGCTTGGTATTTTTTTTTTTAATAATGTGCATAAGTTTTGAATATGTTTTGGCAGGTGTGTTGAGAGCTTTCCCAGCACATTTGCCAAATTTGAGAATATAATAATATATAATGGCCTCAGCATTTTAAATATATGAAGATGTTGTCTAGCCAGCATAATATCAAACTGGTTCTGCTTTTCTCATAGGAGTACAATTCAGATAAGCTCTATGTCCCACCAAGGTTGATTGAAATTCAAGTGGCTTCTTTGTCTCCTGGAGGAAAGGTTAGTTGACCATTTTAAGTCTCTTGATTTGCAGAGTAGGAAGGCATTGTGGGGAAATATTGCCATGCATGTAATGCAAGCGGGTGTGGACCCACTGCGCCACTGACTGGCTGTACTCTGGAGGGTTGTAACTAAGCAACTACCTGGTCTTCACTATAGCCTCTGATGGCGAAGATAGGCTTGAGCCGTTTGGGTAGTTGCCAGGTGCCACTCCAGAGCAGTCCCCGAGTCAGTTGCAGCTGACCAGGGGGTGAGGGTACCCGATGCAAGTACCATGGGGACATGCGTTGCCAGGAGGATCCAGGTCTGGACAGGCAGCGATCAAGAAAGGTCATTAAGCGAAGTCCGAGGTCAGAGGCAGGCGGCAAGCAAACACAGTCCATAAACGAGATCCAAGGTCAGAGGCAGGCGGCAAAAAGGCAAGGTCCAGGAGTTTAATAAGCAGAGTCTGGTACACAATGAAGCAGATAAGAGAAACACCTTTGCACATGAATCTAGACAAGCTAGAGACCATGAGTTGCTCAGGCATCTTCCTGTGAATGCAAGCGCCTTTAAATACCTCCTGCAATCCAGCCATAGGCTGGTGAGACAGAGGGTGTGTATGTGCTGCTTCATAGGTGAAGAGAGAGACATCTATGCAAGCTCAGACACCAGTACAAGTTTCCAGCAGGAAGGAAACTCTGACATGGAACACAGATACCATAGTTAAGCTATCTGCTGCCCGCGCTTGTCAGCACGGCGCATGGCGGCAGGGAAAGAGGGAGCCCGGTTAGGGGCAGCAGTGCCGGCACGGAGTGCTGAGCTAACATTGTTAGCATTAATGTTCTCTCTAGGTTCCCAAGATCTTTCCTCAGGGCCAAACCTCTTCCAATCCACCAAAAGCAGGGTTTCCCTTCTACTCTTCTTCATCCCCAGAATAGCTTTTACCTCATAGATGTTCTCATCACTGACCGCAACAGGAGCAGAGACAGGTTTCTTGAAAAATGATTAACACGTTTTTGGAACACTGCAGGAGCATTGCTTAGTCCAAAGGGCATCACGAGATATTCGTAGTGACAGTCACGGGTGTTGAAGGTGGTCTTCCACTCGTCCCCTTGACGAATTTAAATCAAGTTGTAGGCCCCACGTAAATCTAATTTAGAGAAGATCTTAGCTCCTCTGAGGCTGGGCAAACAACTCTGGAATAAGGGAAAGAGGTTATTTGTTCTTGATTGTGATTTTATTTAGGCCCATCTGATCGATGTGTTGCCGGAGAGAACCATCTTTTTTCTTTACAAAGAAGAAGCCAGTGCCAGTTGGAAAAGGTTGATTTCTGAATAAATCCTCTGTCAAGAATTTCTTCAATATAATCAGACATGGCCTGTGTCTATGCAGGAGGATTATATTGAAGAAGGATAAATGCGACCACGGGCAGGTGAAGAACCAGGAACCAGATCAATAGGACAATCATAGGGCCTGTGTGGAGGTAACGTCTTGGCCTCCTTCTTATCAAAGACGTCTGCATAGTCATGGTATGCTGCAGGCAAATCTTCAAGATTTGGTGGTACCCGAGGTAACCAAGCAGGCAGAACAGGAGAAAGACACTTCCAAAGGCAGTACTGTACCAAACGAAGCACCTCTCCAGAATTCCAATCAAGAACCGGTTCATGGTAGCCCCAAAAGGAGAGAATGAGAGAGACTTTGATGAATCAAGAACAAAATCTCTTCTGTATGAAGAGCTCCTACCTATAGTTTCACAGGTTCAGTAGAAAATTATACGGACTCAGATAGAGCCCTTCCATCGACAGATGACACCATCAATGGTTTCTGCAGGCGTCGGACTGGAATACGATATCGATCCACTATGGCTTGCTGCAGGACGTTTCCCGCCGATCCGGAATTCAGAAGAGCCATCTTCGTAAACCGATTATCTCTAACCAACAAAGTTGCCGGCAGAGTCAGGGGTGGAGAGGAAGTATCTTCACCTAGGGCTGCCTCTCCAACGGACCCTAGGCTCGGGAGTTTCCCGGCTACAGGGGACAAGCACAGAGCACATGATCAGAACCATCACAATAGAAACCAAGTGCTTTGGCACGGCGGTGATCACGTTCCTGTTCAGTCAGCCTAACTTGGTCGACCTGCATGGGCTCAGGAACTGCAGACAACATAGAAGGCAAAGGGTTGCTTGCTGAAAAGAAGACGCCAGGCGAAAAGGTCTCCCCTCACATGCCACTTCTCTGGCACGTTCCTGAAACCGTAAATCAATTCGAGTAGCCAGGAAGATGAGGCCATCCAAGGTGGATGAAACATCCCGTCCGGCCAGCTCGTCTTTAATTCTCCCACAGAGGCCCTCCCAAAAGGTAGCCACAAGTGCTTCATTATTCCAGCCAAGTTCAGAGGCTAGCGTACGGAACTGGACTGCATACCGGCTCACGGATTGGTTCCCTTGACGCAACCGCAGTAGGGAGGATGTGGCTGAGGTGGTGCGTCCGGGCTCGTCAAACACCCTGCGGAAGGCTTCTAGGAAGGCCTGTAGATTCATTATGACTGGGTCGTTCCTTTCCCAGAGAGGATTGCCAGTGGCTCCCCAGTAAGTTGTGACAAAGAAAAGCCACTTTGCTCGGTCTGAAGAAAATTGGTGGGGCAAGAGTTGAAAATGAAGGGTGTATTGATTTATGAACCCCAGGCATTGCTTAGGATCACCAGTAAACCGTGGAGGAGCTGAGAGATGAGATCCAGGTACATAGGAAGATGGCGGAGCAGGAGCCAAATTTACCAGGGCAGAGGATGTCAGGTCATTTAGACGCATATTCACATTACGTAAATAGGACAGTATTTGATCCTGCCTCTCACGCTGTTGTGCCAACTCCTGGTGTAACTCGGGGAGACTGGGAGGGTTCGGATCAGCGGGGTCCTTAGCCTGAGCAAACTGTAATGCAAGCGGGTGTGGACCCACTGCGCCACTGACTGGCTGTACTCTGTAGGGGCGTATCTAAGCAACTACCTGATCTTCACTAGAGCCTCGGATGGTGAGGATAGGCTTGAGCCGTTTGGGTAGTTGCCAGGTGCCACTCCAGAGCAGTCCCTGAGTCAGTGGCAGTTGACCTGGTGGTCAGAGTACCCGGTGCAAGCACGAGGGGACGTGCGTTGCCAGAAGGATCTGTGTCTGGACAGGCAGCGATCATGAAAGGTCAGTAAGCAAAGTCAGAGGCAGGTGGCAAACAGGCAAAGTCCAGGAGTTCAATAAGCAGAGTCCAGTACATAGTGGAGCAGATAAGAGAAACACCTTTGCACATGAAGCTAGACAAGCAAGAGACCAGGAGTTGCTCAGGCATCTTCCTGTTGTAGGAAGCGCCTTTAAATACCTCCTGCAATCCAGCCATAGGCTGGTGAGACAGAGGGCATGTATGTGCTGCTTCATAGGTGAAGAGAGACACATCTATGTAAGCTCAGACACCAGTACAAGTCTCCAGCAGGAAGGAAACTCTGGCATGGGACACAGATGACATACAGTAGTTAAGCTATCTGCTGCCCGCACTTGTCAGCATGGCGGCAGGGAAAGAGAGAGCCCGGCGGCCTTGCCCTCGGTTAGGGGCAGCAGCGCCGGCACGGACGGCTGAGCTAACAATGCATACTTCTCAAGGGGGCTTTAAAGAGAAACTATCATCTTTTTTTTGGTACTAGTATTTCTTTCTATGGGCAGGTTGAATTTTGATGTCATACTAATACACACGTCCAGGGAAGGCGTCCCACTAGTATATAAGCGACAAAGTACTGGTACTTACTTTCTTGATTATATGAAGAAACGTTTATTTAAGGCATAATGGCATTGACTAGTTTCAGCTCAAGCAATTTAAAAAAGTCTCAGGCTTTAGTCGAAACTAGTCACTGATGATGCTATTATACCTTGAATAAACGTTTCTTCATATCATCAATAAAGTGAGTGACGGTCCTTCTTCGCTATATACTGATATTTTGGTTGATAAAGTATTTGTTTTGCCTGCGTGCTGAATGTCTATTAGCACTTCAGACATGGTAGTCTAAGGCCTCATGCACACGGCCGTGCTGTTTTTTACGGTACGAAAACTGCAAATCCGCAAAAAACTGAAGCCGTCGTGTTGCCATCCGCAATTTGCGGAATGGAACGGGCGCCGGCAATATATATTTTAACGGGGCCGTGGAACGGATGCGGACCCAAACAACGGTTGTGTGCATGAGGCCTTAGGCTGAGTTTACACTTCATTTATTTGGTCAGTTATTTCCATCAGTGAATGTGAGCCAAGAACAGGAGTGGGTCAAAAACACAGAACAGGAGCAAATATATTAATAATACCTTATATCTGAGTTGGCTTCACTCCTGGTTTTGGCTCACATTAACTGATGGAAATAACTGACCAAATAACTAAAGTGTGAATTTGTCCTAAGAGGAGCCACATCCAGACATATCATGTGTCATGTGATTAACTTGCCAGATGTAACTTGAAACACTTGGGCCTTAAAGAGGACCTTTCACCTTGAAAAACATTGTGAACGAAGTATGCTCCCATGGAGAGCGGCGCCCGGGGATCTCACTGCACTTACTATTTTCCCCGGGCACCGCTCCGTTCTCCCGTTATGTCCTCCGGTATCTTCGCTCTGTAAGTTATAGTAGGCGGTGTCTGTCCTTGTCCTGTGGGCGTCTCCTCCTCCTAGGCTGCAGCGCTGGCGAACCGCAGCGCACAACTCGCAGCCTGGGAGAAAAAAAACTCCCAGGCTGTGAGCTCTGCGCTGCGATTGGCCAGCGCTGCAGCCTAGGAGAAGGAGACGCCCACAGGACAAGGACAGACACCGCCTACTATAACTTACAGAGCGAAGATACCGGAGGACATAACGGGAGAACGGAGCGGTGCCCGGGGAAAATAGTAAGTGCAGTGAGATCCCCGGGCGCCGCTCTCCATGGCAGCATACTTCGTTCACAATGTTTTTCAAGGTGAAAGGTCCTTTTTAAAGGGATATTCCGGATGTTAAAAGGTATTCTCTATCCACAAAATAGAGGATAACTAGTAGGTTTGTCTCCGCACCTGAAGTGAACAGAGCGGCAGGTCAAGCATGCGCACTGGCACTCCATTCGTCTATAGGGGATAACTTTTAACAACCAGAATACCCCTTTAACACAAAATCTGTTTGTGTCTGTAAAGTCACTTGAGTTCTTACAAAAAATATTTTCTTCATTATGTCCAGGAACAACCATTAAAGACAAATAATGCTGAAGTAGACCCACCCAAATCCTCTCCAAGACTTAAGGTAGAAATTTGTTTTCTTATCTTTCGTAATAGGATGTTGGATATTTAACCCTTGTGCATTTGAATGTTCCTGTACATCCAAATTTGCACAGGGTAATTAGTACCTCCAGATACATCCATGGGCGCACAGGAATAACAGCCACATCCCTGGGGTATTATCTGTTTAGCCATGTAGATGCCACGTTCAGTAAATATTGTAGAAGAGAATCATAATGTCCTTTTGTATTAGACTAAAATCGCAGTCAATGGCCACCTTTACAGCATTTGGGAGAAACGTAAGATTTTGCTTGGAATATCCTTCTGTATATTTTTAGTGCAGCAGTGCCATGACACTTCTTGTGAGACACATGAACTTGTTTGAAATATGTTGGTTTCAACTGCAATAGCTTAATGGATTGTTATTTTATCATATATTGACAGGAAACTTTGACAGATGTTCCAACTAGGCAAAGAAGTAATCCAGAAATTGCTGTTCCTTCTGTTTCACCAAGGAAGAAGGTAATATGGAGACTATGGCCTAATTATATTTTTCAAATAAATCTTATTATTGATTGCAGTGTGCCATGCTCATTCCAGTGCATCAGGGGTCCTTGTAGTCTCTGACTGCATCATTTACTCATTTCCATGCACTCTGGAAGGAAAATGTGTCTGAGCAGCATATTACCAGTTGTTCTCTGAGGCCAATTGCAGGTGGTTTGAATAAAGACAAAAGTTACCTTTACATGAAATTATGCTATACATGGAATATTTCCACACTCTCAGGGTCCATTCACACGTCCGCAGAATGGGTCGGAACGGGTGCAGACCCATTCATTCTCTATGGGGCAGGAATGGATGCAGACAGCACACAGTGTGCTGTCCACATCCGTATTTCCGGAGCACGGCCCCGGAAAAAAATAGAACATGTCCTATTCTTGTCCGCAATTGCAGCCGAGAATAGGCAGTTCTATGGGGGTGCTGGCCGGGTGTATTGCATATCCGCAATACACTACGGACGTGTGAATGGACCCTTAACATCACCTTTTTCATTAATAATGAATACTGGATAGATTTCCTGTTGGTCTTCTGGATATACATTAGAACAAAAGGTTCTCAGTAATTTGCAGCTAATACAACATGAGAACAGGTATCTGTATTTTCCTCTTAACATAAGAGGAGATTGAAAGCACGGCCTGTGTTTGCAGAGTTCTGGTTCTCTGGAGAAGTAGAATAAAGCATGTAAGCCTGGAAAAAACAAAGCAGCATTATGCTTCTGTGGGCAGGCTAAAGATTTTCAAAGATTACGCATTGATGGCCTCTTTACATGGTTTCCGAATGCTAATTGTTTCCGGTGTGTATGTTAGTTTTGTTCAGGGTACACAATGTTTAAAAGCAGGAAAACCACAAGGCGTCTGCTGCACTGCCAACACTAGTAGAGCTACAGCAGATTATCCCAGACTCTCACTAATTCTACCATGTGCCCCCAGTTTAAACATTTGCAGTTCTCCATGTTGTAGGAACCACTGATGCATTATTATATCACTGTATTAACTTCAAACTACAAGGATCACCTTGCAAATAATTTCAGCACTACAAGCTGTGTGCTACCTCATATGTAATGAAAGAAACTACACTCATGGATATTGAACGGAGTATTAGCCCCTTAATGATCAGTCTTGAAAGGGTCTTAAAGGGGTTGTCCATTCCTTTACAAATGATGACCATTACTACCTGATCATTGGGGGTCCAACTCCCCGCACCCCTGCCGATCAGCAGTTCTACAGTGCTGAAAGTCGGCGCTTGAACTTCACAGCTCTGTCTGTTGTGCAATGGACAGTGCTGGTTACTGCTGCTCCAGTTCACTTAAGGCTGTATTACATTCTCTTATGTTTTTTTGGCCAATAATTGCTAATGAGTGTTCACATGCTTAAACATCAGCGCTTTCCGGCGGCAAATTGTGCTGTTTAATAACTATCTGCTGCTGGCAAAACACTAGACTGTATAGGGACAAGCGATGGCATAGCATTTTTCTATGCTGCGGAGGATATTGCTGCATGTAATAGCAGAGGTCTCCTCCACTAGCGAGCAGGCGATTGCTTAATCGTGTACAAGTACAACCTCTGTGAGGGGCCCGGGCATATTGGGGGGGGGGGCATTATAGATTTTGGATAACACCTTTAATATGCTCAGCTACTGAGGAAGGTGTAATGCGATACCCCGAATGCGTCTAAGACAGGACCACTTGGGAAGCTGGAGGATTTTACCGGATTGTCGCAAAGAGAAATCGTCCGCCACACGATTGGTACATTCGAAAAGCAATCTGTAAGACCTGATTCCATGGTGAATGACTACACGTGCCAAACAGTTGCCAGTGTGCAAATTTAGGACGAACTTATTGTCTATACAGCTAGAGGACCACAGTATAACTTTGTCGACTCATCAAGTGAGACGGTAAAATTGTTGCTAAAATTCCAGTGGGACGCCGCTTTATTCTGTTCCCTGATTGCGCATTGGGACATTAGAAACCTTTGGATACCTCTGTTACTATATTGAATTGGGTGCTGCTATAGGACATTGTTTTACTGCTACCATTCGATTCAAGACTTTTCCCATACGAATATTTATACGAACATTTATACGATTGACTTCAATTGAAGTTAGAAGTGGAAATCGATTATTCCATTTATTCCTCGATTTTAGCATATTTTAGATTATTGTATCCCATTTGTTTTATGACATTTTATTACTGCATGTTGTGAACATTGGGTATGTTTTATTAGATATCTGTGATATTTTTTGCAGTCGTATATTGCCGCCAACTATATCTATTGATACTATATGCAAATAAGTTTCAATTGGTTCAGATATCCTGAGAGTGCCCAGTTATTTTTGTATACTTGTTCCATTATATTGAGTGGACTGGGTGAGTCCACTTGACTGAGTGTACCTCTTGGGTCAGTAGTTACTTCTGTGCGCCACATCTACAGTTTTTTCCTATATACCTTTAATATGCATATCTACTTTATTGTAATTCAGTTAAAATCATGGTGCGCTTTAAAAACCCAGCAAGGTTGTTGCTATATTTACCACATAACCTTTTAGTTACAGCTGCGACACAGATATATAAGCAAGGATCATGGTAAAGTGCACTACTACCACTAATCTCTATAGGATTGCCTACAAGATTTGGCTGATTAAAATACTGACTTCTGATACTAGCGACAAATTGACAAAGAATGGTGTCCTTATATTAAGTTAGCACTGTCACCGCCGGCCATGGGAGAGATTGTGGAAGTTCAGATAGACGGAAGACTCAGGAGTCCATCTGACAGATATCTTTTGTTTTCATTGTTGCTGACAGGTTTTCACACCTTCGCAGATGCTGCTCATTATCAGTCAGGTGGCTCTTTATATGTTCCGCCTCTCACTTGTTTCCCTGCGGCTGATAGTTTTTCTGTGGAGTGCTTTGCTTGTGTGGTGGTTCTCCTCTTCCAGTTGCTTCTCAAGCTAAGTCCTTTTCCCTTTTCTTGGTGTGTCTGTTCTGACTAGGCCTCATAGAGGCACTAGCTCCTTCAGTTTGAATGGAGCCGGTTGCCTCTTTCCATTTTTCCTAAGCTGAGGGTTTGGTGCAGTGTCTTAGTAGTCTCAGGTTCCTGTGCATGTGCATTTATACCTTTTGAGATTTGCACATGTTGTTAGCAGCTTAGGAAGAGTATCAGGGATTTCTAGGAGGTGACCTCTATGTTCCCTAGGTTTGGAGCCTAGTCTGTTGTTGTTTTGCTGTGGTTCCCTTTGGTTGTCTTTCCTTCCCTGTAATACGTGTGACAAGCACATTGTGGAATGTGTGCGCAGATTCCACACTGCAAATCTGCAGCACATTACTGTATAAACAATTCTATGGTATTTTCCAGTGTACGTTTACATGCTGCGGATTTCTTCATTTCATGTGAACTATCAAATTCCATCATGTCCATTAATTCGCAGATTAGTCACAAATTTCTTCCATTACCTTCAAAACTATTGAAATCTGCAACTAAATCCACAGAGTTGTTATGGATTCAATTGCTACAAATCTGCAGTGTGTGGATTGATATGAGTGACAAAAGTATGTTAGACAATTCATTGCAAAGAAATACAGTGTACTTTTGCTTTATTGCTCAGTATTCACATTCAAGATGAGCAAATCAATTCTAAACTAATTGGACTGGCAAATCAATTGGCATGCTAAATAAATTCCCTGCCAAATGAATCCAGAGTATTTAGATTTGTTTTGGAAAAATTGCATAAAAATGCCACCCAGCACTATTTTATTGTAAAAGTTGGTGGTAAAAAGAAGGTAGGAGGACGAAGGATCACACTACACTGGGAGGGAGTTGGGGGAGCGGGTTTGCCAAAAAAACAATTGCAGACAAAAGCCAGACAATACAGGGAGAGAATATGAAGATAGAGTTTTATCAGGGAAAGCTTAGCATAGAGAGACGGACTGGTCACTGTTCCAATTGTTTCATACAGCTTGCTGGCAAGCTCTGCATTACAAAATCCTACAAGAAACTCATATTTTTCTGCATGAACGGCCAGACAGCTTTTTTGAAAAAAATAAGTTTCTACAGTTTATAGGCTTATTGCCAATTCTAATAGCATACATTCTTCAAGTACTGAGGAATTAACCCTTTAAAAAAAAAAATTGTATTTGGGCATTTCAGCACATTATACCAGTGTTATTTAACATGTTGTACTGTATATCACTGCAAAATACAGTTCAGTGTTACAGCAAACACATTTTACTGCATTAACACCATTATTACACCCATTTTTTATGAATGTGTTGTATTACTGAAAGATACCAGTATTCAGTTACAGTAAATGCATTTGACTGCAAAAACTGCATTACTACCATTGTAAATTGTCAATACCAGTTTGCAGTGTTTTGTAGAAGGGAGGGACATTTAATTGCACTTATGTCTTCAAATTACAGAAAGAGCACTGCAATTCTGCTAGTACCGTTTAATAATATGCGTGCCAAACCTCTGCCTTTTCATTTTTAGACTTCATAATAAAATGACTGGCAATTGAAAGACCCATGCTTCATCATCCAAGATTCATAATGTGGGTATTAGTACAAACAGAAGTAGCAGCACGTCCGGGCCAGTACTAGTAGTAGACCAAAGTTCTCCCTGGCTTTTACCTTATTATTGAGGACAAAGAGCATGAGATTGTGGACTAGATAGTCGCTCCTCCTCACCATAGAATGATGTGGATGTCACACCTGATTCTGTGCCTTAGAGCCAGCATTCTTCCTGCTTCTCCTCCTTGCAACCCCAGAGAATCCTTTAAGTTGCATCATCTCAGCCTTTATTGCCCGCTCCTTTTTTTTCCCCTAAGAATATGCAACAAAACCCCATATGTTATGGAAGATACTCAAGTGAGTCTCTCTGATGACTGTAAGAACAGTCAAAACTTGGACTGCTATTAGGAGGAGGTAAAGGTGGAGGTGGGAGACCCCAGGCATAGCTGTGTTATTCTTGGTGGTATTTGTAGCCATGGTGGGGGCGGTAGGGGCAGTGGTACCGATACAGAGCAGAGAATCGGAGTGGAGCAAATGAGCCCATGATGTCATATCACAGTCTGACAAAAGTGGTGGCGAGGGTAAAGACTATGATAATGATTGTGTTTTGGGTAGGACATGGGAGCAAGATTGTGGCGCTGAGGAGCAGACATCAGAGGAGAATGGTGGTGGCCATAAAAAGTAGAGGCAATGTATGGCCAGAACCTCCAAAAGAACTGGCAGGCCAAATCTGCTTCTATTGTGGTCATCTCCAGAACTAGTTATTTCATTGATATTGTGGGCACAGGCTCAAAAGGTGCCAGACCTAGGCCTTGCTTCTACCGCTAGCTCTGTGAGAGTATCTCCCGTATGGTGTGCCGTGTGCAAGATCTGCAGGATGAAAGATAAGCTGTGTTTGCTTAGAAACACAAACATAGGTATGAGGGCTCTATTGCAGCACATGAAGCAGCATCACAGGATCCTGTGGGAAAATAGAACTGGCCAGCTTTCCAATGAAAACAAGTCTGTCCACCTTTTCTTAATCATCTTTGTGGCAGCCAAGCCGCATCCCCAAGCAGTACAGTTTCCTTGTCTTTATCATCATCAGCTGCTTCTTCTGCTCAGATTCCTTCTCTTCCCTGGCTTACGCTACATCATGAGACATCCATAATAGACTGTGGCGCCATATGAAAACTATTCATGACCAGCAATTAGCTTGTGTGCAAGCTGAATTCCCACGTGGCCAAGTTGCTGGCAGTGCATATACTGCTGCACCAAATTGTTGTGGTAATTGTGGCACAGTTCCACGCTTTCCTCAAATTCAATTCTTCTCTGTGCCATCAGCTTCAGTTTTTGCCAAATTGCATTAATCAGACTTTTGGCCAGGTGTTCTGCTGAATATTAATACTTTTTTTCCCAGCTGTCCATTAAAAACTGTTTAAAATTGTCTAGTTTTCTAAATGGCTGGCATTATCCTGACATAATCTGGCAGGGGATGGAGCGAGTACTTGTAATTACACTCTCTTCCGAGACCCCGTGTAGTGTAATGAAGAGGAAGCGGCGCTCGCATGGAGCACGCCTCCTCTTCAAACAATTGATTGGCGGGGGTTCCGGGTGTTGGACCTTCGCCAATCTGATATTGATGACCTATCCTCAGGATAGGTCATCAGTATAAAACCCCTGCACAACCCCTTTAAAAGGAAAGGGGGAAAGTAAAGAGGGCAAAAATTCATCGTTAAAAAAAAAAAAAAAAAAAAGAGATAACAATAAATGAAAAAAAAATCCTAGGGTCCTAGGAGACCTCTAAGGTCTCCTAGGACCCTAGGATTTTTTTTTTCATTTATTGTTATCTCTCTTTTCTTATTTTTTTTTTTTACGATGAATTTTTGCCCTCTTTACTTTCCCCCTTTCCTTTTAAAGGGGTTGTGCAGGGGTTTTATACTGTGTCAGGCCAGTTGAAGCATATTTTATTAGTGTAGAATCAATTTGGACACAAATCAATTTCTTTAACAATTCTGTTAATCGGACAGTAAATGAATTTCAGGAAGTTTGCTCATAACTAATTCTCATAAAAGTAATGTTCTTAGTGATGTTGCATACAGTACAAGAGCTTTTAAAGCTGCAATTGTTTTTATAGATCTGTGTAAAATTATTCAGAACTGTGTAATTTGTGTAAACCTCTAGAATGAAAGAAATACTGGTGCATATTTTTTTTGCAGATAGTTCATGCATTAGATGGCTCTAGGTAACTCATACTTTGCTTTGGCAGAATTGTTTACTGGGTCAGAAGTTTACAGATGCTGTGAATAGCAATTGCCTGGTGAGATATTTGCATACTTGCGTATGTTTCACATCTTCCTTCTTTGTATTGCAAATGCTTGTGGGATGTACTTCATGCAAAAAGTGAAGGTCTCCCAGACATTTAAGTGTCAAGAGTAAAAGTCGACAAACAGAATCTCTGATCATAGACTCCTTTATGGAACTTCACATCACTGTATGTATTTTGCGGGTCCACAAAAATTACGGATGACGTCCGTGTTGCATCCTTTTTTTATGCAGACCCATGGTAACAATGCCTATTTTTGTCCACAAAACAGACAAGAATTGGACATGTTCTTTATTTTTTGCAGGACTGTAGAATGGACATTACGGATCCAGACAACACACTCTGTCGGATCTATAGAAATGAATAGGTCCGCATCCGATCTGCAAAAGTTGCTTATACTGTGTGGTTGGTAAAGGTTCAGAGTTATTGTATAGCTGTATACCAGAGCTTGATGTCATTATCCCTGTAGGCTTCTCTTTAAAATGGGAAAAAAATTAACTGTGTACTACACAATCATGCCAGCCTTTGTAATTTATGTTGACTATATTTTTCTGCATGTTGTTGAGGTAAACACTACGTAGATTCAAAAAAAATGTTTCTCCAAATCGATTTTCTGCAGTCAAATGTGTTTTACGAAACTTGTTAAATTAGCACCTGCAGAGTTGTAAATGTTACATGTATGTTATGTCTTGTTTAAAATCCAGTGAAAATCTACGGTTTAATACAAAATGGAAAAATCCTTCAATATTGCGTGATATTTTGTGAAAAAAATGGCATTTTGTCTGTTCCGTAAAGGCGCCTGAGATGAGAGATTCTGCTGACTAGAGACTTCTGTCCTTGACATTTACGTGTTTACAAGACCTTCACTATTTAATTCAAGGACTGATGAACTTTATATTGTATGAAGTGCATATCACTGATAAAGGAGTATGTGAAAAATGTGCTCTTGTGCACTTTATTATTATTATTATTTATTATTAAAGCGCCATTAATTCCATAGCGCTGTACATATGAGAAGAGGTATACATACATAATACAGACAATTGCACTAATCATAAACAAGACGAGTTACAAACTGGTACAGAAGGAGAGAGGGCCCTGCCTGTGAGGGCTTACAATCTACATGGTATGGAAGAAGGACACAATAGGTGCGGGTGAAGTTGGTCATGGCGGTATAGAGGCAGCAGGGTCACTGGTTGTAGGCTTGTCTGAAGAGGTGGGTTTTCAGGTTTCTTTTGAAAGATTCCACTGTAGGTGAGAGTCTGATATGTTGGGGTAGCGAGTTCTAGAGTATGGGGGATGCACGGGAGAACTCTTGGAGTCGATTGTGGGAGGAGGCGATAAGGGGAGAGGAGAAAAGGAGGTCTTGTGAGGATTGGAGAGTGCGTGTGGGGGTGTATCGGGAAAGTAGCTCAGAGATGCAGGGAGGGGACAAGTTATGGACAGCCTTGTATGTATTTGTTAGTACTTTTAAGTGAATTCGCTGGGCAATGGGGAGCCAGTGAGGGGATTGGCAGAGGGGAGAGGCAGAGGAGTAATAGGGTGAGAGGTGGATTAGTCGGGCAGCAGAGTTGAAGATAGATTGGAGGGGTGTGAGAGTGCTAGATGGAAGGCCACAGAGGAGAGTGTTGCAGTAGTCTAGGTGGGAGATGATGAGGGCATGTACAAGCATTTTCGCAGATTCAAAGTTAAGGAAAGCACGGATGTGGGAGGTATTTTTGAGTTGGAGGCGGCATGTGGTGGAAAGGGCTTGGATGTGCGGTCTGAAGTAGAGGGCAAAATCCAAAGTCACTCCAAGGCAGCGGACTTGGTTGACCGGGGAGAGTGTGAAGCTATTGATCGTGATAGATAGGTCTGTTGTGGGGGGGGGGGTTGAGCAAGATGGGGGAAAGATGATGAATTCTGCTTTATCCATGTTAAGTTTTAGAAAGCGAAAGGCGAAGAAGGATGATATAGACATTGTGGGATTCTTGATAGTAAGGTGGTGATGTCTGGACCAGAGAGGTAGATTTGTGTGTCGTCAGCATAAGAGTGATACTGAAAGCCATGGGACTCTATGAGCTGTCCCAGGCCAAAAGTGTAGATAGAGAAGAGCAGGGGTCCTAGGACAGAGCCTTGCGGGACACCAACAGAGAGGAAATGAGACGAGGAGGTGGTGCGGGAGTGGGAGATGCTAAACGTCCTGTCTCTGAGGTATGATGTGATCCAGGAGAGGGCCTGGTCGGTGATGCCAAGAGATAAGAGAGTTTGCAACAGAAGGGAGTGGTCAACAGTGTCGAAGGCAGAGGACAGGTCAAAGAGAAGGAGGAAAGAGTATTGTTTCTTGGTTTTGGCTGTCAGTAGGTCATTGGTGACTTTGGTGAGGGCAGTCTCAGTCGAGTGGTGGGGTCGGAAGCCAGATTGTAGGCGGTCAAAGAGGGAGCAGGAGGAGAGGCGAGAGGACAGTTCAGAATGGACATGTTGTTCAAGTAGCTTTGAGGCATACGGAAGAAGTAATATGGGGCGATAACTGGACAAAGAAGATGGATCAAGTGAAGGCTTTTTGAGGATGGGTGTAATGGTAGCATGTTTAAAAGCAGAGGGGAAGACACCAGAGATTAGTGATAGGTTGAAGAGATAAGTTAGGGCTGGGATAAGCACTGTGGTGAGGTTAGGCATGAGTGCATGCACTTCACATGCATGCTGTATACTTGATCCATGGCAGGGGTTACCTACTGATTATTATTATTTTTTAATATTAGAATTTGGAGGATAGGCACCAAACGCTTAATACCTGTGGACAGAATATATACCTTGGACTCATATGAACCTTTTATGTGGAGAGTCAAAACAAGCACAATATTACAGCAACATGAGAATAGTCTTAGGACTTTACTTGGAACATGAAAGTCCATTTCTTAAAGGGACACTGACAGGCCCGATAAACATATTTAGTTATTCCTATGCAGTCATAGGTCTATTAAAGTGTATTCCAATCACATAAGAGTGCCCCCTGTCCACATTTTAAACCATGTAAAAACAACTTTATAATCATATGCATTGAACTCACTTGTACCTTCTGCGCGTGCGCCGGATAACTTGCCCGGCACCCTCACTCGCAGTGCGCCTGCGTCCCTTATTCAATGCCAGCGTCTCCTGCTGCGCCTGCGCCGGCTCGGGAGGATCGGGGACTGTAAAAGCCGCCCAGCGCAGTGAATAATAATGAGCTGGGCGGCGCTAGGAAGCGACAGTTGTGGCGCGGCTGGGCACAAAGGTAGGAGTAAAAACGCCCTTTGGGCATAAAGAAATGTGAAAAAACGCCCCTTGGGCATAAAGAAAGGTGATTGACAGATGATTATAAATTTGCTTTTACATGGTTTACAATGCAGACAGGGGGCACTCTTATGTGATTGGAATACACTTTAATAGACCTATGACTGCATAGGAATAACTAAATATGTTTATCGGGCCTGTCAGTGTCCCTTTAAAATAGTTAAAGGGGTTGTCCGGGTTCGGTGATTATTAGTAAATAGGCTGCTTTTCACTAACAGAATGCATATATGTGGGTTCTACCTTTATTTCTTTATTTTTATGCCCCCATTCCTTAGACTGGATTTGCGGACCGGAAGTGTTATTTTTTTTGTTCAGCTGGTGACGTACCGGGCTCCTTACTGGTGTGCTAAGCCTAGTCTTCCGCTTAGCAAAGAGCTGGTGATGTCACCGGCATAGATTGGCGTTCTGGAGCGCTCAAGGAGGCTGTTTTGTAGGAGGGAACTGGCATGGCTTGGGAACGCCCCTCTGTGCCGGTTACGTCACCGGGCACAGAGGGGCATTATTCTGGGATGAAGGAGGTTGATTTGGAGGCAGGGAACGCTGCTGTTTAGCATAATGCACGTCTCTCATGTGCTTGTACACCACATGGATTCTGCATATTAAAGTGCTGTAGGCACGCCTCCCATGGTTGGGCTTGAGACGTCAATCTACAGAGTCGCACTGCCTTGCGGGACCCATAAGGCAGTGTGGCAGGAAATTACATAGAGAGATCACTGCAATGTAAACAATACCGAGCGCAGCTTTGGGGACCCTGGGGAGTGGAAAAAAAACTGTGAACCTTCAGGGCGACCTTACAGATACATTTAACGGTGAATACTAATGTTAGTTAAAAAGACTGTGATCCCGGACAACCCCTTAAGGGCTGTCTCATTTCTGCAAGTGGCATTTATCATGCAGAGAGAGTTAATGCAATGCACTTACAAATGTGTTGTTATTATCCATATTGTCTCCTTTGCTGGCTGGATCCATTTTTTCCCATCACATTATACATAGCTCGTTTCCATGGTTACAGTCCACCCTGCAATCCATCAGTGGTGGTCGTGCTTGCACACTATAAGAAAAAGCGACAGCCTCTCTGGTGTCCGAGACCATATGAGCTCACATAGGCTGGTGCTTTTTCCTATATTGTGCAAGCACAACCACCACTGATGGATTGCAGGGTGGTCTGTAACCATGGAAACAAGCAGTGTATAAAGTGATGGAAAAATGAATCCAGCCAGCAAAGGAGACAGACAATATGGATATATAACAATGTCCCATGAGACATTTTCTCTAATGTTCAGTGCCCGGTGTCTCAGTGTGGTGGTGGTGGTGGAGTTGCTTGCCCCTTGTGGCTTTCTTGGTGTAATCTGGTTGCCCAGTTGCATTGATATTTCTGTTGCTCCAATATCTTTAGTAATATCTCCTGAGGGACACTATATTTAATGATGTCCTTAGTGGCCCATTAGCTGATAGCCCATTGTCTTGATAAATAACACCTTTGTGTTAACAGACAGTTGCTGCCAATGACAATGTATGGCAATTGTCACATTCAGTCACGTGTGTGTGTGTGTGTGTGTGTGTGTGTATACAGTTGCAAGAAAAAGTATGTGAACCCTTTGGAATGATATGGATTTCTGCACAAATTGGTCATAAAATGTGATCTGATCTTCATCTAAGTCACAACAATAGACAATCACAGTCTGCTTAAACTAATAACACACACAGAATTAAATGTTACCATGTTTTTATTGAACACACCATGTAAACATTCACAGTGCAGGTAGAAAAAGTATGTGAACCCTTGGATTTAATAACTGGTGGAACCTCCTTTGGCAGCAATAACTTCAACTAAACGTTTCCTGTAGTTGCAGATCAGACGCGCACAACGGTCAGGAGTAATTCTTGACCATTCCTCTTTACAGAACTGTTTCAGTTCAGCAATATTCTTGAGATGTCTGGTGTGAATCGCTTTCTTGAGGTCATGCCACAGCATCTCAATCGGGTTGAGGTCAGGACTCTAACTGGGCCACTCCAGAAGGCATATTTTCTTCTGTTTAAGCCATTCTGTTGTTGATTTACTTCTATACTTTGGGGCGTTGTCCTGTTGCAACACCCATCTTATGTTGAGCTTCAGCTGGTGGACAGATGGCCTTAAGTTCTCCTGCAAAATGTCTTGATAAAATTGGGAATTCATTTTTTTCCAATGATAGCAATCAGTCCAGGCCCTGACTCAGCAAAGCAGCCCCAAACCATGATGCCCCCACCACCACACTTCACAGTTGGGATGAAGTTTTGATGTTGGTGTGCTGTGCCTTTTTTTCTCCACACATAGTGTTGTGTGTTTCTTCCAAACAACTCAACTTTGGTTTCATCTGTCCACAGAATATATTGCCAGCACTGCTGTGGAACGTCCAGGTGCTCTTGTGCAAACTGTAAACGTGCAGCAATGTTTTTTTGGACAGCAGTGACCTTTCTCTGTGGTATCCTCCCATGAAATCCATTCTTGTTTAGTGTTTTATGTATCTTAGATTCGCTAACAGGGATGTTAGCATATGCCAGAGATTTTTGTATGTCTTTAGCTGACACTCTAGGATTCTTCTTCACCTCATTGAGCAGTCTGGGCTGTACTCTTGCAGTCATCTTTACAGGACGGCCACTCCTAGGGAGAGTAGCAGCAGTGCTGAACTTTCTCCATTTATAGACAATTTGTCTTACCGTGGACTGATGAACAGCAAGGCTTTTGGAGATACTTTTATAACCCTTTCCAGCTGTATGCAAGTCAACAATTCTTAATCGTAGGTCTTCTGAGAGCTCTTTTGTGCGAGGCATTATTCACATCAGGCAATGCTTCTTGTGAAAAGCAAACCCAGAACTGGTGTGTGTTTTTTAGAGGGTAGGGCAGCTGTAACCAACACCTCCAATCTCATCTCATTGATTGGACTCCAGTTGGCTGACACCTCACTCCAATTAGCTCTTGGAGATGTCATTAGTCTAGGGGTTCACATACTTTTTCCACCTGCACTGTGAATGTTTACATGGTGTGTTCAATAAAAACATGGTAACATTTAATTCTTTCTGTGTTATTAGTTTAAGCAGACTGTGATTGTCTATTGTTGTGACTTAGATGAAGAGCAGATCACATTTTATGACCAATTTGGGCAGAAATCCATATCATTCCAAAGGGTTCACATACTTTTTCTTGCAACTGTATATAATGTTCCATGAGCTGTACTACATGTCCTGTACTGCCCTCTGTCTGTGCCAGGATGAGCTGCTCTTTCAGACACCAGGTGAAGACGGCTCCATTTTGTTTTTCTGGCATTTTGGGGGTCATTTACTAAGACCAGCGTTTTAGACACCGGTCTTAATAATCCTGTGTGCTGGCGGTAGATACTCTAAAGTTATGAAGAGGAGCCGACCTCTACATGCTTTGCGCATCCACATTTTCTAAGATGATAAATGAGACGAGCCTGCCGGCCTGTCCCCTTCACTGCCTACGCCATGCACCCTTTCTTAGACCTGGAGTGAGCGGGGAAAAGTTGCAGATTGCGGTTCAAATAACCTTTGTGCTGCAATCTGTGACAGATATATGCCTGGCGTATATCTGATAGTAAATGACCCCCATTGTGTGTACTGTACAGGACCCTAAAGAAACCTCTGTCTTCATCATGGAAAGTGATTTTACAGCTTCCAGCACCTGAGGTCGCACTACATTTTTTCTGGAAGAGTAAAAATACTCCTCTTATCATTACTGAGGAGTATTTTTAGCCAAGGAGGAGTACAACATTGGTAATTCAGTACAGGGAGGATCCGCCATATTGGGCTGTACTTTATCACTTGTCTATAATAACCTGCTGTGCATTCACTCTGGACCCTAGGCCGGCCGACTTATTAGAAGTCTGTGCGTTCCATTATACCACTCTGTACAATCCAGCGGTTGCATGGAGTGGTAATAAGTCATCTCTCTCTCTCTCTCTCTCTCTCTCTCTCTGTCTCTCTATCTTATATATATTTATTTATATATATATATATATATATATATATATATATATATATATATATATTTGTGCAAGGACTTCCTCTTGTGGATTCTGTACGTTTTAGGTCTCATGCACACTGTGGACAGCAATTTGCGGTCCCCAATGCACAGGAAACATCCATGCGGATTCCGCAGACAGATCCAGACCTATTCAACTTGAATGAGTCTTTTATCTGTCCTGCAGTGCGGAGGCACGGAGAGAAACCCCATGGAAGCACTCCGCAGTGCTTCTGTGCCTCCGTTACACACTGGACATTCCGGATTGCGGACCCATTCAAGCGAATGGGTCCGCATCCATGATGCAGTGAGCACACGGCTGGTGCCCGTATATTGCAGTCCCACTGTTTGCAGGCTGCAATATGGGCAATGGCTGTGTGCATGAGGCCTTAGACATAAAAAAAAAACACAGCATGCTTCCACCCACCCAGGGGCTGAAAAACTCTGGATCCTGTCTAACATTGAAAAAAAAAAAAACATTTATTTATTTATTTTTTACACTTCTGCTGAACAGTATTAACCAGACGTCTGAAGCCTCAGTCGAGCGCTTACCCGTCCAGACGCCATCCGATAAGGAACGTGTGCCACTGCTGGACTCTTCCCCCTCACTACAGAGCAGCGTGCTCAATGGTGTTCAAACCGACCAATAGCAAAACTCCTTGATGTACGGAGCTTTGTTATTGGTTGTTTCAGGCAGCAGCAGCTTCGGTGCGCTGCCTGTGCCGTTTATAGCGCTTACTGCGCTGATGAAAAGCAGGGAAAGTCTAAGGTGTATTGGTTCACCTTAGACTTTTTTTTAAGGAGTAAAATGGCCTGTACAAGCATCTATGATGCTTGTACAGGCGTTTTGGGACAATGGAATCAATTACCAGTTTTTCCATAGAGATATAGACTCATGTTACAATGGTTTCCACATACAATGGTCGTCCTGGAAGTAACTAATATTGTAACTTGAGGAACCACTGTACATATAAATTCTACAGTCACAATGTTGTGTTGAACTGGTGATCACGCACTGTTTGTGACCCAGTATTCCATGTAATATAATATAACATGACATATGATATTCTCCTCATTGTAAAGGAATAGTCATGCATATTTCTAATAAACCTACTGAAAATAACACTATACAAAAAAAATACACTAGTAGCGATACATCAACACTATTATAAACAGTCTGTGCTGCTTATTCCTCAAAATTTTAAGGGAATCTGTCACCATAAAAATTGCAGTGTAATCTGGCAGGAGGAGTTGAGTAGATTGATATATAGTTTTATGGGAAAATATTCAGTATAACTTGTCATTTATTCATTTAATGATTAGTTACTGATAATACAACCATCTGCATCCATTATGTACGGATCCGGTTGTATTATCTTTAACATAGCCAAGCCAGATCCATCATGAACTCCATTGAAAGTCAATAGAGGACAGATCAGTTTTCTATTGTGGCAGAGAAAACTGATCCGTCCCCATTTACTTGCATTGGGAGTCATGCTGGATCCGTCTTGCTCCGCATCCCAGGACGGAAAGCTAAATACAACATGTTGCGATTTGCTCTCCGGTCTGGGAACACAATTAAACGGAACGGAATGCATTTTGGAGCATTCCGTTAAGTTCAGTTTTGTCCCCATTCACAATGAATGGGGACAAAATTGAAGCCTTTTTTTCCCCCAGTATTGAGCCCCTATAATGGAACTCAATACCGGAAAATACTAGTGTGAAAGTAGCCTTATAGAACTTTCACGGATCGTATTTTTTCTTATGTGTTTCATACACTTTTAGCATGAAATGATTTAATCTTCATGACATTGGTCAGAAATGCACATCTTTTGTCTAATCTCTAGTTGAGGAAACTAAAAGCACATTATTTTGACTTTATAGGTTTAGTACCACGTACGCGCTAACGTAGTTTCCGTTAGATCAGCTGCATTGTCTTGTGTGCATTGTACCGCAGAATGCCTATAACCTAAGTTTGAGAACCTATTCTTATCTTTTTCCTGTATGAGGCTGCAGTCTCCATGTTCCCTGCATGAGTCATCTTGCTTTCGTGCGAGCTGGTTTTTGGCTTGCTAATAAGCTGGTTGTTTGTATTTTTTTTCTTCTTTTGCTAGAGGTCACAATGGCACATTACAGCTGTTTATTTCTTGCAGTTTCTTTTTCCTTTTAATTTTTTCATTATTTACCTGTGTTGTGTTTTTTTTTTGTTTTGTTTTTTTTAGGCAAACATTCCTGCTTCTGAAAAAAGACTACAGGAAATTGAGGTGCCAAAACCAAAACAGTGTATTGGTGTCCCTCAGTCCAGCATCTTGGCGGTGAATAGAACGCCTTCTCCTGAATTCAAAGATCTAGTGGATCATCTAGTTACCAGCAGCTCAGACTCCATTCACAGGTTAGTAGTTATGTGGGTCAATTAACAGTCTCTTGTTTGGGGTTTAAAGCAAGTATATATTTCTGCCTGCACACGATCTCTACGTGTAGTCATTATCTCTGTGATCACTCTTAAGCTGGCCATACACATACATAGTTACATAGTTAATACGGTTGAAAAAAAGACAAATGTCCATCAAGTTTAACCAAGGGATAGGTAGGGATGCGAATCCCAGAAGGAAGTGAGACTCAGATTTCTACACATTTTCATAAGCATTTATGTTTTTTACTTTTAAGAATTCATCTAAACCCTTTTTGAAACTGTCCACTGTTCCTGCTGTAACCACGTCCTGAGGAAGTCTAGTCCACAGATTCACAGTTCTTACAGTAAAGAAGCTTTGACGCTTCTGGAGACTAAACTTTTTCTTCTTCAGCCGGAGGCAGTGCCCCCTTGTCTTTTGAGCACATTTTACATGGAACAGCTTTTTGCCGTATTTTTGTATGGCCCATTTATATACTTGTGCAGGTTAATCATGTCCCCCCTTAGACGTTTCTTCTCAAGACTAAATAAATTCAATTCTTTTAATCTTTCATACCCCTTATAATTTTAGTCGCTCTCCTCTGTACTTTTCCAGCTGCAGCGCATCCTTTCTATGGACTGGTGCCCAGAACTGGACTGTGTATTCCAGATGAGGCCGCACCAGCGCTTTGTAAAGTGGTAGTATTACATCCCTGCCCCTCGTTTAATGCATAACAATATCCTGGTGGCCTTAGAAGCAGCTGATTGACGTTGTATACTTTAATTTAATCTACCATCCACAAGGACACCCAAATCCTTCTCTATAAGTGACTCTCCCAGTGCTACATCACCTAGAACATATGAAGCACAGAGATTATTACTACCAAGATGCATTACTTTACATTTGTCCACATTGAACCTCATTTGCCAAGTTGATGCCCAATCACTCAGTGTTCAAGTCAACTTGTAGTATATGGACATCTTCCATAGACTGTACAGTTCTATCTTAGTGTCATCTGCATAAAATAGATATGGTGCTATTAATCCCGTCCTCAATATCCTTAATAAATAAATAAATTAAATAATAAAGGGCAGCACTGAACCTTGGGACCATTCTGAATAGGAATCATTGACCACAACTCTGTGGACACTCTCTGTCCTTCAGACAGTTTTCAATCCAATTACAAACTATACTTTCCAAGCCAATAGACCTTACTTTACTTATTAAGCGTCTATGAGGGACAGTATCAAAAGCCTTTGCAAAATCCAGAAACCCTACATCCACAGCCGCCCCTATGTACAGGCTACTACTCACCTCCTCATAGAAACAAATCAGGTTAGTCTGACAACTTCGTCCTTGGTAAACCCATGCTGGTTATCACTTATAATATTATTTATAGTCACATACTCCTGTATATAGTCCCTTTTAAGATTCCTTCAAACATTTTCCCCACAACAGAAGTTAAACTAACTGGTCTATAATTACCTGTGGAGGACCTCGATCCTTTATTGAATATGGGCACCACGTTTGCCTTGTGCCAATCGATTGGCACTGTACCAGTCCCTAGAGAATCCTTAAAAAATATAAACAGGGGCACAGTAATGACTGAACTGAGCTCTTTAAGCCCTCTTGGGTGTAATCCATCTGGACCCGGAGTTTTGTTCACATTTACCCTATTTAACTTCTCTTGGACCATATCTACAGTTAGCCAATTGAGTATATCACTGGATGCGCTAACAGCCCTGGCATCACAGATATCAGCTCCTTTCTCTTCTTTTGTATATACAGAGCTAAAAAACCTGCTCAGACCTAGGTTTTTTAGCATTTATATATTTAAAAAACTTTTTGGGATTTGTTTTGCTTTCTTTTGCTACCTGCTGTTTGTTTGTATCTTTGTTAATTTTATCTCCTTTTTGCAGATTTTATTATGCCCTTTGTAATCTTCAAACGCTACAGCTGACCCCTCAGATTAGTATTTTTTAAATGCCCTCTTTTTGTCTTTTATTGCTCTTTTTACAGTAGCTGTAAGCCATGGGGGGTTTAATTTTAGCCGTTTATACTTGTTACCAAAAGGGATACATTTGTAGTGCAATTACTCAATGTGGATTTAAAGCTCTCCCATGTATCCTCTGTATTATTATGTGACAGTAGCTGCTCCCAGTCCATGCCCTGAAATGTTGCCCTCAACCCAGGGAAATTAGCTTTTTTAGAATTTAGTGTCTTTGCTCTGCCTGACAGTTTGCTTTTTATAGTTTAGGGGGAATATAATTATATTGTGGTCATTATTACCTTGTGTTTCTCGAAAAGTAACATTACCAACAAGCTCTGCATCATTAGAAATTACCAGATCCAACAGAGCATTGCCCCTACAGTAGTTGTTGGCTGAATGATTGTTCGGCCAACAGGTCTCTCTCCTGGCTTCCTCATACACATACATGTTCTGCTCAGCTGAACGTGTCTGTGTATGCTATGGGGACAGTGGATAAAGCTGCTGTCAGACGGTTGTGGCAGTGGCTTATCCTCGGAGAGCAAAAGGATTGGGTGAAAGTATTGATCGCGTCTGATCCTTGTCTCCCCCAAAAGATAATGTGAAGTGTGAAGGCCAAACCCCTGGTTTGGTCGAAAATTTATAATGTGTATGGCCAGCTTTAGGCTAGGTTCACATGAATGTTGCTTTTCGGTTTTTCGCACTAGATCCTGAATATGCCAGATAGCAACGTCTCCCATTGAACCCCATTGACAATAATGTGGTCAGTAAGGTATACATTAGTAACAGAATCTTCACTGTGAACCTCGCCTAACTACTTACAATTCTAGCATAAGCTTGTTCTACGCATTAGATAAAAGTTGACTCTCTGGCAGTGGAAACAAGTATTCCAAGCCAGTCTCCCATACTGGTATTTGCCAGGCCTTTTGGAGGGTTGTCCCATTTTTACTATTGATGACCTAGGTCCTCAATATCAGATCGGCAGGTGACTCCAAACTTGTAATTACACCTGCTCACCATTGCCATTTCTGCAGCGAGCAGGTAAACCGAGCAGAGAAGGTATACCTGTGGTAAATCCTGATGCATTGAGACTAATTTTATCTCCTGTTCAATACTAAGGAAATGCTGAAAACATGACTAGTTTACCCTGCAAAAAGAAGCCCTCACAGAGCTCTGTATATTGAAATAAAAAAAGTTACGGTATGTCTGTCTATGGTGATTGATGCAAAGAAAAAAAAAAGTTTTGTGAAAGATTTTTAGCAAGCATAATAAAAACTTTATAAATTTGATATTGCAGAATAAAGTTGTCATATCATTTTTAGTTCACAGTGAACACTTGTTTCCTGTTTTCCAGTAGAAACGTAGGTAAAATACAGTGCCATTAAAAAAAATACCTAAGTGTCCTGAAAAAAAACAAGCCCCTATGTCACTACGTGAATAGAAAATGAAAAAACAAAATATGGCTCTTGGAAGGCGGGGAAAGAAACACAAAAAAAATAAAAAAAAAAATTGGACCGAGTCCTGAAAGGGTTAAGGCCTAGAAAATACCAGCATGGGAGAGACTGGCTGGGAATCCTTGGTCAATGAACATTCTAAGGCTACTTTCACACTGGCGTTTCTGGGTCCGCCTGTGAGATCCGTTTCAAGGCTCTCACAAGCGGCCCTAAACAGATCAGTTCAGCCCCAATGCATTCTGAATGTATAAGGATCTGTTCAGAATGCATCAGTTTGCCTCCATTCAGCCTCCATTCCGCTCTGGAGGCGGACACCAAAACGCTGCTTGCAGATGTCCGTCTGACGAAACTGAGCCAAACGCATCCGTCCTGACTTACAATGTAAGTCAATGGGGACAGATCCGTTTTTACTGACACAATATGGTGCAATTGAAAACGGATCTGCCTCCCATTGACTTTCAATGTAAGTCAAAACGGATCCATTTGCATTATCATGTTCATGGTAATGCAAACGGATCCGTTCTGAATGGATACAAGCATTTGCATTATAGGTGCGGATCCGTCTGTGCAAACCAGACGGATCCGCACCTAAACGCAGGTGTGAAAGTAGCCTTAGCTGCATGTGCCTGCACTTGTCAGATCACAGACATTACACAGCTTAAAGAGGTATTCTGGTTTTAATGATTACATTTATTTATAAGGGAATAGAATATTGAACAATTTTCTGATATACATATATTTGAAATATTGCTTGCAGACCTTTATTTTATCCGTACAGTATCCTCTCTCTAAAGGAAAAAATGGTATGGCCTATTTTAGTCCTGTAAAATACATCCAATAATGTGATCCTCACATTTGTCATGTAATCTAGTTTTCAGTTAACTGCCCAGGTATCTAACAGGTAAAAAGTAGCGGAGAGAATATATATATACACACATACACTAAACTTTTTTAACACATGACATCACTTAGAGATAGGCAGCCATTTTACAAATCACCTAGAGACAGGCACACAGTGATGTTAATGTAATAACCACAATAGAAATCTTGATCCCACCAGTAGTTCTACTTACTTATCAACAAAATTGTCCCATGTGCTGGTCCACCACATGTATGTCATGTTTCTGTTGGATGTATTACGTAGGACTGAACTATAGACATGAACGATAAAATTACTCTGCCTATATGGGTCAACTGCCTGAAGAAAGGTATATATGCAGAATTTTAAATACATGTATATTAGAAAAGTGTATGATTTCCTATTGTTTAAACAATTAAAATAAAATAAATACCAGTATACCCCGTTAAGACTTGGCATGCACCAGCATGGGAGACTGGCTAGGAATTCTAGATACCTTTGACTCACTGGCAAGGCTGGTTTTCATTTGTTTAGCTGCAAAAGTTGACTGAACCTAGTGATTCTCTCAGGGTAAGTAAGCTGATGATAGAGGTGTCTGATGTTTGACAGTGGATTTCCTTTGAAATAAACATACATCTACTCTTTATGGCAGAGTTGGGAGAAACATTTACTGATTGCCCTTTTTTATATGGCTTGCTTTACAGTACTGCTTTGCCAGGGAATTCGAGATGTATTACAGCCCCGCCTGTTTGTTGATTCATTTTTTTTGGGGGGGTTTTCACCTATAGTTTTGCTTTGTAAAGGGTAACATTTTGGAGGATCTGGGTCCTCTCATAGCTAGACCAATGCTCATACCATTTGTAATACTTTAAAGGTAATCTGTCTGGTCATTTTACCATTGTAAACTGCCACCATACTGTAATAGATGACCTGACAGTGTTTCAAACATGCCCTTGTGTGTGTGTGTGTGTGTGTTTTCCTTTCCCCAGTCTAGTCTGTGGACCAACAATCGGGACAATAATCCTAGCAGCAGTCGTTTCCAATAATTGCTGCTGATCACCCAGTGATCCAGCAAATGCGCATTCATTGGGTGAACAAATTGATTATGCTGGTCCCCATAGAGTGGAGATGATTGCCGTCTGTAAATGCAGCTCTCGTCTCCTCCGAAAAACAAGCAGTTATGAGGAACCAAACTATTCATTATTAATAACTACCTGCTGAGTCGGCTTGTGTAAAGGGGCTTTTAAGCACCAGCTCGTGTCTGAGATTTGAAGGAGCCTGGTGGTGAGAACCGTGGCTAATGTGGTATCAATTAAAGACTAGAGAGAGAAAGTTGGACAGTATGAATGTCCACTTGATTCTTCGTTGGTCATTGGCATACGCTATGCGACACTTTACAGATTTATTTATCTCTTTTGCTACATCTGAAAAATCATACAAGGGCATGTTTGGAAAGATTGTCAGGTCATGATATTGTTCTTATGCACTATCCTATCATTAAGGGCTCATGCACACGACTATGTGCGGGCCGGGCCCATCCTACGCACCACAAGTTGCAGTCCGCCATGCACGGGCACCGACCGCAGGGCCACAGCATGCGAATCGCGGACCTATTTACTTGAATGGGGCCGCGATCCACATCAGACGGTCTGCACTCCGTAGTGCTTCTGTGGGGTTCCGTGCCTCCGTTCCGCACCGACCTTCCGGATTGCAGACCTATTCAAGTGAATGGGTCCACATCTGTGATGAGGTGCCATAACGGTCAGGGACTGTATTTTGCGGACACGCAATACGGCGGACGGTCGTGTGCATGAGGCCTAAAAGACATTTATGAGAGGACATAAAAAGGTGTCCTTGGCAGTGATGACCTCACAAATGTAAAGGCGACCATATATATTCATCAACTCAGCCAGACAATGGCTCCGCCGACAACTCCCTCGTCAACTGCTCGACAATGGGGAGAGGGGAGAAAGTCTCTGCCCGGCCCTTTTGGTGGCGGCTTATTGCACAACATCCCTGTTGTCTCTCTTGTTGGCACATTTAAACGTCAGGAGGGATTGGAGAAAGTATTATGACTCGAGGTATATTTGAGACTTGATGGCTAAAATCCACAAGCGTTTACATGTGAATACTGTGGCAGATTTGCCCCATCAATTTTTGCAAACAACTCGATAGCAAAATACTTAAAGGGGTTGTCCGGGACCAAATGTAAAAAAAAAAAAAAAAAAAGTTTACTGACAATACATGTACATGTACCGTAAATAAAGTTGCCTCCATATATTTTCTGCTATTTTCGCCACTTCTATGTGGCTCCAACGGTCCCCCACTCATTGTTTATATATCTGTTTATCTTTCCCTAACTTCCGGCTGCACTGCCCTGTGGGTCCTGGGGCAGCGCGGCATCAGGTGGTTACAGCTGTCTCTCTGATCCGCTGTAACGCCGCCTCTCATCAATATTCACCTCCATTCATTTTAAAGCTCCTTGTCAGGGGACGTCACCGGACTGGAGGGGCGGGGCTTAGTGGGATGTCGGCCAGTCTAGTTACCGCCCCTCCATCACCTCTGCATAAATTACTTATGCTGCCAGTGGCGTCACCGGGCTCCCTGAGCAGCGGAAGAGGAAGCTTAGCTTGCCTGCAAGGGACCTGGTACGTCAATGAGGCGAAGAAAACAGTAACTTTCAGCATTGAATTTCAAAAATGAAAATGGGGCTGCAGAAATCAGCGCCAAAGTTACTACATGCTTGTATGTAATGTGTACTATTTATGTGTACACATTGTGTACAAGTACACACTTGTACTATTAGAGCAATGTCCCCAATCCCCGACAACCCCTTTAAGACAGCTTATACATTAAGGAACAGAAGTATTTGACCACCCTGTGATTTTGCAAGTTCTCCCACTTAGAAATCATGGAGGGTTCTGAAATTCACATTGTAGGTGCATCCCCACTCCGAGAGACGGAATAAAAAAAAAATTCATGAAATCACATTGTATGATTTTTAAAGAATTTGTCTTGCATAAGTATTTGAACACCTGAGAAAAAGCAGGAATTCTGGTTCTCAAAGACCTGTTACTGTGCCTTTTAAAAAGTCCACCTCTACTCCACTCATTAATCTAACTTAGTAGCACCTGTCTGAGCTCTTTAAAGACACCTGTCCACCCCACTGTCAGTCAGACCCTAACTACTACCACGGACAAGACCAAAGAGCTGTAAAAAGACACCAGAGACAAAATTGTGGACCTCCACAAGGCTGGAAAGGGCTACAGGGCAATTGCCAAGCAGCTTGGTGAAAATAGATCAACTGTTAGAGCAATTGTTAGAAAATGGAAGAGGCTAAAGACTACCGTCAGTCTCCCTCGGACTGGGGCTCCATGCAGAATCTTACCTCGTGGGGTATCACTGATGATAAGAAAGGTGAGGAATCAGCCCAGAACTACAAAGGAGGAGCTGGTCAATGATATGAAGAGAGCTGGGACCACAATTTCAAAGGTCACTGTCGGTAGAACACTACGCCCTCATGGTTTCAAATCATGCATTGCACAGAAGTTTCCCCTGCTCAAGTCATCACATGTCCAGGCCCGTCTGAGGTTTGCCAATGACCTTCTGGACGATCCAGAGGCGGCATGGGAGAAAGTCATGTGGTCAGATAAGGCCAAAGTAGAACTTTTCGGTCTAAACGTCACTCGTCGTGTTTGGAGGAAAAAGAAGAAAGAGTTGCATCCCAAGAACACCATCCCTACTGTGAAGCATGGGGGTGGTAACATCATGCTTTGGGAGTGCTTTTCTGCGAAGGGGACGGGATGACTGATGCACTGTATTAAGGAGAGGATGAATGGGGCCATTTATTGTGAGACTTGAAGCAACAACCTCCTTCCCTCAGTCAGAGCATTGAAGATGGGTCGTGTCTGAGTCTTCCAACATGACAACGACCCGAAGCACACAGCCAGGATAACCAAGGAGTGGCTCCGTAAGAAGCATATCAAGGTTCTGGAGTGGCCTAGCCAGTCTCCAGACCTATATCCAATAGAACATCTTTGGAGGGAGCTGAAACTCCGTGTTGCTTAGTGCCAGCCCTGAAACCTGACAGATCTAGAGGAGATGTGTGTGGAAGAGTGGGCCAAAATCCCTGTTGCAGTGTGTGCAAACCTGGTCAAGACCTACAGGAAACGTTTGACCTCTGTAATTGCAAACAAAGGCTTCTGTACCAAATATTCACACTGATTTTATTAGTTGTTCAAATACTTGTGTTCAGCAGTGCAAGACAAATATATTCTTTAAAAATCGTACAATGTGATTTCCTGATTTTTATTTTTAAATGGGAATGCACCTACAATGTGAATTTCAGACCCCTCCATGATTTCTAAGTGGGAGAACTTGCAAGGATGTTCAAATACTTCTGTTCCTCACTGTCTAGAGCAGGGTGTTGAATTGAAAATCCGTTGCATTTCCTGATAATCTGCACATATTATTTTATGCTACATGAATACAGTGATTTTGTATAACTCCATCCATTGTACTGTATATATGTTGCAGATTTCCGTGTGAAATCCATGCCAAACACGTTATAAGTTTCCTAAATGGTGCATAGGGCAGCTTGAATTATACTGCTCTGTGAGGGACAGTATGTTCAGGCTGCTCTTTGTAGTTGGTTGCCTTTTCTAGGCTTGAAGGCTGGAGGATTCCTTGGAATATGTCTGTCAAAATTTGTCAGTGACCGAGCTAGCTTTATTACCGTAATATACTTTTATGCAAGTGCATCAAATAGAAGAAGAGCTTGGTTCTTTCTTTCAGTTTGCATACAGATAGCAATTTCGTTATCAAAATGGGTGTTCAGTTTACAGTCAGCTTTTATGACAGTAATGGTCTAATGTTATAAAAAATATGCCTATATAAACCATCCAATTCAGACAGGACAACAACTTGGAACATCATGTTCAACACATGAATGTTTGCCTGCAGGGTTCAGATGTAACAGACAAATATAGATCCATCTGATATAGAAGTCTCCACTGGCGGATTGGTACATGGGCCAAAGTCTGACCTTTTTTCTCTCTACTTGGCACCAGTGACATTTGAGCTCTCTGCCAATGCTATTACTGCCTGTTCTCTTAAAGGCAGTTCAGCTGTTCTTCTTGACTTCAGTGTTTCTGATGGCATAACCTTTTGGCCAGGAGATTGAGACTAATTTAGACCTAATTAACTAACCATTTACTAAGTAATGATTTTACCCACTTATTCCTTGTATAAGTATCTTGTTTCTAGTTTTTGACTGTTTTCGGAGAAGGCTCAGAGGTTTGGGGGGGGGGGGCAGGGGGAGCTATGAAGTGCTAGACCATTGTACCTTTTAGTGGGGAAAAACAATATAGTGGCGTTTTGCTATAATGTAGGTTATATTACCTTTAATTATTACTACTTGTGCTCGGATCGGCAACCGTTGGTACCTATCCTATTCTACCTAACTAAGCAGTAGTGTGAGTGCCGGAACTGCTAAAAATAGGGCAGGCTAAAGGGGCCCACCCTAGTAGAGAGTGCCTATGAAAGAGGGTGGGGTGAGACGCCCAGTCGTGGTTCTGTTGATGACCCTGCAGGTATTTTATGCAGGTAACCTCGCCTCCCCTCGCACAAATCCGGCTAATTAATTAGCCTATAACTTGTTCTCTGATCGGCAAACGTTGGTACCTATCCTATTCTACCTAACTAAGCAGTAGTGCGAGTGCCGGAACTGCTGAAAATAGGGCAGGTTAAAGGGGCCAAAAATAACGGACCATAGATTGAATTAACTTATCTATTAACATAAATTAGTCCACCAATTTCCGAAAAGCTTCTGACCTCTCTACATAAGGATCTGGTATATAATAGGTATAACATGATGATTTCCATCAGCCTAACCTTTTAATTACATGCACATTATTCTTTGAAGCCACGGAGGCAGCACCAATACGGAACGAGTGGCCGGTTATTGATTGGGGGACAGTGCCGGAGCTAGCTAGCAAGATGCGGATGTATTTCAAGAAGGGCTCTGTCCCAAGTCTAAGCAAAGGAGAATCACTGGAGACAGACTTGTTTAAACGCATCCATTTATGCAGAACCTTGACCGGACACTATTCAGTATTGGTGGGAAAATATGTGACTTCTACAGAATTCCCCGGCCGCGAGGTTTTGGTGGAATACAATGCGAGTATATAACACGTGCCGTTCCACACCAATTGCCCCTTGCGCAGGAAGCACTTGCCTGGACCGGCAGAAGTAAACTCTCCCGGCCAGAGAAATCCATAGAAAGCCAAATACATTGCCGTCTTAATCAGTAAGCTGATGTACTTGCCGAAAGGGTACTTAAGCAAAGAATCCGACAATAACTTGAATAATTTTCCTGATACTGGCTGCCGTGCCAGTCGAGTCACCGCAGAAGCCCTCTGAATTCCTCTTAACAGAGTTCTAACAGGATGGGCAGAAAATAATGATGGTTGATCTTGCATGTACCAATGATGTTGTATCCCGGCGATGTACAACTTAATGGTGCTGGGTGCCAACTTAAAGTTAGAGTGGCAAAAAGCAGCAAAGGCTAATAGGTACCGTATTTTTCGCCGTATAAGACGCACTTTTTTCCCCCCAAAAGTGGGGGGGGGGGGGAATAGCAGTGCGTCTTATATGGCGAATGTAGCCGATTTTGCCTAGTTTTCAATGATACACCCGCCGCGATGCCGTGCGGCGGGTGTATCAGCAGTGAGGGAGGAGGGGCTGGGGGCGGCATCTGCATTTATAATGACAGCGGGGCCCGTGCAGTGACTGTATTCTACTACACGGGCCCCGCTTACTGTATAATCATATCCCTAATAGTTAATTGTTGTGTGCACTGCATGTAAAAGCATAATGAGCGATAATGATGAGCGCTGTCTATTACTTACAATTAGAAGCGCTCGCCGTTCGGAGCAGGAGAGAGGAGGGTTAGAGGCAGGCCGGGAGGACGGGCGCTGGCAGTGTGAGTCATACGTCACGCGCCTGCGCCGCCCACTTTATGAATGAAGCAGGCGCCGTGGGCGCATGACGGATGACTCACACTGCCAGCGCCCATCCTCCCGGCCTGCCTCCTCCCTCCTCTCTGCTCCGAACGGCGAGCGCTTCTAATTGTAAGTAATAGACAGCGCTCATCATTATCGCTCATTATGCTTTTACATGCAGTGCACACAACAATTAACCATTAGGGATATGATTATACAGTGAGCGGGGCCCGTGTAGTAGAATACAGTCACTGCACGGGCCCCGCTGTCATTATAAATGCAGATGCGACCCCCACCCCCATTATAAAAGCAAATGCGACCCCCACACTTATGGAGGGGATCTGTGGATGACACATAGCATAAGATGCTATATATGGGTCATCCACAGATCCCCCCCCCATAACTGTCATACACAGATCCTCATAACAGTGCCATCCAGAGAGGATCCCCCATAAGTGTCACCCACAGATCCCCCATAAAAGTCAGTCACCCACAGATCCCCCATAACAGTCCGTCACCCACAGATCCCCCATAACAGTCCGTCACCCACAGATCCCCCATAACAGTGCGTCACCCACAGATCCCCCATAACAGTGCGTCACCCACAGATCCCCCATAACAGTGCGTCACCCACAGATCCCCCAGAACAGTGCGTCACCCACAGATCCCCCAGAACAGTGCGTCACCCACAGATCCCCCAGAACAGTGCGTCACCCACAGATCCCCCAGAACAACAGATCCCCCATAACAGTGTGTCATCCACAGATCCTCCATAACAGTGCATCACCCACAGACCACAATTAGTTCAAAAGCGCACCTTTTGGTTCAAAATTTTTTTTTTTCTTATTTTCCTCCCCAAAAACCTAGGTGCGTCTTATATGCCGGTGCGTCTTATACGGCGAAAAATACGGTAAGTAATGGGCCCTTCTCCTGCTGGTGGGTGTGAAACTTTAAAGCTGTTAAATAAGGTCCATGCAGTCTTGTATATTCTGAGAGTATTCCTGGACAGGGATTGGGTCATCAAGGACCTGGCTGTAGCAGGATATATATCTAGACCATTGTTAACTGATTATAGTGGGGAGTTGCTGACGGAACCCGATCTTCCCCCGGAAATACCTGAAAAGCGTTTGAAAATGAGTCTGGAGAAAGCGTCTGCTGTGGTGTTGCGTTGCCCGCTGATATGAGAACAGATAAAGTGGAAATTGTGCTGCAATGAGAGCTAGACAAACCACCTAAGGTATGACATAATGTGTCTGGAACTCGACCTCCCCTTCATCAAAATTTCAGACACAGCTAGATTATCGGTCAGGAATAGCACTGTCTGATCCCCCTACTGTTCTCCCCATACTTGTGCGGCCCCCACAATAGGGTAAATCTCAAACAGCAATGAACACTGAGTGAACCCTGGCACTTGCCTGACCTCCTTTGGCCAGGCACCTGCAAACCAATGGCTGCGAACCCAACCGAGGATGAGGCGTCAGTGTGGACTATGAGGGAAAGATTAGTCACAACTGGAACGAAAAAGGAGACTCCATTCCATTGAGACAGGAATCTATCCCACATATCCAGATCGGCCAAAGCCTCTAGGTCTAGATGCACCGTACTTCCCTGCTCCTGAGCTTGGGGAAGCAGATTGAGAAGTCTGGAAATGAAAGATCTCCCCTGGGGAATAATGCGCAGTTGGAAAATTCAACGTACCTAAGAGAGATTATAGCTCTGCCTTGGTTGTAACTCTAACCTGAGTGAAACTATGCACCACCTCCCTAATCCTGTGGAAGAGTGGCTTGCATATTAACAGTGTCGAGACTAATTCCGAGAAAGGTGATCGAAGTACTAGGACCCTCCAACGTATGAGGAGCTACAGGCACACCGAGATCTTCAAAGACTGTCTGTAATACTTGTAAATCCTGGGGAACTACTGTTGGGGGTTCTATTAGTAGGAAGTCATCTAGGTAGTGGATTACATGGTTGACACGAAAGGTATTTCCCAGAACCCAAGGAAGGATGCTGGCGAATTGGTCAAAGATCCAAGGGCTGGACTTTGAACCAAATGTGAGTTTGTTTGCAAAATAATAGTGCCCCAGCCACTTAATGCCATGCCACCGCCACAATTCGGGTTGAATTGGGAGTAGTTTAAAAAGTGTCTGTTATGTCCGGCTTTGCCAGCCAAATGCCTTGCCCGAGACTAAGTATGACCTGTATGGCTTCATCAATAGATGTATATTTCATGGTAAATTCTGTAGATGAAATAAGTGAATTTAAACTTGGGATTTGTAATGAATGTGGGCTGACAAGTCGTAGATTAATCTTTTTTTTTAATTATTGAATTTGCCCCGGTTACACCTTCTACAGGGTTCACTCTCCAATTGTCATATGGAGGTTGCGAGGCTGGTCCAATCATGTAGCCTCTGTCTAATTCTGACTGTACCAGCTGAGATATTGCCTCGGGATCTTTGACTGCTGATTAATAAATTTTGCACTCATAATTTGACTGTGGGAGGGCCAGCAGACCTGTGTGAAAACCTTCAGCTAGACTTTTGAGTACATATTGGACGCGGGCAGGCTCCGGGTGGCCGTCCAATAATATGCTCAAGAGATCTATGTTAACTATGCTTAGTCATGCGGGGTTGTTACCTTTTTGTGGTCGTGTGTTAAGAGGATGGACCCTGAAACATATTGCACACAAATGTAACAACCTGCATTGGCTATAATGACAAGCCGCATAATTGAAATTATTGCAAATTTGTGATTTGCCTAAGTATTTGATTGGCCGACTCAGCTTGTCTAAAACCGACGTGGTTCTGCTAGTTGAAGGGGCGGGGGAACTCTTGGGTTTTGTTTCTGTGGGGTTATTAATATTGGAACACCATTCTGCCGTATGAGAATATGAATTACACACTGTACATGACTGTGCTTTGAGCCCTGCAAATGTTAACAGAACAGTTCAGTATTGAGGTTCGACCAATCAATCGTATGTTGAAATTGCGCAAGCGCGGCTGCAGCTTTGGCTGAAAATGAACGGTGGTAGTCATAGAAAGCTGTTCCACCATACTTTTGACCTAACTCTACCACCTTATACAAGTATAGGTCCAATTCTTCCCTTCTATGCGGGCTCACAGTGCAAATAACGGCGCGATAAAGGCTAAATGCCAGGACGAATTCTGCTATGCTGAGTTTCCTATCCAGTCTTACATCCACTGATACCTCCCCACATGTAATGGTTTTGTTATCTGGGGCTTCATGTGCTGCTATAAGTAATGATGCTAGATTTACGTCTTTGCCTTTGATGATATCCTGACGAATATTTGCTGGGATAAAATGAGAAGGTGCAATAGATGGAGTAGAACCAGACCCACCAAAAACATTGGACTGCTTACTGGTAGATGCGGCTGGTCTCTGAGATGCAAGGCCAGATACCGCTGAGCTGGCTTCAACTGTCTCCAGCCTAGCCTGGAAACCTGCCATGGAAGATGCCATGGTATTAATGACCACATGTAACTGGGTGATTGATGACTCGATCGTATCCAAACCGAAGGGTTCCTGATTTGAAGCAGCCATGTTTTCGCAGAGGAGATGGAAAAGTTCCGCTTTCCTAGCCGAAGCTGGTTACGGAATCCCTCTCCGCAATAGTTCGGCCGTTATCTTGGGAACAGTCCATGATCTCAGTGATGGGATGATTGCAAATCCATGCTTCCGCTGGATGAGGATTGGTCCTCGGCGAACTCCCGAGACATAACTAGTAAGAGAATTACAATTAGAATTATAATAGTTGGGTGTAGATCATGGTTACATGCTGCCCAACACCAGTATAGCACTCAAGTGTTACTGCAATCCAACTGATGGTGCGTGATGAACCAACTACTGCTTCACCACCAACACACGTGTTGCACATGACATGCGGCGGTGAGATACTACCGTGGCCTGACATAGGGGGCAACCCCCCCTTCCTTCTCTGGCTAAACTGGTCTGGCGGACCAGTTAGTATGAGCCTGATGTCGTGACAGGACTTGAATCGTATCTGTAGTCGTGACAGATTGGAGCACCCATGCCTGTAGACGTGTCAGGACTTAAATGAGTCTGTAGTCGTGACAGATGTGACAAATTTGGCCTGTAGAGGTGACAGGACTTATATCAGATTGTAGACATGACAGCCATTATTATGCAACCTGTAGTCGTGACAGGATTTAAATTCGAGTCTGTATACGTGATAGACATGGAAATGCTTCAGAATATACCATGAGTTGATTAACTCTGCTATAATGTACAATTACCCTAAATCAAACGTAGTTAATATGAATAAGTGTATCGAAATTTTATCCTGTAAGTCGTGACAGGATGGTAGGGTAACTGATTAAGTTGATCCAATTCTAACCCAATAGACCCATCGCCGTGTGACTTAGTGAGACCCCAACTGGTGAAGGCCAGTAACTAACCAAGAAACAACTATACCTGCCCTCGGATCCTAACGTAGACGAGCTTCCGTAATACCAAGGTGAACCCTATATGAAGATCCCACGTTCTTGTCCTATTGGAGTGCCAATATGCTAACGTTCAATGTATACAGGATACCGTACCGCTACAGGATCACCTTGCGTGACTACCTGAAGTGCCGCTGTTCTGGCTGCGCTCAAATCTACTGCAATCCCCAGTGCCTTGGACGAACCGGTAGTGACGCGAGACACCCAGTCGTTGTTCTGTTGAGGATCCTGCAGGTATTTTATGCAGGTGACCCCGCCTCCCCTCGCACAAATCCGGCTAATTAATTATTGGAATGGAATTAAATGAAACTTTCTATGTGTGAATGTAATGATGATATATATATATAAGTGATTACAATTTTAGAGCCAAAAGATAAGTTTATTAGGGAAAACTATAAAATTGAAAGGAAGCTCTAGTACCCTGTTGGGCCGCCTCTACCCTGCATTGTAAGTCATGGCGGCATATAGGTTCTGTATGGTATCCTGCGGCACATTTGCCCACAGATGTTGCAGCTGAGACTGTAGATCCTTCACTCTCGTAGGTTGCTGAAGCCAGTTAGAAGCCCTGTAATTTTTTTATCTGGGCTCGTTATTTATATTTTTTACGAGTGTAGATTATATTTTTATGGAAGACCATTGGTGTTGTGTAAAACCCTATTGGAATCTCGAGCAGTGGAATGCATTCATGACCAAAAGTTTTGAGACTGATACAAATTTAGATTTTTCTTTTAGATGTTTCATTGAGCACTAAGGCCCCTTTCACACGAGGGAGTTTTCCACGCGGGTGCAATGCGTGACGTGAATGCATAGCACCCGCACTGAATTCTGACCCATTAATTTCTATAGGTCTTTGTACATAAGCTTTTTTTTTCATGCATCAGTTCGCAAAACGCAGCATGTTCTATAGAAAGCGTTTTTCACGCAGCCCTGACCCCATAGAAGTGAATGGGGCTTCAGTGAAACGTTTTTCACTGATGGTTGCTAGGAGATGTTGTTTGTAAACCTTAAGTTTTTTATCACGCGCGTGAAAAACACATAAAAAAACACATTGCACCCGTGCGGAAAAAACTGAACGCAGTCGCAGAGAAAACTGACTGAACTTGCTTGCAAAATGGTGCGAGTTTCACTGAACGCATCCAGAGCCAATCCGTATTGTTCGTGTGAAAGAGGCGCAAGAGTGTTGGCCCTTCTCTTTTAAAACTTCTGCAATTCTCTGTGGCATTCTGGATATAAGCTTCTGGGCCAAACCCATTCTTGCCTCTTCAGTGAGTGGAGTTTATCGCAATTTCAGTGTTTTTCGTTTGTCCGCCTACTATGTGAGGATTGACCACAGGTTCTAAGTGGTTATGAATTCTGGAGAGTTTCCTGGACACAAAAACAAAATTTCAATGTTTCGTTCATCGAGCCACTTTTGCCTTGGAACTTGTTGCTCCATCAAGCTGAAGAAAAAGCATTGTTTAATCACCAATTTGCTCCTGAAACATTGGGAGACGTTGCTCTTGGAGGAGGTTTTGATACCATTCTTTATTCATGGCAGTGTTCTCAGGCAAAATTGTGAGTGATATTACTGCAGAGAACAATTTTGTCAGGCTCTGTTTTCATCTAGGTATAATTTAGCAATCGCTGCATGATTAGACAATTAAAAAATAAAAGAAAAACTACTTTATTAGATTAATTTGAGAACAACGGTGGGATAATATCTTGTTTTTTCACAGGCAGATAGTGATCTGAATTAAAGAAATGGCAGTTATCGTCTCCTCCACCCACTACTGTTATGGTATATATGTGCAGTGTGGTGGGACGATACTGACATCACCCCCTCTGATTCAGATCAGCACAGATGCCTGGCAAATGGTATTAGAGCCTGGCATCTGTAAGATTAATGGGGGGCTACACAGGGGCCTCTTCTCCCTTTCTTGTGAAAAAGCACCTATGAGCAAGCCGAAGATAGGCTATGGTGAATCATAGCTAGCTAGACTCTAGGTATATATTTCATGGAGCCCCCTGTTTGTGCCTTTAGCTGTATCCGCAGGCTCGACCAGCACTCCATCCAAATGTGGGACACAGATCCCCTATTGTCAAGATTAGTGTGGGTCACAGAGCTTGGACCTTCATCAATATAACAGTTATCTCCTATCCAGTGATATGGGATAACTTGTTCTAACCGGCGTACCCCTTTAACCAGTTTCACTTCACCAAAAACCCTATTGAGCACTCTTGGAATGAATGATGATTACATACATTATTTATACAGTATATATGTTGTAATGCATGGTTGGTAGCAGGCTATGGGCACTGTTCGTGAACATGAGGCCTTATTTCAACTAAACCCAATTCTAATCTTTGCACAATCTTCCTGTATAATTGTCCAGTTTTTTATGACTTGAATGTCTAGTCAGAAGAGTTCCAGATGTTAGCTACCCTGTATCCATCACCACTGCACAGCTGTTTGTGTAAGAGGAATTGTCACTATTGTTATCAGCACTATCTCATGACATTATAGGTCGTGTTTTGAAGTAAAGTGCTCTAAGGACAATATGATAGCAAACGATGAAAGTTCACTTAATCTTCTTAGATTAGAAGTTTATAAAGATACATTTGTGCCAACGAAAACAGTGACCTAAATTTGCCTACTTGTTTGTTCCTGTCTGCAGACATGTTTGGAGATTGTTGGGCAAGATGAGGTGGAAATTCAGGAATAACTTGTCTTGAAAGGTGAATCTCCTACTTTACAGAGTAGACTCTCCGATTGGCAACTGTCAATCTCATCAGGCCCCAATTAATTCCCTTAAACTGGAAAAACACATTAGATAAGTATTCGTCAACCATCTAATGTGTATAGGGGCCTCCCTACTCTTAACACTCTTACTGTATAACATACAGTATATCAGGATAGATACGGATCAGGTAGTTGGATTTCAACATGTCTAATCCTTTTGTTCTTGGGGATATAGCCTACTGACTTATAGATGTATGGCCAGCTACATGAGCATTGTTTTTCACGCATCCGTTCTGCATTGCGTGAAAATCGCAGAATGTTCTATATTGTGCGTTTTTTTAAACAGTCCTGGCTCCATAGAAGTGAATGGGGCTGCATGAAAAACGCATTGGATCTGCAAGCAGATGCAATGCGTTTTTCACTGATGGTTGCTAAGAGATGTTGTTTGTAAACCTTCAGCATCACGCGCGTGAAAAAAAAAACGCATTGCACCCGCATGGAAAAAACTGAACAACTGAACGCAATCGCAGTCAAAACTGACTGAACGCATCCGGACCTAATCTGTCACTCTCGTGTGAAAGAGGCCTTAGAGTTGAGTATATTACATTATTTTCATTTTGCCATTTTGTGAACACTGGGGTTACATACAGAGTGCTGAAACGCTGTGGATTTGCAGCCACTGATTGGCTTGCGGCAGATTTGCCGAATTTTACAGTACTAGCGAAGTGGATGAGATCTTGTCCCTGCAAAAAAAATAATCTGCAGCACAAATAGACCAGCAATGCAGAATTTAAATCCACAACTTGTAAATTCATTCTGTGGATCCGCAGCAAAATCTGTGCAAATCTTCTTGTAACTCGTGCATATTTAGGTGCACACCCACAGGAAAATCCTCAGTGGATATGCCACTTCTTGCCCTGGATTTTAAACCTGTGGCCATATGAACAGCAACGTGAATCCAACGAAATGCGGCTGTCACATTGATTTTGACATAATACAAGTCGATGTTTGCATGTAAAAAGACACCATTCCCCAACATAAACAAGAGAAACCCTTTACTTGTAGGACGTGGTTACATACTTGTAGTTGTGTCCATGTGTCAACCTATCATGATTGGGGGGAAGAAGGATCTAGTCAGACATGGATACAATGATTTGGTCTTTCAAAAATGGAGTGCTTGTGTAAAGGTTAATGTTGTAATTATATCATAAACGGACATGTTAAAAATGTACTTCCTTACATGTCAGAATCACAGCCCACTAGAGGATCCTGTGGTTCTCTGGTAGGCCAGTCCAACCCTAAGGCTGGGTTCACACGGGCGTTGCAGGAAAAGGTGTGGATGCGTTGCGGGAACATGCACGATTTTTCCGCGCGAGTGCAAAACATTGTAATGCGTTTTGCACGCGCGTGGGAAAGATCGGCATGTTTGGTACCCAAACCCGAACTTCTTCACAGAAGTTCGGGATTGGGGTTGTGTAGATTGTATTATTTTCCCTTATAACATGGTTATAAGGGAAAATAACAGCATTCTTAATACAGAATGCATAGTACAATAGCGCTGGAGGGGTTAAAAAAAATAAAATAAAATTTAACTCGCCTTAATCCACTTGCTCACGCAGCCCGGCATCTCTTCTGTCTGTCTACTGTGCAGGAAAAGGACCAGTGGTGATGTCACTGCGCTCATCACATGGTCCATCACATGATCTTTTACCATGGTGATGGATCATGTGATGGACTATGTGATGACGGGAGTGACGTCACCACAGGTCCTTTTCCTGTACACAGCAAAGAAGAAGACCGAAGAGATGCCGGCTGCGCGAGCAAGTGGATTAAGGTGAATTAAATTATTTTTTTATATATTTTTTTTTTAACCCCTCCAGCCCTATTGTACTATGCACTCTGTATTCAGAATGCTATTATTTTCCCTTATAACCATGTTATAAGGGAAAATAATAATGATCGGGTCTCCATCCTGATCGTCTCCTACAACCGTGCGTGAAAATCGCACCGCACCCGCACTTGCTTGCGATTTTCACTCAGCCCCATTCACGTCTGTGGGGCTTGCGTTGCGTGATAAACGCACAATATAGAACATGCTGCAATTTTCATGCAACGCATAAGTGATGCATGAAAATCACCGCTCATGTGCACAGCCCCATAGAAATGAATGGGTCTGGATTCAGTGCGGGTGCAATGCGTTCACCTCCCGCATTGCACCTGCACGGAAATCTCGCCCGTGTGAACTCAGCCCAATTATCCACTACTTAACTTGTGAAGCAACCCACTTCTGGGTGAAGGTATATTTTTTGCCTTTGCAGAATTGTTCTCCCTCAGCATGGACCTACTATTTCTAAGTTCTGCTCCCCCACTAATTGTCAGTTTTTTGGAAAGTCCACAATCACAATGTCTTAAGTCTGTTCTCCTACTCAGCCATTATGCTATGCACAGTTGAGCCAATGCTAAAATTTTAGTTGTAGGGAGCATTCACGTCATTTGCTGTTCTAGAGGAAGACACAGATTGCCAATCTCCTGGAGGTTGTTTGTGAACGTAAAGCACAAAGTATTCCTGTCTCAAACAATGAAGCAATAGCATAAATGAAATATCCCTGCAGACATAATGTGTAGGAACTTGCAGATGTGGCAGCAAGCCAGTGACTCTGCAAAAACTTGTGATGTATGCTTGGCAGGACTTGTTTGTTCTGCATGAATGGTATAACATTTCTGCCTACATTGCACAGTGCTTGGAAAATAAAATAGCTGTCTGCATTTTGATATAAGCCTTGGACTTCCACAGCAAATACACATAGTTTTTTTCCCCCGATGTATATTGCTGCTGAGGAGCCTACCCTGAGTCAGTGGTCCCCAACCTTTTGTATCCTGAGAGCCACATTTGGCACTGACAGATGGTCATGAGCCACATTTAACACGATTATCATGCACATGTCCTATTCTAATTAAGTGGACTTGTGCACGATACTTGCCAGGCATTAGGTGGTTACCTCAGCAACTTTCCCACCCAGCATGCAGTAGTAGAGGCTCATCATGCCCAGCGTCACATCTACCTTTCATCTGTGGCTGTGCAGCTCCTGGAGGAGCAGGAAACTAGCTTGGATACTGTACATTTCAATGGAGGCCACTCAGATTCTCCTCTTTCAGGTGCCATTTTCAGGGGCATAGTGGACAAAAAGCCATACTCTGAGGATATGTTCTCGGCTAAAATCTGCAATTGACTTTAATGTAAAAAAATAAATAAAAAAAACTACCACCTTGTGCACACAGTGTAAAATGGTAGAGTCTTTGGGCCAGATTTATCATTAGCTCAAGTCAGAATAATGGAGTGAAAAAGTCGAGAATTTTTGCCCAATCGCTTAACCCCTTCAGGACGCAGGGCGTACCGGTACGCCCTATTTCCCGAGTCCTTAAGGACTCAGGGCGTACCGGTACGTCCTAACTTTAAATCGAGATTCCGGCGCCGCGGGGGTTAATCGGAACGGGATGCAGGCCGAAATCATTCAGCCGGCATCCCGTAACAACGCAGGGGGGGGGTCATTTGACCCCCCCCGTATCGGCGATCGCAGAAAACCGCAGGTCAATTCAGACCTGCGGTTTTCTGCGTATCCGGTCCATTCGGGTGTCCTGTGACCCGATGAACCGGAAAAACACTGTGATCGGTGGCGTGATTACACACCACCAATCACAGTGCGAAGATTTGCAGAGGCGGTGCTGGCCCTGGTGCTGAACACTGCTGTCCAGGGTGCTGATTGGTGCAGGGGAGAGAGGCGCGAGATTCAAACTTCCTGCGCTCCTCTCTCCCCTCCTCTTCCTGTTCTGCACAAGCACCCGGCAGCATCGTCCAGCACCAGCTCCTGTGTCCCCCTAATCGGCATCCATCACCATCCTGCACCCATCGCCACCCAGGTAGGTTAGTGTCAGTGAGGGAGAGGCACTGTTAGGCAGGGAAAGAAGGGAAAAGTTAGTTAGGAAAAAAAAAAAAAAGCACTTTTATTCAAAATTGATCCATCTATCAGACCCCAGACCCCCCCCCTGCCACTTGCCCCCCCCCTACCAGCCCCCCACCACCACCAGCCCCCCCCCCCCTCACCACCAGCCCCCTTACCACCACAGTTTTTTTTTTTTCTGCGTGCGCTGACTGGTCGGCACTTTTTAGCGTCCGTCCACTGTTAGCACATCGCCCGCCCCACCACCCCACCGCTGATCAGCGTTGTACCGCTGATCAACAAGTTTGAACTTTTTTTTTTTCCTAACACTTGCCCTTTTTTTTTTGCCTTTTTTTAGTACGCGAACACCCGTTGCCCCCACACACACGCACATATAATAAAGTTTTCCACACACGCACACACACCCATGGCCCGCCGGATGTTCTCGGCCGAGGAGGCATATGCCCAGATTGCCTCCGACTCTGAGAGCCCCAGTGAGGATGAGGATGACCCCACATTCCTTTTATCATCCGCATCCTCCTCATCATCATCGGATGACGATGAGCCACCAAGGCGGCGGAGACGCCGCCAGGCGGAGCCAGGGGCCCCACATTCTAGGGATCCTGTGGCCCACCCAAGTACGAGCCGCCCTGGGGTTCGTACTGGTTTCCCGGCCCACCAAATAAGTTCACCAGAGCCCCCTGCCGATGAACTTAGCTGGTGTCCCCCAGTGGACTTTGAGCCTGAGATTCCGGATTTTGCTGGCAATCCTGGAATCCAGATTCCCACAGTGGGGTTTACTGAAATAGACTCTTTTAGTTTTTTTTTCAGTAACCCACTGGTGAATCTGATGGTGGAGCAGACGAATCTGTACGCCCAACAGTTCGTCGCTCAAAACCCAGGCTCATTTTTGGCTAGACCCGGTGGCTGGACGCCGGTCAGTGCAGCCGAGATGAGGACATTTTGGGGCCTCGTGCTGCATATGGGTCTAGTCCAAAAACCCAGTGTCAGGCAATACGGGAGTGGGGACGTCCTATACCAGACCCCACTGTACAGTATGGTCATGACACGTCCCCGGTTTGAGGCCATCCGGAAATGTCTGCATTATTCCGATAATGCAGCATGTCCACCCCGAGGTGATCCTGCCTATGACCGGCTGTATAAGATACGGCCGGTCATCGATCACTTTGGGGCCAAATTCATGGAGGCCTACGTACCTGGAAGGGAGGTTGCAGTTGATGAGTCTCTCGTTGCGTTCAAGGGGAGACTCAGTTTCCGCCAATATATTCCCACAAAGCGGGCGAGGTATGGCGTGAAGCTATACAAAATTTGTGAGAGTACCTCAGGGTACACTTACAAATTTTGTGTGTACGAGGGGCGAGATTCCCGTATTCAACCCCCAGAATGTCCCCCCACTCTGGGTGTTAGCGGGAAACTCGTGTGGGACCTTATGTACCCACTGCTGGATAATGGTTACCACTTGTACGTGGATAACTTTTATACCAGCATTCCCTTGTTCAGGTCCCTTGCCGCCAGATCCACGTTCGCTTGTGGGACCGTGCGGAAAAATCAACGCGGCCTCCCTGCCTACCCCCTCCAGGTACCTATCCCCAGGGGTGACACCCGTGCACTTACCAGTGGAAACCTGTTGCTGGTCAGGTATAAGGACAAGAGGGATGTCCTTATGCTGTCCACAATCCACGGTAACAGCACCACCCCAGTCTCTGTGCGAGGTACCACGGCAACGGTCCTCAAGCCCGATTGTATCGTCGACTACAATCGGTATATGGGAGGAGTTGATCTCTCTGATCAAGTCCTCAAGCCATATAACGCCATGCGCAAAACCCGGGCATGGTACAAAAAAGTTGCGGTCTACTTGGTACAGGTTGCCATGTACAACTCTTTTGTACTATCCCGAAGCGCTGGCAGCACAGGGACATTCCTCCAATTCTATGAGGCAGTCCTCAAGGCCGTGATCTTTTCGGACCGGGAAAGAGCAGGCCGGAGTACCTCGGGAACTGGAGGCGCCCGGATCGTCCCTGGCCAACACTTTCCAGGTGTGGTCCCCCATACTGGAAAGAAGGGACGAACCCAAAAAAAGTGCAGAGTGTGTCACAGGAGGGGGATACGGAAGGACACCACCACTCAGTGCGACACGTGCCCCGATCATCCGGGCCTCTGCGTTATCGATTGCTTCAGGGAGTATCACACTTCCATGGAGTACTAAATTTTTATAATCCCCAACAGTTCACTAGAGAACATAAAACACTATGGCTCTCAGACTTTGGAGACATGGAAACAATTTTTTTTTCCCAAAAAAATATTAGTTTTAGTGCAGGCATCCTCAAACTGCGGCCCTCCAGATGTTGTAAAACTATAACTCCCAGCATGCCCAGACAACCTACAACCATCAGCAGGGCATGGTGGGAATTGTAGTTTTACAACAACTGGAGGGCCGCAGTTTTAGGATGCCTGCTTAGTGTCTCCAAAGTCTGAGAGCAATACATATTGGGCGTCGTCGCTATAAAAATAACTTTTGACCAAACGCCTCGGATGAACGGTGTTAAAAATATTAAATAAAAACGCTGCCAAAACACCCATTTTTGGCAAAATTTCCATTTGAATCCTTTTTGCCGGTAATAAAGCAAGGGTTAACAGCCAAACAAAACTCAATATTTATGGCCCTGATTCTGTAGTTTGCAGAAACACCTCATATGTGGTCGTAAATGGCTATATAGCCGCACGGCAGGGCATAGAACGAAGGGAACGCCATACGGTTTCTGGAAGGCAGATTTTGATGGACAGTTTTTTTTTGGACACCATGTCCCATTAGAAGCCCCCCTGATGTAGCCTAGACTAGAAACTCCAAAAAAGTGACCCCATCTAAGAAACTACACCCCTCAAGGTATTCAAAAGTTACTTTACAAACTATGTTAACCCTTTAGGTGTTCCACAAAACTAAATAGCGAATGTAGAAACAATTTTAGAATTAATTTTTTTTTTGTTACATTGCCTCAAAAAAGAGTAATATAGAGCAACCAAAAATCATATTTACCCCTAAAATAGTCCCAAAACAACAACCACCTTATCCCGTAGTTTCCTAGATGGGGTCACTTTTATGGAGTTTCTACTCTAGGGGTGCATCAGGGGGCTTGAAAGGGTACATGGTGTAAATAAACCAGTCCAGCAAAATCTGCCTTCCAAAAACCATATGGCGTTCCCCTTCTTGTTTGGCTGTTAACCCATTTTTTCCAGTAATAAAGTAAGGGTTAAAATGGAAAGTTTTCCAAAAAATATAAATTTCGAAATTGTTTCTCAGTCTGCCATTAACTCTTGTGGAACACCTAAAGGGTTAACAAAGTTTGTAAACCCAGTTTTGAATACCTTGAGGGGTGTACTTTCTTAGATGGAGTCACTTTTTGGGAATTTCTATTCAAGGGGTGCAACAGGGGGCTTCAAATGGGACATGGTATAAACAAAACCAGTCCTGCAAAATCTGCCTTCCAAAACCCATATGGTGTTCCCCTCCTTCTATGTGCTCCTGTTCGGCCAAACAGTAGTTTACAACCACATATGGGGTGTTTCTGCAAACTACAGAATCAGGGCAACCCATTTAGTGTTTTGTTTGGCAGTTAACCCTTGTTTTACTCCTGGAAAAAATAGATTATATTGGAAAATTTTTCCAAAAAATAGAAATTTTGAAATTGTTTCTCAATCTGCCATTAACTCTTGTGGAAGACCTAAAGGGTTAATAAAGTTAGACAAAACAGTTTTGAATACCTTGAGGGGTGTAGTTTCTAGAATGGGGTCATTTTTTGGAGGTTTCTATTATCTAAGCCTCACAATATGACTTCAAACCTGAACTGGTCCATAAAAAGTGGGATTTTGAAGATTTCTGAAAAATTTCAAAATTTGCTTCTAAACTTCTAAGCCTTGTAACATCCCCAAAAAATAAAATATCATTCCCAAAATGCTACAAACATGAAGTAGACATATGGGGAATGTAAAGTCATCACAATTTTTGGGGGTATTACTATGTATTACAGAAGTATAGAAACTGAAACTTTGAAATTTGCAAATTTTTCAAAAAAAATTGTAAAAATTGTATTTTTTTATGCAAAAAAATTAACTTTTTGGACCCAATTTTAGCAGTGTCATGAAGTACAATATGTGACGAAAAAACAATCTCAGAACGGCCTGGGTAAGTCAAAGCGTTTTAAAGTTATGAGCACTTAAAGTGACACTGGTCAGATTTGCAAAAAATGGCCAAGTCCTTAAGGTGAAATAAGAGTCCTCAAGGGGTTAAACTGCGGAAAAATGTGTGACTTTTTATTGGCTCTGCGCTATGCTCGCCAGTTTTCTGAAAGTGGGCGTGTTTTCTTATGTAAATGAATCTCTAGACAGATTTACTATTGCGACAATTTAAAAAGTCGCAAAATCACTTCAGTGTGGACCATGCTTATCGTATGTGACTTTTTAAAAGAACATGCGACTTTTTCTGAAAGACGTGCGACTTTTGTAAAGTCGCTTACTGACTGATAAATGTGGTTTGACGATAGCAGTTTATCACAGTCTTAAAGGGCTGATCATAAATCTGACTTAGGTAAAACTGACTTTAGCCATATGTGAAAGTGGAGTAAGCTGTCAGAGTAATGATAAATCTGGCCCTTTGTCGGTAGCTGATTTGAAAAACACTTGAGAAGCGACATGTTACTTCTTACAAGCAAATCTGATTGTGGATTCCATAGACGTTAATAGGGAAGCAGGAAAACTTCAACCAAAAACTCCTCTAAAAACAAATTACAAATCGGCCACCAAAAACAACCTGTTTTCGGCCATTGATCTGCTGAAAACATCCTGTTTTGGGGAGGGAGGGGGAAGGCGGGCAGCCAATGGCAAGTGGTGACAGGTACGAGCCTCCCTAGCATCGCGGGTGACACTAGGGAGGCTCGACCCCATCGCCGCCTGCCATTGGCTGCTCCTCCCCCCCCCCGACACCGGATATTTTCATCAGAAGCAGCAGCTGCTGTGTGAGGGGCCCAGCATGTGGGGGAGCATATGATAGTGTGGGGTGGATGAGTCATGGGGGACGAGCGCCTTCACCCAGACCTAACAGTTAGTTTAGTAATGTGGAGAGTGTCCTTAATACCGTATTTTTCGCCCCATAAGATGCACTCCCCACCCCCCCACCCCCCCAAAAGTGGGGGGGGAAAATCCCCCTGCGTCTTATGGGGCAAATGCTGCCATTTTAGATCGCAGTCTGCGATGCATCAGCTGGAGGGACCGGTGTCATGCAAATGCGGCGGGGCGGGGCGGTGCGGTCACTGTACTCCAGCCCCGCCGCTCACTCACTTCCTTAATGCCTAAACCTTTTATAATAGCTTTCATTGAAGTTCCGATCCCCAGCCCCATCTGTATTACTTACTAAATGTCCTGTAGCAGGGCGGGGGGCCGGCCGTAACTCACTGACGTCACGTGCCTGCGCAGCCTACTACATTCATAAAGTAGGCGGCGCAGGCACATGGTGTCAGTGAGTTACGGCCGGCCGCCCTGCTCTGCCTGCTACAGGACATTTAGTAAGTAGTACAGATGGGGCTGGGGATCGGAACTTCAATGCCATCCACAGATCACCCTCCCATAACAGTCCCATCCACAGATCACCCCCCCCCCCCATAACAGTGCCATCCACAGATCACCCCCCCATAACAGTGCCATCCACAGATCACCCCCCCATAACAGTGCCATCCACAGATCACCCCCCCCCATAACAGTGCCATCCACAGATCACCCCCCCCCCCATAACAGTGCCATCCACAGATCACCTTTCCCCCCATAACAGTGCCATCCACAGATCACCCCCCTCCATAACAGTGCCATCCACAGATCACCCCCCCATAACAGTGCCATCCACAGATCACCCCCCCATAACGGTGCCATCCACAGATCACCCCCCCCCCATAACAGTGCCATCCACAGATCACCCCCCCATAACAGTGCCATCCACAGATCACCCCCCTCCATAACAGTGCCATCCACAGATCCCCCCTCCATAACAGTGCCATCCACAGATCACCCCCCCATAACAGTGCCATCCACAGATCACCCCCCCATAACGGTGCCATCCACAGATCACCCCCCCCCCCCCATAACAGTGCCATCCACAGATCACCCCCCCATAACAGTGCCATCCACAGATCACCCCCCCCATAACAGTGCCATCCACAGATCACCCCCCATAAGTCCCATCCACAGATCACCCCCCATAAGTCCCATCCACAGATCACCCCCCATAAGTCCCATCCACAGATCACCCCCCATAACAGTGCCATCCACAGATCACCCCTCCCCATAACAGTGCCACCCACGGATCACCCCCCCCCCCCCATAACAGTGCCATCCACGGATCACCCCCCCATAACAGTGCCATCCACTAATCACCCCCCTATAACAGTGCCATCCACAGATCACCCCCCCATAACAGTGCCATCCACTGATCACCCCCCTATAACAGTGCCATCCACGGATCACCCCCCCTATAACAGTGCCATCCACGGATCACCCCCCCTATAACAGTGCCATCCACGGATCACCCCCCCTATAACAGTGCCATCCACAGATCACCCCCCCCATAACAGTGCCATCCACAGATCCCCCCCATAACAGTGCCATCCACAGATCCCCCCCCATAACAGTGCCATCCACAGATCCCCCCCCCCCATAACAGTGCCATCCACAGATCCCCCCCCCCCATAACAGTGCCATCCACAGATACCCCATAGTAGTGTCATGCACCATTAGTTCAAAACCCACCAAAAGCACACCTTTTGGTTAAAAATTTTTTTTTTTTTCTTATTTTCCTCCTCAAAAACCTAGGTCCTCTTAAAAAAATACAGTAGGGTTTTTTGAGTGGTGGTGGCTCCAAAACATCCCCAAACTAGAGTAAGTGGTAACTAGTGTAACTGGGGGGAGTCTGATCATGTAATTTTTATCTTCATACTCACTTGCTCCCACAAACCAGCAGTAAAATGCATTCAGAGAACTCCTCCTTGAGTCCTCTCTATTATGTGTGTCAGCACAGGAGTCCTCTCAATGTATTTTACTGCTGGTTTGTTGGAGCACAGCGTCAGAAAGCAGGTGTGTATGAATGATATAACCGGACTTGGCGTCACTTACACTATACACCGCTTACTCTAGTTTGGGGGGGTTTCAGAACTTGGCACTGGTAGGTGGGCACAGATGTGTTTTGATCAGATGTTATCATGTCAGAGTGAGGGCTTAGTCCATATATAATGCTTGCATCTATTGTGTATAGTGCATTGTTTTCTGGTGTTTCGGAACTGACTGATTCCCTTAAAGAAAAGTAACGTTATTTTACCCAGTGCTGGGAATCCTCATCCCAGAAATTGTCAGATCATTACTATGATCTCATTAATAATGTTATTCACAGAATGCCAAAACCTTTTCTCTGAGCCCCTCTGCAGCATACATGGCAGGCGTCAGTCACATCGGCAGGACCGACTTGCATGCTGTGTTTCATGGCCTGATGCATGTTAAAGAAATAAATAAAAAAAGCCTTGCCTGAGGCTCATCCAACCAGTGTTGGGCTCATTTCTAAGCCCTCCGCAGCTCTGGGCAGCAGATTACTGTCACACACACATCCTCAGGCCTCCGCTTCCTCCCACTGACTCTCTGCGCTACAGACATTACAGAGGTGGCGGCCAAGTGAGCCGCGAACCACACAGCAGGGTCTCACAAGCCACGGCTCGCACAACATGTAAGGCTCATGCACAGGCCTCATTAACAGCATACGGTTGCCACAGAAACTGTGCCGTTCTGCGTGCTACCTGACGCTTCAGCAACAGCTGCTGTAGCCTAGCCATCTGCTTATGATCACCATCACCAAGTTTAACATTTGAGATCACATTTACCCATTCTCTCTTGTACTGAATACTCGGATGGTTGATCAGTGTTTTCACCTCCTCAGACCACGTTCATGGTACAACATTATATGAAATATATCATATTTCTTTGTGTTGAATGCTATGGATTTGGACACAGATTTCTTATCAATGGATGTAATATATAGAAAAAAAAACTACAATATGGATTTGAAAATCTGCAGCATATCTATAATTTACATAATTTTTTTGTCACAGCATTTGGTTACCACTTGCATGAATGCAGTGAAGTAAACCTTGCCAAAGTGAAGGAAAGCTTATCGACCGCTCTGTTTAGAGTGATAAAATTTAGCATATTCTATCATTAAGGCTACATTCACACGACCATATGTGGATCCGCAAAAAATGTGACATTTGCGGATCCATTGTAACAATGCCTATCCTTGTCCGCAAAACTGACAAGAATAAGACGTGCTCTATGTTTTTTGCAGGGCTACGGAACAGACATACGGATGTGGACAGCACACGGCGTGCTGTCTGCATTTTCTGCGGACCCATTGAAATTAATGAGTCCTCATCCAATCTGCCAACAAAAAAAAAAAATGAACGGACATGGAAACAAAATACGTTCTTGTGAATGTAGCCTAAGGCTGCTTTCACATAAGCACTTGCTATTTCTATGAAAGTAAATATGTATAAAGCTATGTATATAATACATTATGTAGTATTAATATTGGATATTTTTTATTTTAAGGCCCTAGTTGGAGTTGGTACATTTCTACCTACTCCACCCAACCCTGATTCCGACTCCATAGCCCTAAATTCCACAAGAAATGCGTGATCATACCCTTATACATAATGGGGGTCATTTATTAAGACCATCAGTTTAGACGCCAGTCTTAATACCCCTTTAGCTGGCAGTGGATGCGGCAAATTTATGTAGAGGCGCTGGCCTCTACATAACTTCAGCATATCCACCGCCTGTCTAAATCTACGGCAGCTCCCTTGCTGTCGTAGATTTTTACCAGGCATGCTCAACCTGCGGCCTCCCAGCTGTTGCAAAACTACAACTCCCATTATTCCCGGGCAGCCTACAGCTATCAGCCTAAAGAAGGCCATGGTGGGAGTTGTAGTTTTACAACAGCTGGAGGGCCGCAGGTTAAGCATCCCTGATTGAGCCCATTTTCTACTCATGTCAGGAGTGATGAAATGTCCTCTTTAAATTTAAAAACCAATTGCTGTTAGCAGTATTTTTCTGTAAACATGCTCTGTAGAAATGCTTTACGGTCTTATTTGGTCTCACTGTTGATCTGGCTTTATTAATAGTCATTTGTAAGGCGCTGCAAAATTAGTTGCCACTATATAAAAAAGATTACTAGTCTTATAGTTAGCTAGCAGTCAGATAGGAAGCGTGTGGTGTAGATATTTGTCAGCTTTTCACAGCGATTTAGTTGGTGCCTGCTGACCGTTTCAGCTACGTTGTCCCCCAACATCTCCTATTGGGGAAACCAGTCTTGTTTTTATTGTATTCATAGGATAAAAGTAGATTCAGGCATCTCATTTTAAAACATATATAACTCGTCTTCAGCCTCATCCGGGGTTCTGCATTAAAGCCCTAGAAGTAATCCAGCCTATTTTTTTGAGAGTTACACTTATGGGGTCTTATTTCTCTGCCACCTCTGCGTTGCGTGACAATCGCAGCATGTTCTATATTCTGCGTTTTTCATGCAGCCCTGGTCCCATAGAAATGAATAGGGTTCCAGTGAAAAACGCATTGCATCCGGATCCGGGTGCAATGCATTTTTCACTGATGGTTGCTAGGAGATGTTTGTAAATCTTCCAGGTTTTTTTTTCACGCACGTGAAAAATGCACAAAAATGGATTGCACTTGTGCAGAAAAAACTGAACACAATCGCAGAAGAAACTGACTGAACTTGCTTGCAAAATGGTAGGAGTTTCACTGAACACATCCTGACACAATCCATATAGTTTGTGTGTAAGGGGCCTAAGGGTTACATAGCATCATAAATCAAGATAATGCTATGCCATCCCGTCAGTGCTGGGAGGTTAGGACAGGTGCTTTTGTAAAGTCACCGAAAATAATGCACTATAACAATAGATGCAAACACAACATATGGACTAAGCCCTCACTCTAATGATAAAATCTGAGACTCTTAGCCAATATATTTTGATGAAAACACATCTGTGCCCACCTACCGACGCCACGGTGGTTTCAGTCAGGCACATCCTACTCTATACCTACCTATGCCATTGGGAATCTGTATTCAGGAGAGCAGACCCTGCACATATAGTGTGTTGCTCCTAGTTGCCCCTGTGTGCATCAGCAATCAATGAGAGGAGGAGCAAGCACAGCTATATGTACCATCCTAATCAAGGTCGCCTATTAGGTGGGGCAAAAGTGCATATGAATGCTACTCCCAGGATAGAAGTGCATTTGCACCTGAAAGTGCCACTCCTTTCAATCAAAAAAATCACGGAAAAAAGATACAAAACATCCTGCACGATAGGATAGTAAATATTTGGATGTGCATGGCTACATTTGTAAAGTCACGGAAAATAATGCACTAAAACAATGCAAACATAATATATGGACTAAGCCCTAACTCTGTTGATAAAATCTGAGACTCTTAGCCAATGTATTTTGATGAAAACACATCTGTGCCCACCTACCCACGCCACGGTGGTCTCAGTCAGGCAGGTCCTACTCTAAACCTATTTATGCCGTTGGGCATCTATATTCAGGAGAGCAGACCTTGGGGTCTGCTGACGCATACTCAGGCTGCGAGTCCAAGTCCAATGCTTGGAACTTGCTCGTCTGAAAGGGGCCTTACACGGCCCAATTTTTCAGCAGATAATTGCTAACAAGCATTTGCATACTGCCACAGATTGCCCAAAGAACGAGAAAACGCGATCATTCGGCAATCCAAATCTTTTGACATGTTAAAAAATTATGGTTTGCAGGTGGAAGATCGTGGTGTCTAATAATGATTTGCCGCCTGCAAACCACTATACAGCATGGGGAGGAATGATGGGTGCAGAGGATATTGCTGGATGTTATAACCACTTTCTCTGCTAGCGAGCAGGCGGTAACGCTTTCCTCCTGACAATCATCTGCCACATCAGGCTGTGTAATACAGCCTTATGGCCCATGATGGCTGTTGTAATATATCTGCACATCTCTAAATACTGTTAACAACAGTTCAGGCAAGTACAGAAAACAGAATGCGATCATAAAATTAAAACAGATTCGAAAAAAGGATCACTGTAACTATCTGGTTTTAACTGGCAGGAAAAAAAATATATTGGCAACACATTCCCTTTAAGGTCAGTGGTTGATGAATTAGACAAAGACATGAGGTTGGAAAAGGTTTTTCAATTTAAGTTTGAGTTGTGGGTGAACTTAAAGGGAGTCTGTCACCTCCATATGGCCATATACAGTGTTTACATTGTCCTATAGCACACCTATACATGAATGTTATGGTACCTTTGTCTTTGTCTTTACACTTGCAGAAGCTGGAAAAACGAACTTTGATTGATATGCAAATGAGCACTTGCAAGTGCCCAGGGGCGGCGTTCACTGTGTTGGTGCCCAGGCTGCTCTGCCTTTTTTCATTGTGCCCTCGCCCCAGCCCCTGTATATGCCCACCCTGCTATTCCCTTGAGTCATCCTTCGGTTCGGCCGAGATCCCGCGACTGTGCACTGCCTCGCCGGGCCGGAGCATGCGCACTGCGATGCCCTTTGTGGGCACCGCATCGCTTTAACTACTGCGCATGCGCTGGCAAATGCCTCATTGCCGCTGGTTTTGCATTGTTCGCCGGAGCATGCGCAGTAGTTAAAGTGACGCCGTGCCAACAATGAACATCACAGTGAGCATGCCCCGGCCCTGAGGCAGGGCGCAGGCGCGGGATCTCGGCCGGACCGAAGGATGACGCAAGGGAATAGGAGGGCGGGCATATGCAGAGGCTGGGGCGGGGGAACAATGAAAAAGGCAGAGCAGCCTGGGCACCAACACAGTGAACGCCGCCCCCTGGGCACTTGCGAGTATTCATTTGCATATCGTTTAACCCCTTAAGGACACATGACGTACCGGTACGGCATGTTTCCCGAGTCCTTAAGGACACATGACGTACCGGTACGTCATGGCTTTAAATAGCGATGCCGGCGCCGCGGGGGTTAATCGGAACGGGATGCCGGCTGAAATCATTCAGCCGGCATCCTGTAACAATGCAGGGGGGGGTCATTTGACCCCCCCGCATCGACGATCGCAGAAAACCGCAGGTCAATTCAGACCTGCGGTTTTCTGCGTTTCCGGTCCATTCGGGTGTCCTGTGACCCGATGAACCGGAAAAAGACTGCGATCGGTGGCGTAATTTTACACCACCAATCGCAGTCCGAGGATTTGCAGAGGCGGAGCTGGCCCTGGTGCTGAACGCCGCTGTCCAGGGTGCTGATTGGTGCAGGGGAGAGAGGCGCGAGATTCAAACTTCCTGCGCTCCTCTCTCCCCTCCTCTTCCTGTTCTGCACGAGCACCCGGCAGCATCGTCCAGCACCAGCTCCTGTGTCCCCCTAATCGCCATCCATCACCCTCCTGCACCCATCGCCACCCAGGTAGTTTAGGGTCAGTGAGGGAGAGGCACCTTTAGGCAGGGATAGAAGGGAAAAGTTAGAAAAAAAAAAAAAAAAATCACATTTATTCCAAACTTTTTTTTTTCAGCTACCAGACCCCAGACCCCCCCCCTCACCACCAGCCCCCCCCTCACCACCAGCCCCCCCCCCCCACCAGACCCCCCCCCCCCCCCCCACCAGACCCCCCCACCACCACTTTTTTTTTTCTGCGTGCGCTGACTGGCCGGCACTTTTTAGCGTCCGTCCACTGTTAGCGCATCGCCCGCCCCACTGCCCCACCACCCCACCGACCGCTGATCAGCGTTGAACCGCTGATCAGCAAGTTTGAACTTTTTTTTTTTTTTCTAACACTTGCCCATTTTTTTTGCCTGGACTTTTAGTACGTGAACACCCGTGCCCCCACACACACGCACATAGAATAAAGGTTTACACGCACGCACATACACACGCACACACACACACCCATGGCCCGCCGGGTGTTCTCGGCCGAGGAGGCATATGCCCAGATTGCCTCCGACTCTGAGAGCCCCAGTGAGGATGAGGATGACCCCACGTTCCTTTTGTCATCCGCATCCTCCTCATCATCATCGGATGACGATGAGCCACCAAGGCAGCGGAGACGCCGCCAGGCGGAGCCAGGGGCCACACATGCTAGGGATCCTGTGGCCCACCCTAGTACGAGCCGCCCTGGGGTTCGTACTGGTTTCCCGGCCCACCAAATAAGTTCACCGGAGCCCCCTGCCGATGAACTTAGCTGGTGTCCCCCAGTGGACTTTGAGCCTGAGATTCCGGATTTCGCTGGCAATCCTGGAATCCAGATTCCCACAGTGGGGTTTACTGAAATAGACTTTTTTAGTTTTTTTTTCAGTAACCCACTGGTGAATCTGATGGTGGAGCAGACGAATCTGTACGCCCAACAGTTCGTCGCTCAAAACCCGGGCTCATTTTTGGCTAGACCCGGTGGCTGGACGCCGGTCAGTGCAGCCGAGATGAGGACATTTTGGGGCCTCGTGCTGCATATGGGTCTAGTGCAAAAACCCAGTGTCAGGCTGTACTGGAGTGGGGACGTCCTATACCAGACCCCACTGTACAGTACGGCCATGACACGCTCCCGGTTTGAGGCCATCCGGAAATGTCTGCATTATTCCGATAATGCAGCATGTCCCCCCCGAAGTGATCCTGCCTATGACCGGCTGTACAAGATACGGCCGGTCATCGATCACTTTGGGGCCACATTTCAGCAGGCCTACGTACCTGGAAGGGAGGTCGCGGTTGATGAGTCTCTCGTTGCGTTCAAGGGGAGACTCAGTTTCCGCCAATACATTCCCACAAAGCGGGCGAGGTATGGCGTGAAGCTATACAAAATTTGTGAGAGTACCTCAGGGTACACTTACAAATTTCGTGTGTACGAGGGGCGAGATTCCCGGATTCAACCACCAGAATGTCCCCCCACTCTGGGTGTTACCGGGAAACTCGTGTGGGACCTTATGTACCCACTGCTGGATAAGGGTTACCACTTGTACGTGGACAACTTTTATACCAGCATTCCCTTGTTCAGGTCCCTTGCCGCCAGATCCACGTTCGCTTGTGGGACCGTGCGGAAAAATCAACGCGGCCTCCCTGCCCACCCCCTCCAGGTACCTATCCCCAGGGGTGAGACCCGTGCACTTACCAGTGGAAACCTGTTGCTGGTCAGGTATAAGGACAAGAGGGATGTCCTTATGCTGTCCACAATCCACGGTAACAGCACCACCCCAGTCTCTGTGCGAGGTACCACGGCAACGGTCCTCAAGCCCGATTGTATCGTCGCCTACAATCGGTATATGGGAGGAGTTGATCTCTCTGATCAAGTCCTCAAGCCATATAATGCCATGCGCAAAACCCGGGCATGGTACAAAAAAGTTGCGGTCTACATGGTGCAGGTTGCCATGTACAACTCTTTTGTACTATCCCGAAGCGCTGGCAGCACAGGGACATTCCTCCAATTCTATGAGGCAGTCCTCAAAGACCTGATCTTTTCGGACCGGGAAAGAGCAGGCCGGAGTACCTCGGGAACTGGAGGCGCCCGGATCGTCCCTGGCCAACACTTTCCAGGTGTGGTCCCCCATACTGGAAAGAAGGGACGAACCCAAAAAAGATGCAGAGTGTGTCACAAGAGGGGGATACGGAAGGACACCACTACTCAGTGTGACACTTGCCCCGATCATCCGGGCCTCTGCATTATCGATTGCTTCAGGGAGTATCACACTTCCATGGAGTACTAAATTTTTATAATCTCCAACAGTCCCCTAGAGAACATAAAACACTATGGCTCTCAGACTTTGGAGACACAGAAACAATTTTTTTTCCCCAAAAAAATATTAGTTTTAGTGCAGGCATCCTCAAACTGCGGCCCTCCAGATGTTGTAAAACTATAACTCCCAGCATGCCCAGACAACCTACAGCCATCAGCAGGGCATGGTGGGAATTGTAGTTTTACAACATCTGGAGGGCCGCAGTTTTAGGATGCCTGCTTAGTGTCTCCAAAGTCTGAGAGCCATACATATTGGGCATCGTCGCGTGCGTAAAAGTCGTCGCTATAAAAATAACATTTGACCAAACCCCTCGGATGAACGGTGTTAAAAATATAAAATAAAAACGGTGCCAAAACACCCATTTTTGGGCAAAATTTCCATTTGAATCCTTTTTTTCCAGTAATAAAGCAAGGGTTAACAGCCAAAAAAAACTCAATATTTATGGCCCTGATTCTGTAGTTTGCAGAAACACCCCATATGTGGTCGTAAATGGCTATATAGCCGCACGGCAGGGCATAGAACGAAGGGAACTCCATATGGTTTCTGGAAGGCAGATTTTGATGGACAGTTTTTTTTTTTGACACCACGTCCCATTAGAAGCCCCCCCTGATGTAGCCTAGACTAGAAACTCCAAAAAAGTGACCCCATCTAAGAAACTACACCCCTCAAGGTATTCAAAAGTTACTTTATAAACTTTGTTAACCCTTTAGGTGTTCCACAAAACTAAATAGCAAATGTAGAAAAATTTTAGAATTTAATTTTTTTGTTACCTTGCCTCAAAAAAGTGTAATATAGAGCAACCAAAAATCATATTTACCCCTAAAATAGTACCAAATCAACAACCACCTTATCCCGTAGTTTCCTAGATGGGGTCACTTTTATGGAGTTTCTACTCTAGGGGTGCATCAGGGGGCTTGAAAGGGTACATGGTGTAAATAAACCAGTCCAGCAAAATCTGCCTTCCAAAAACCGTATGGCGTTCCCCTTCTTCTATGTCCTGCCGTTTAGCCAAATAGTAGTTTACGACCACATTTGGGGTGTTTCTGCAAACTACAGAATCAGGGCAACCCATTTTGAGTTTTGTTTGGCTGTTAACCCATTTTTTTCAGTAATAAAGTAAGGGTTAAAATGGAAAATTTTCCAAAAAATAGAAATTTCTAAATTGTTTCTCCATCTGCCATTAACTCTTGTGGAACACCTAAAGGGTTAACAAAGTTTGTAAACCCAGTTTTGAATACCTTGAGGGGTGTACTTTCTTAGATGGAGTCACTTTTTTGAAATTTCTATTCTAGGGGTGCAACAGGGGGCTTCAAATGGGACATGGTATAAACAAAACCAGTCCTGCAAAATCTGCCTTCCAAAACCCA